>NC_056663.1:33897500-34270000 GCF_018350195.1 Panthera tigris | reverse complement strand
TAGGGTAGAGGCACTGAGTAGCCAGAACATCCTCCTGTCCAAGGGCTAGATGTGACCTGAGGGCCTGGATGGTTCTGTCTTCAGGTTCCTTCACTCTCCTAATTATTTCCAGGTAGCCCCTCTCCCTGACATGCAAAGTACTGGCCTCTATTTATGGAACTTGTGGGCAGACTTTGATCTGGGGGTCAGGTTAATGATCCCCCCAAACCCAAGATCTCTGTGAATACCAGACAAATGGCAGAGGAGCTTGGATCTGTAAGTAGGACATCCGAGCTCAAGACCTAGTTGCAGTACTGGGTACCTGGGAGCAACCTGGAAGCAACGGGTGGGGCTGGCTGGCCACTCAAAACTTTGTTTGCTGCAGGTTTCTTGTCTTCAAATGCGAATGCTAATCTCTGTCCACCCACCTCCCTGCCCCCCCCCCCAAGGTTTGTTGTGATGATCAAACGAGATACGTTTGAGGAAGTGCTTTTAACTCATCAAGAGTGGGGGTAACGTAGGGTCTTTTCATTACTGCAACATCAGGGCTCATTTGGGCAAAGGAAGAGCACTGATAGCTCAGATACTGCTATTATGAAACTTTTGGGGTATTGTCAAGGCCCCTAAGGTACCACTGGGTCAGCTTGACTGTCCCCTCAAAGCTTTGGGAACTATGCTGTCCTGGATGGCAAGCAGTTACTTGGGACAACAGAAAAAGCAGTGGCTTAAACAGCTTGCCCTTTAGACACACCTAGGGGTATTCACGCTGCCAAGAAAGGGTGTGAGAGGCCTACTAATTTTCTTTCCCCCATTCCAGGATGTTTCTTTAGGGGCCTGTGTGATGGGGTGGTGGTGGGAACACCGTGGGGACACGGCATGGTATATGAGCTGTTCATCGTCCAGTCTAGAGATAGCCCATAGCCAATAACTTTTAAGGAAAGGTTGCTGGCCAATGGGTAACTGTCCACTCCCTATACCTGCCCTCAATCCCATTTCCAGAAGAGGCAGAATTGCTGTATTCCCAGAAGGTGCCAGAGAGGAGCTGTCCCCTGGGTCAGATCAAGGTTGTGTCTCAGTTGGTGTTTTTTTTTTTTGGTTTTTTTTTTTTTTTTTTTTATGTGCTGGATTGGGTCAAAATCGACTCTACCAAGGCTCCTTTTCTTCATGTGTTCAAAAGGATATGAAATCCATGTTTGGGACCTATTAACACCCATTCATCACCGACCATTTGGCAACAGTTTTTATCCAAGAATGGTTTCCTGCCTGGAGATGAGGCCCATCCAGGGGCAGCGAGTTTTACCCCTTCCTCTGCTCTTGTGGTGTGATGAGGCTAGCCTACATGTCCTTCCTGTTACCCACACCCCCAGCCTGAAAAGGTGATGCTCTTTTAATTTTAAAAACAAAAGCTAAATGTAAACCAAAACCCACTAACTTTCCAAAACAGGAAAAAAAAAAGGTACTTTTTGAAAGGAGGAAATTGCTTTTTATTAGGTGTAAAAACCAACAAAAAATCTCCCAACATCTTCAGAGGATTGGGAGTTGCCATGAACCGCTGACCCCATTCCGTTAGGTTGGCAAACGGTCTCCCCAAGCCCGCCATCCAAGCAAAACGGTGAGCTTGACTTGGGCCACAGAACAGCTCTGTCTCACGTTGACAGACGTTTCCATATCCGCCCGAGGGTGCCAACGACATCTTGGTACATGTCTCTTGTAAGAGACATTCACTGGTAGATTCAGAAAATGTGCTGGAGCGGACCTTGAAGGATGATAGTGTCATCACATCATTTGAGAAGCGAGGAAACTGCAGCTCAGAAAGGGAGTCATCTGCCCAGGTCACCTGGGGGTGGATGGAACTTGTTCAAAGTACCTGTCATGTCTCAGCAGCCAGTAACCCGGCAGCTAGATGCGCATCCGTGTGAGACAAATCCCAATTTACAGGCATGGAAAATATGGGCCCTCTGGGTCCCATACTTGGAAGAATTGCACCAGGGAGCCCCGAGATCTGGGCCTGGAGCCTCATCCTTCAGAACAGTATTCTTTCTACTAAGTCCCTGGAGACTTTAGAAGGACATTCCTGGTGGCCATTATAGTCAGAGCTCACCAAATGGTAGGTTGGGACTACAGAGGTAGATCTGGCCAATGGGCTGTCAGCACAAGAGTCAACAAGAAGCGAACTTTCGTGGTGTCAGGCCACTGAGATTTTGGAAGCATTTCTGTTCTTGTGGCATAACCCAACCTATCCTGACCTACACACAAACCAACTTTGCAAAGCCCTGAATACCACCCTCTTTCTGTGACATCATCACCCAAGGACCTGGAGCCTCTAGGAGGGTGTTGGTCTGTGCCTCGCAGAGGAACCAATTCAGTTTTAGTATTGATGGATATTTGCTTTTAGAAAAAGACTGGTATTTGAACTCAGGTTTTGTGACAACCAATATGAGTAGAAGATTTCAAAATACCTAAGGGCTATGGTTGAAATTAATGAGTACTCTTCTTTGGGGAAGAAAAGTCTTACAAGGGAAAAAATAAGAAAACACCGCATAAAACTCTGGTTCCGAGTAAATGGATTGCATACTCTGACTCTACTAAATGCCCAGAGAAATAGCTGTTTATTTCAAAACATCCACTGCTCTTCTACTGTGAGGCTGGCGTTGGCCTGGGAAGGGGGCAGGGATGCAGGGCTTAGGACAGCCAGTTTAATGTCCCCTGCGTGTCATTTGGGATGGCTTGTACTCTGTCTTCTAGCAGCGACCCTGGCCCCACATGTCTATCAGAATGCCTCTTAGGAGTCCTTACTTTTGGCTTTAGTTAATTTCTAGACTGAAAGGGAAAGCAAAAACAAAACATCATCAGACATACCCTGGGCCTTAATTTCTGGAGCGGAGGTTGTGACCATCAGAGCACTTCCCTTTGTTTCTGTCATGTTCTATCACAAACATAGAAGCAGCTCGAGAATGAGGAATGAGTTTCCAGTTACTCTTGTATGTGGGATGCTTTTTCAAATAGGAAAGGCCCAGTTATGACTAATGATCCACATGGAATAGTCCCTCTCCACACTCCTCAGCCATATCCTCAGTCCCGTGAACCAATTTGTTGTCAAATATATTCACAACTGGGGGATTGCCATCAGATAACAAACAACCTGTCTCTGAGATGAGCTCTGCTTGTGTTTTCCTGCCTCTGTTTTTTTTCTTTTTCCTTCCTGAGAGGCTACTTTTTCAAAAGCCGCATCAAAATCACTACCCTTTTTTGGGAGGTTGTTAGAAGATAAGCCTGAGATGGGAAATGTATCATAAAAACTAAAAAATAGTGCTTTCCACTTTTTAGAACACTTTCATTTTCGTGATGCCATTTGATTTTCCTAGCATCTCTGTGAGGTGTGTTGAGTAGAAATTTTAATCCCGGTTTCCCAGACAAAGGAAGTAAAGCATGGAGAGTCTCAGGAACACAGGAAATCAATCTCAGAGTCAGGACCAAAACCTAATGCGATGTTCCCAAGTGATAATAGGGAACAAACAGCACTTTGTACAACCTCAGGAGACCTGAGGTTGATTTCTTAATCTGCTACCAAATAGGAGTGTGATCTTTAGCAGAGCCCTTAAAATCCCTGAACCCCAGTTCTCATTCGCACAACGATGGGGCTGAATGGAACGTCCTTTACAACTGCAACCCCTCCATGGTCCTTTCTGCTCTATATAAAGCGGTTGCCAGGGGGTGCACGAGCAGGGATCGGAGGTGCTCCTGGGGAATGGCAGGTGGGTCCTCCCAGGAGAATGGAAGGTTTCGTTATCACGCATGCAGATGTCTGGCATCTGCCTTTTCTAAGATCCTTCCAAGCGCTTGGCCTCTGATAGGTGCCCAGCATGGTAGGCGTGCACAAGACAGCGATGACCATGAGTGCAAAGAGGAGTAGCACCTTTGTCTGAGTCAGACACCGCCCCCCCCCTCCGCCCCAGAACACCAGAGCAGGCAGGGCGAACGGTGCCTTCAGGAGTAGAAGAAAAGAGAGGCAAATATGATGACTTGGCTGAGAAACCAAAGATAAACAAGACCTGCATTCACTCGGAGGAAATTCAGAGTGAAAACAAGATTTCACTTCCACTGTCTTCCCACAGGGGCAGCAAACATTGAGGGACTGGATTTCCCCCTCCCCTTTAATAAATGCTAACATTTATCTTGTTGGCAGAGGTTTATCTTCTCCTGGATCTCCTTGAGTCTTTGGAAAATATCGAGATGATACAACAAAGGACACGGCCCTCGAAAGATAAGTGCCAGCTTTTTTTTTTTTTTTAATTTTTAAAAAAATGTTTCTATTTATTTTTGAGACAGAGAGAGACAGAGCATGAGCAGGGGAGGGGCAGAGAGAGAGAGAGAGGGAGACACAGAATCTGAAGCAGGCTCCAGGCTCTGAGCCGTCAGCACAGAGCCCGACGTGGGGCTCGAACTCACGGACTGTGAGATCATGACCCGAGCTGAAGTGGGACGCTTAACCGACTGAGCCACCCAGGCGCCCCAAGAGCCAGCTGTTTAATAAAGAACTGCTGTTAGGTAAAATAGTTTAATGGAAATAGCCCGAAAAGGCCCCCCCACCCCCCGCCCCCCCCAAATAAAAGGTTTTATTTTTTTTTGGGTAGCACTCCAGAGTCAATGCCGAGGGAAGAGGTCCGATCTGTACAGGGTGGGGCTGAAGAGATGCGACAAAGCAGAGTCAAGGTCACCTGTTTTCATCTACTGTGTGTGGCCTGATTGGCGGTTTGAACTCCAATAGGGTTGCTTCTCCTCTCTAAGCCTCCCCTTACTCAACTATAAAACCAAGGGATCAGAGAGACTATTTTAAATTTCCTGCAAAGAAATCTTTAATTCCAGTGTGGCACCTCGAAGTTGCCCCTAATTTTTGACAGACGCTCCCCCTCCGGCAAGCTTGGAACCTACCAGAAGGGCTTCCCCAGGGAGTCCAGGTCATTCTGCCTGGACACTTTGAAAATAGGGTAAATTCTCCTTCACCTCTGGCAGCCAGGTAAGTCCTTTTCCGAATCTGTGGTCCTCAAACATCTGTGAGGGTTCAGAAGCATCAGAATCATCCCATTCATTGGTTTTCATGGTAAAACAAAACCAACCGACCCCATGTTCACACTCTCGTCCTCTGGAATCTCTAGGGTCAGTCTCTGAAATCTATATATTTAAATAAACTGCTCAGGTTGGGACCAACGGACAGCTTAACTCATCTCTCAGTTTCTCTTCTGGCTTAAAAAAATTAAAAAAAAATTTTTTTTTTAGATGTTTATTCATTTTTGAGAGTGACACAGAGTGTGAATGGGGAGGGGCAGAGAGAGAGGGAGACACAGAATCCAAAGCAGGCTGTCCGCACAGAGCCTGGCTCGGGGCTCGAACTCATGGACCGTGAGATCATGACCTGAGCTGAAGTCAGACGCTCAAGCGACTGAGCCACCCAGGTGCTCCTGTCTTCTGGCTTTTTGAGAACAAAGATGCTATTAACAGAGCCCCAGTGTTGTAGGGAGGAGGGCCGAGCCAAAATACTGACCACCGCCGGGCCTCGCACACGTATCCTGCCTGGCTGCTCTCTTCTCAGGCCCCTCACGACAACTGTGCTCGCTCACCCCAGTCTGTGTTCATGCTTTCTACTCCACCTTCAAGGTCATTGCCTCTCCTCTTTCTAGTGTCACCCATTTTTTTTTTTTTTGAGGCGCGTCGCAAGTCCTTCTTCCTCCAAAATACTATCTCTGTTCAGCCAGCCCAGATTTATTGTCCTTATCCCCTCCCCCACCCCAAATCGATCCTGCAGCCATTCACACACTGTCTTGCGATATACCTTGCCGAGCTCAGGCATGTACGTTCCTGACTTTTAGAGTGTGGGCTACTAGAGGGCAGGTGGCCAGAGCAGATATATCTCTGGCATCCTCCTTGGTGCTGAGCACAGTGCCTTTGAGAAGGAGAAACGTCCTGGGGGCCTGTGCTCTCAGGACCAGTGGGCCCAGCTCCAGGACCAGGGGTCAAGTTGTAGGGAGGCTGTTCATGGCTGGATAGGGCCGGGGCGGGGTGGGGGTGGGCAGGTGGACATAGCTGACAAGGTGAGATATGTGCCTTTAGTGTTTCTAAAGACAGGCCTTCAGTGTCTGGAGGAGAGTGCAGGGTGGGCCTCCATTGTCTTCCTGGCAACTGCCAGTCACGCTTTTCCTTCACACTCCTTCAAGGCACATGATGCCCCTCTTGCCCTTCAAGGATGATGTGGATGTTTATTTTAAGTTGGCTCCCCATTGATTAAAAGAAGGTGAGGGCTGATCCCACATGTTGGCGTCTAGTACTTAAGTACATTGGTTCCGAGTTGGTCTGGATCTGTGCTATCCAATATGGCAGCCACTGGCAATGCTACATTTGGTAACTGAAATTAAATAAAAACTTCGAGGCGCCTGGGTGGCTCAGTCGGTTAAGCGTCCGACTTCGGCTCAGGTCACGATCGCGCGGTCCGTGAGTTCGAGCCCCGTGTCGGGCTCTGGGATGATGGCCCAGAGCCCGGAGCCTGCTTCCGATTCTGTGTCTCCCTCTCTCTCTGCCCCTCCCCCGTTCATACTCTGTCTCTCTCTCTGTCTCAAAAATAAATAAACGTTTAAAAAAAAAATTAAAAAAAAATAAATAAAAACTTCAAATTCAGTTTTTCAGTTGCACCCATCGCATCTCCAGTACTCAGTTACCGCTATGGCTAGGGGCTACCATATTGGATGGTGCGATAAAGAACATACGATCATTGTAGAAAGTTCTCTTGGATAGCGCTGGTCTAGACCGTCTGGGTTGAAACCCTGGCTCCCCCGCTCACTTGCTGTGTGATTTTGGCTAAATTGCTTAAAGTTTTGGTGTCTCAGTTTCCTCACTAATGAAGTGGAGAAGTAATAGTACGTATCTCGGAAGATTGCGGAGGCTCAAAATAATCCACGTGAATAAAATGAGTGGCCGAACAGAACTCAATGTCAGCTGTAACAACAGGTGCTTACATTACTGGCCCTCTTGTATCTGGATCCTCTCTCCCCACCACAAAGGATGGCTCTGGTGCCGAACAGTAGGTAGCCTCTCCGTAGAGGCTCATTACACGTATGAAGCGTTAACTCTTGGGAGAACAAAGAGCTCAGTTGAAAGGGAGTTACAAGGTTACTTGGCACAGCCCGCCCTGTGGAGCCAAGACTGCATTTTTCTCTGCGTACGTGCCGTGAGTTGGATCTGCCGTTGAACATTTTGATGCTTTCACCTTTTCTGAAAGGACAGAAATTTCCCTGAGTGTGGGCTTTCAGCCAAGGGTGAGCACGTATTGACCCTCTCTGGTTCTCTCTCTCTCTTTTTTTTTCCCACACTGAAAGCATATTCCTTCTTAAGAGGAAGTTTGTTTTTTGTGTCCTGGAAATGTCAGGCTCCCCGGAGGGTTGAAGGGTGGACCTGTCTCAGTCAAATGTCTCTTCCTCTGATGCAGTGGGTGACCCCCCTGCTTTCTTGAATGACATCAGCTGAGCCGTAATCAAAGTACTCACGCCTGACTCACCATGCGCTGTGGAGAATTGACTTCCAGCGTAGCGGGGTGGGGGCCAGGTGGAGGAAATGGCTCTTGGCATGTGAATGACTTCTTGACGTTTGACTCAGACATTTTCGATTGTGGTCAGGCCTCGGCATTCCCCTGCTTTCTCTGAGCATCTGTTCATTCCCTTGCAGCTTCTGGACTTTAATTCCTTGCCAGTTTACAGTAAATAAACCCACCCGGGGCTTCATAGGTCACCATGCAAGGGTTCAGTAGGTTGCATCAGCGGGGAGCCCGAACACCAGGGTACTTGCAGAACGCGCCCAGATGCTAGTCTCTGCCTTGCAAATTCCCATCAACATACAGGAGCTGGAGCACGCGAGTTGATACATTTTGGCATTTGCTGATGACTTATGGGGGAAGAGAAGGCAGCATCTGAGGTTTCAGGAGCTAACCTTGAATTGCTTTCAGAAGCAAAGAGGTGTCAGCTGTTTCCCAGGCTCTCAGCCATCTCGTCTCCCTTGTAATTATAACTCATTGTTCCACTGACTTCCTTTTCCATAGGACAGTGTCTCAAGGGTGGACCTGTCTCAGGGCAGGGCTTCCAGAAGCAGTCCTAGAGAGTGTTCGAACATGTGCACTGAGATTTTCCCAGAGCTCCTTAAAGCCTGGCTGGTGAGTTTGTCTGAGAGCCAAACCCAGCCTCTCCAGAGTGAAAATTCATTTGCCATCGGGGCTCTTTCCCTACTGGAACAGCGGAGAACTTACCACCTCATCCATCATCTGGAACTCAGCACTCAAAAAAGTTTTCCCTCTTGCTTTCTAGTGCATAGCAATATAGGCCTTTTCACTCTAGGGTATACTTCTTTCTAGATATTGACTTTCTGGCATAACTTTACATTTTTAGATAATTTCAAAGCTCCAGCAAAGTTGCGAGAACAGCACAGGGAACTTTTTCATACACACTTCTTTACTGATTCACCAACTGTTGACAATGTTCCCCGTTTGCTTTTTGGCCTTCTCTCTTTATTCCCTGTGTTTTTGAGAGTAAATTGGAGAAATTGTGGCCTTTTCCCCCTAAATACTTCAGTGGGTGTTTTCTAAGAGTAAGAATATTCTCTTGCGTAACCATAGTGCAATTATTAGAGAATGCATGAAGCTTTTTAAGAAAACAAATACATTCTCTAGACCTTTCTTGAGGAGTGCGTTACTGCAAACAAAACAAAACAGCCCCTGCTCCCTACCAACTCCAAAAACACATGTACTAAGGACATGCTGTGTGTTCATCGTGATGTTGGCAATGGTGACCAATATGAGGAAAATTTAAGAGATAGTCCCTGTTCGTATGAGGTTTCTCCAAAAATTAAGAATAGAACCACCCTATGATCCAGTAATCACACTACTGGGTATTTGCCCAAAGAATGCAAAACACTAATTCAAAGGGATACATGCACCCTGATGTCTATGGCAGCATAATTTACAATAGTCAAATGTTCATTGAGAGATGAATGGATAGAGAAGATGTATGTATACACCATGGAATATTATAAGAATGAAATATTGCCGTTTGCAACAACATGGATGGATATGGAAAATATAATGCTAAGCAAATTAAGCCAGTCAGAGAAAAACAAATAGCATATGATTTTACTCATAGAATGAAACTAATGAAGAAACAAAAAAAAAGAAAAGAAAAGAAAAGAAACCAACCCAAAGAGAATCTTGTTTCTTCTTTAAAGTTTATTTATTTATTTTGAGAGGGAGGGGAGGGGCTGAGAGAGAAGGAGAGGGAGAAGAGAGAGGACCCCAAGCAGGCTCCACACTGTCAGCAAGGAATCCGATGCCGGTCTTGAACTCACGAACCGTGAGATCATGACCTGAGACGAAGTCAAATGCTCACCCGACTGAGCCACCAAAACCAGATTTTTGACTGGAGAGAACAAGCAGATGGTTAGCAGGTTAGAGGCGGGTGGGTGGGGGATGGATAAAATAGGTGAAGGGGATTAAGGGTACATCTTGATTAGTGCTGAGCAATATATAGATTGTTGAACCACTCTGTTATATACCTGAAACTAATATAGCACTGTGAGTTAACTACACTGGAATTAAGAACAAAAAAAGAATAATTCCTGTCCTAGTTGGGGAAGTAAGGCAGGTGAAAAGTTAAAAATCAAGGCAGGTTTAAAAAGAACGTATTAGGGGCGCCTGGGTGGCTCAGTCGGTTAAGCGTCTGACTTCAGCTCAGGTCATGATCTCATAGTCCGTGAGTTCGAGCCCCGCGTTGGGCTGTGTGCTGACAGCTCAGGGCCCGGAGCCTGTTTCAGATTCTGTGTCTCCCTCTCTCTCTGCCCCTCCCTGTTCATGCTCCATCTCCCTCTGTCTCAAAAAAAAAAAAAAAAAAAAAAAAAATTAAAAAGAGTCCATTAATTGTGCTGAATCCAGTGTCTTTGGGAAAAATAATTTAAAATACCCTTGAAATAGCCATCAGAAAAATTGTAAATTAAATATTAAAATAATTGCTTAAACTTTATTTTTAGGCTGTGTAAATTCCTTAGTTAATTAAAAGATTGTAGAAAGACTTGGAGGTAATTGACAGCAAAGCTTTGATTGCATTGAAGGTTTTAGGACTTCCATCAAATCAGGGTAGAGAGCAAAAAAAAAAAAATCATTCTTCGTTTTAGTGGACAAGGACTTCTGTTCCAAAAGCAAAGAGAATTTGTAGTAAAATTCGCTTGTGAAATTGAGGTATTAAGGGATTAGTGGAAAGTTTGACTATGTCCTAGTTGGTTTTGTAACTCCCCCTTCCCTAGCACAGTGCCAGGCACATGCTAGGTTCTGATGGAAAGCAAAAAATTATCTTAGGGGCTGGCGACATGGTACAGGAATACCTATTCTGGTGGGGGGAGGTTTTGGATCATTCATATTTATCTTGATCTCCAGAAGATGCTGCCATGGGACTAAAATCCAAGGGGACTGTATATACCCTGTGATCATTTTTTCAACACGTGTCCCTTGTTTAATGAGAAAGCGAGACACAAGTGCCTGGAACAGGGTGTGTATGCACCCCCCCCCCCCATGACTCACGTGCCAAATGCCCCGGCCCACCTGTGGGGCTGGGACGGGCTGTCAGAATGTATTATTTGAAGCTGAGAATGTCCCAAAAGAGGAAGGGGTCACGGTTCAGGTTCAAAACCAAGGTAACTGGATGAAGAGTTACAAGATGTGGCCTAGGTCCACCTCGAAATGGCAGTTAGGTTCTATAAAGTCTGGAGTCGAGGGATAGGAGAACTGAGTATGGAAGGCAGGTCTTGGCAGTAGGCTTTCATGTACTCACATTGGCTGGGTTTGATCCAGTTTGGGTACAGAATGGAGTAGACGCACGGTGGAACTCGATGAACGTCCCTTGAAATGGACAAAAGCTCCCAAACAAGTACCTAATTCTGTAGGACATTAGAGACCACCAAAGAACCTCTGAACTGAAGACACTGTTGCAGCCATCTGCAGGGATTTTCTGTATACCCCACCTCTTTCCCCTAGATGTGTACCCCAGAGCTTATTGTAGACTGAGTAAAACAACTCTTTCATCCGGAATTTATTTTTACTTATTAAAAAAAAAAACCTTTTTTTTTTTTTAACATTTATTTATTTTTGAGAGACAGAGAGAGACAGAGCACGAGCGGAGGAGGGGCAGTGAGAGAGGGAGACCCAGAATCCGAAGCTGGCTCCAGGCTCTGAGCCGTCAGCACAGAGCCCCATGCGGGGCTCGAACCCACGAACCGTGAGATCATAACCTGAGCCAAAGTTGGACGCTTAACCAACTGGGCCACCCAGGCGCCCCTATTTATTTATTTTTTAATGTTTATTTGTTTATTTTGAGAGAGAGAGAGAGAGGAGTAACACGAGCTAGGGAGGGTCAGAGAGAGAGAGAGGGAGAGAAAGAATCCCAAGCAGGCTTCACATTGCCAGTGCAGAGCCCGAGATGGGGCTCTATCTCATGAACCATGAGCTCACGACCTGAGCGGAAATCAAGAGTCAGACAGTTAACCGACTGAGCCACCCAGGCGCCCCTTCATCCTGAATTTATAAACTCAGTAGCCTTGGTATCACAGACTTGAAATATGAAGATGACACCTGTCATTGTGGGAGCCAACAACTGTCCCCTCAGTTTTTCTTCCTATTATGTGTGGTCCTTTACCCAAAGTGAGTCTCATCCCCTCTCTTCCTTGAGCTTTTCTCTTTGTCTGGTCCTTCATCCATCCTCAGTCACTCACTCGCCTGATTACATTTCATCCTTATCATCACCGATACCTGCCGCGTCTTCATAATCTCAGTCTCATGCCCCGCCCCCTCTGACCAACACCACGGTTCTTCTGTTTCACTCTTTTTGGCAGCCCAACATCAAGAATCTCATCCCCTTGAACCTCATTCCCTCTTCACCTGTCTTATATTCCATGCTCAGTTGTCATATTCCTTGCAAATATCTTTGATTCCCTTTCCACTGTTACTTTATCATAACCACTTGGGCAGATCACAGTTGATTGAATTCAACTCTTCGCTCTGCACCTGTCCGTAAGCCTGGAGAAGCGTAGCTGGAGGAAGACGTGTAATCACCCTGGCTAGCCTCATTTAAAAAGCGTGACCTTGAATCTAAAGGGGACTTTTTGAGGCCGAGAAGGACTTGCACTGTTCACTGCGGGTCAGTTCACAATCTGCGACAGTCTCCTCCCACGCACTGCCTCCCACGCAGCCTAATCTTTCATTGAATTTTATGGCAGTAAAACATGTACATAGTTTAAGAAGTCAACAAATAATATTAGATACATAATGAAAAAATGGCATTTTTTGGGCCACATCTCCCACACTCTTGAGGTAATACTTTCAACTCTTTCCCCTGTTTCTTTTATTTCCCTCACCAATATAGTATTATGTTAGTATTTCTAATTTGTTCAATGACTTACCGCTTTTACACACACACACACACACACACACACACACACACACACGTGTGCATGGATACACACATATGTACACACGTTTCCTTTCCCATTCTTCTCCCAGTTTTCCAACATGGACTTCTCAAAACTTTTGGGTAAGTTATTCCTCAGTGTTTACTTTGTTCTTACTGTATAACGAATATTTGCAGCTGAGCGCCATAGAATGCAAGGACACCATTCTTCTTTTTTAAATGTTTATTTATTTTGAGAGAGAGAGAGAGAGAGAGAGTGAGCAGGGGAGGAACAGAGAAAGAGGGAGAGAGAGAATCCCAAGCAGGCTCTACATTGTCAGTGCAGAGCTCCATGTGGGGCTCGAACCCATGAACCATGAGATCATGACCTGAGCTGAAACCAGGGGTTGGACACTTAACCAGCTGAGCCACCCACGTGCCCCCACCATTATTCTTTTTTTGAAAAATAACTTTTAGTTTTTTCCCCCTGGAATTAATTATTGCCACTTTTTAATTTGCTAACCTTTATTGGCTGCGATCATTTAATCTCTCAAACTTTTCTCTGCAATAAATCAGCAAATCTCCTCTGAATATGTCAGATGTTCTTCTTGAGGACCTCCTTCCAGGAACCTTCACCTGTTTGGGTTTGGCTGGTTTCCTTGTAGCCTTCTGCAGAGTCACCATCCTGGGGTTTCTCTGTATTATCATTCCGTGGGTTCCTTCTCCTCTCTCCTGTGTTGGAGCCCTGTTACTTGCATCCCCTATTTTCTTTCTTGCTTAAGTCTTTACTGTGGAAGAGTGGGTCAGCCAGTAGCTAGAAAGGCAGTTTTGGGGGTACATTGAAGGTCTAAAATTTCTTTATTTTGCCTGCGTACCTGACTGATAGTTTTGGCTGGGCACATAATTCAAGATTAACATAGACTTTCTTTCGTATTTAATTTAATTTAATTTAATTTAATTTCGTATTTAATTTAATTTTTCGTATTTAATTTAATTTTTCTTTTTTAAATTTGGAGAGAGAGAGAGCACAAGCGGGGGAAAGGGGCAGAGGGAGAGAGGTAGAGAATGCTCAGTGTGGAGCTCGATGCAGTGTTCGATCCCACAACCTGAGCTGAAAGCAAGAGTCAGACGCTCAACTGACTGAGCCACCCAGGCGCCCCAGTTTTCTTTCACATTTTGATGGTATTGCTACATTGTTTTTTAGCTACGAGTATTACTAGTAAGAACTTTAATGACGATGCATCTTTTGTAAATGAACGCATATTTATCCTCCACATAATTTTAGGTGCTAATCTTGTTCCTGGTATTCAGAAATGTCTGAGGTGCCTTTGTATGGAATTTTCCCCCATTCATTGTGCTGGTTGTTAAACGATCTTTTCAGTCTGAAAACTCACATTTTTCAATTCTGGAAATTCATTATTCTCATATTGTTATTATTACTATATAATTGTTACTGTCTTTCTTATTGTCTTTTCCCAGAACTCCTATTGTTGGCCGCTGTGTATCCTGGGTTAATCTTCTAATGTCCTTACTTACCTCACCAATTTTCTCTGTTTCTATTTGTTCCACTTTCTGTTCTACTTTCTTGATGTTTTCGCTGAATTTAAAATTCTTGCTACTATGCTTTTGCTTTTCAAGAGCTCTTTCTTACATTCTGAATGTTTCCCCTCTTTATGTACCATTTTCTTATCGCGTGGACCCAGTATTTCTTATTTTTTTTGCATGACACCAATCAGAAAATACAGCTCTTATTTCTTATTTTTTTTGCATGACACCAATCAGAAAATACAGCTCTTAGTTGTGGGCGCGGGACATGCAAACAAATAAACACAAAATTTCCAAAGAAAACATGAATGCCTCTGTTTCTTGGATTTGGTACTCAGTGCTGGGCATAAGATGTAACTTCGACATTTATTCTCATGACCCCAGGAAAGTGTATCTTCATGTCTCCTGCTCAAAGTCTCAAAGCTGAAGGGCATTGTCCTTATTTAAAAAAAAATTTTTTTTTAACATTTGTTTATTGTTGAGAGACAGAGAGGGACAGAGCGTGAGCAGGGGAGGGGCAGAGAGAGAGAGGGAGACACAGAATCCGAAGCAGGCTCCAGGCTCCGAGCTGTCAGCACAGAGCCCGACGCAGGGCTCGAACTCACGAGCTGTGAGATGGTGACCTGAGCCGAAGTCGGATGCTGAACTGACTGGGCCACCCAGGCGCCCCGAAGAGCATTGTCTTTAATGCTGCAGAAGTCTGTGGGCAGTGTCACTGGGGTTTAGAGAAGGACACTGCTTAGGTTAGCAGGAGGATGTGAGCGAGAGGAGCACTTACGTAAATGTAAAGACCCAAAATTAATTAATTTGTCAAATCCTTTTCTCAGGTAGTTTGAATGCAGTAGATGCTTGCATAATAAAGTATCACTTTCTAATCGTACTTAGTATCCATTTCTTGCTCCTCTTCAGGTTTAAATTGTGGTTTCAGAGTTATTCACGGATTAGCGTAATATTTGCAACATTTGCTCATAGCAGCTGAGGAACGTCTTGCAATTTTAAACAAAAATACTCTTAAATTTGTGTATGTGTGGGTCTAGACGTAACATTGTGAGACTTGATACCAATTATTCATTGATACCAATTATTCATTGGCAACTAGATGGACATTGAATTGGGAATAGGTTTATTTTTGTAAAATATGTCATAGTAAGATTTAATGATGTTAAAAAAAACTAAATAAAATCCAGCTTCACTGAAACAATTTTGATTTAAACCTTGATATTTTTATTATAATTGGATATTTTGTCTCTTGATTTTAATAGATCATTTTGGATGCTTTAGAAGAAAGGACTTTTGGAAACATATAGACGTCTAAAAGTTTCTTGACATTTTCTTTATACTTTTATTGAACATATATTAGAATTTTGTAAACTTTAAAACAATTATAGCTTGTTTTAAAATATCATGACCGTCAATAGAATCCACAACATGTAAAAATCTCTATAACAATGGTGGTTTTACTGAAGTGAAGGCCAAGGAAGGTAAAGTTTGTGGAATAAATAAATAATAATCACGAATCAGGTATGACTTTGTTACTGATCATAGCTAGCCCAGCATCAGAACATTACAGGCAAGAACAGTTGTAATGATATTCAGTCATTGTTGATATTTTTGACTTTGTCATTGAAAACTCTACCCTTATGCATACTTTTCCATTTTTTTTTTGTTGTTGTGATGGTATACTCATCAAGATAAGAGAGGAGAGAACATAACTGATTTAAAAGTTGGCCAGCTTGATTTAGAATTTTCAAATATTTCAACATATATTACATGGGCTTCATTTGTACGTCTGCCACAGGCCCGTTCATTTGAGGGGACTCGGGGTCCTAGTGGTTCTGTTAGGTTTAGGCCTAAAATTGAAGGGTGCTGTGATTGGTCCCTGGGCTCTTGTTTTCCCATTTCCTTCCACATCCGCCCCTCCTCGGAATTGGCGGAGGCGGAGACTATGGGAGTGTAACGTGTAATTTCTGTTCTCACAACGTATTATTGAAGTAGGAATAACACAGGACATTCTCTATATAATCAATTGCTTATAGTGAGATGAAATGTCCCAGTATCTTTGGGATGAGATCAGTGAAAATTACTGGGGGCTAGAGGTGATGTGGAATGAATCTTTCTCATTCACGGTGCCTAGCAGGGTAGTGTGCAAATTAGTGAGTGATTTTGGGAAAGCTGAAAAAGTTGCAAGGCCTGGAGGATGGGTGGAACTTGTATATTACTGAACTTGGGAAGCGTCTAGCTGGGATTGCAGTTGTGAGCGAGGTGCAAAGGTATGTGTGTGTGTATTTGTGTATATTTGCATGTGTGAGAGAGGTGTGGTAGGGTGGGAGAGAGGGAGAGAGAGGGAGAGAGATTTTAGCTTGGGTGAACTGGAGACTGGAGGGGGTGCTGGAGAGAAGTGGTGGGGTAAAAGAGGGCCCTAGCTGATGCAAGATGCTGGGGAAAAAACATTGTTCTCAGGTTACATTGTGAGCATGTGGAACAGGGAGGATGGTGGTGCCATTGGAAAAAGGTAATTTATGGGGAGCTGTGAATTATTGTAATTACTTCCAATCAAGCAAACAAAAGGGCATGATTGAGACAGTGCCCATTTATATGACATTTGAGTTTTTATATCTGGAGAGCTCCAGAAAAAGCAGGAAGCAAAGTGCATTACCAATTTCACAACCGGGCTCTTTTTCTAAAGACATTTTTAAGAGCCAACTTTTTGAGTGTCTTTGCTTAACTATTAAAGAAAGCAAAGAGAAGCAGGAAGGGTGAGGGCCAGGAAAATTTGAGATGATTTTCCCCTTGTTATGTAATGAAACTTGAAAAAAAAGTAGATAAGAGCATCAGTCAATCAGTTTCTTTTGATTTGGGGCCAAGTTGAAACGTCCTCTGTTCTGTTTGCTCATTTTAAAGAGCTTAATGTTCATAAACGAATCCATTCGTTCTTTCATGCTCATGGGAAAATGCAACACCTGTCAGAGAAAATCTTGTGATTGGTTCTTACTAAAATGAATACAAAAGGAACAGGGGCCCAGTAATCTCAAGCACTGCTTCCCAGCCCCAAGAAGAGTCTTGGGGAAAGTTTAGGAGGAAGAGCTGGTCCAAAGCTCTCCTCTCTGATAAAATGCAACAAACACGCAACCCATAGTTGGTGATGAAAATCACAATCTTGTAAATGCAAATCAATGGAGTAAAAGCAAGGAGTTTCAGTGCTGGCCCTACTATTAATTGGCTCTATGACTTTGGAAAACTCATCTTTCTGAGATCCTATCATCTTATCTAAGAACAGAAGAAATTGGAATAGATTATCTCAAAGGTACACTTTAAGAGAGGTCAGAGGGAAGTAGGAAGGGGTCATCCAGAGAAAGAGTCTGGGTGGTACTGAATGTTTGTTACTACTGAAGTGTTGCTGCTCCTAAGCCTTTACAGCTGACAAAGCAAGAAAATATATGTGTGTGTACGAACTCATATCTATACATGTTTTTGTATATAACCCTTTGTGTCTATGTTAAGCTAAGTTCAAACTAACATCTCCATTTCTTTTTTAAAAAAATGTTTATTTATTTTGAGAGAGAGAGAGAGAGCGTGATCGGGGGGGGGGGGAGGAGGAGAGAGAGAGAGAGAGAGAGAGAGAGGGAGGGAGAAAGAGAATCTCAAGCAGGCTCCAGACTGTCAGCACAGAGCCTGATGTGGGGCTTGTGCTCACGAACCGGGAGATCATGACCTGAGCTGAGATCAAGAGTTGGACGCTTACCCGACTGAGTTGCCCAGACCCACCTGACATTTGCACTTCTAATCTCTTTCCAGATGGATCTTTCTAGCTGCCTCCCCTTGATTATCTGTAGCTTCCCACTCCAGCAATGGGAACCTGGCTTCCCTCACCTGCCATCTATTTATTTAATGGTTCTATTCTAGTATATATTTATAGCGGTATCAAGATAGTTAATTTATCTCCCACGGGAGACAACTTTATCAACTAAGGACAGTGCTTAGGTGCAGTTTCTTTTGCCTTTGACTTTGCACACTTCATTCACTTCCAAAGTCTGTTAATATCAGCATCTTTTCCCCAACCCCCTCTGATGAGGCTGTTTCAGACATTTGTAATACAGAGTGTCTTTGTCATACTGTGCATTCAATTCGACTCTCTCCCAAACTCCTAAACGATCTTTTTTTTTTAAAGTTTGCGTGCGTCACTGTTCTGTGTTCTGTTCTATTGGTTTTGACAAAAGCAGTGTTATGTCTTCACCATTCGATATCATACAGAATAATTTCACCACCCTAAAAAAATCCTGTGCTCCCCCTATTCTTTTGGTCCTCTCCCTCTCAGAATCCTGAAAAGCACTGATATTTTTACCTTTTCGAGAATGTCATAGACTGGCTTCTTTCACTTAGCATTTGAGATTCCTCCATGTTTTTTTTTTTGTTTGTTTGTTTGTTTTGTAGCTCGATAGCTCATTTTTTAAAGTCACTGAATATTCCATTATGTGGATGTACAAGAGTGTGTTCACTTGTCTGCGGTGGGAAATCTTAGTTGTTTCCAGTTTTTGGTGAGTGTGAACAAAGCTGCTCTAAATGTTCACTCGCAGGTTTTGTGTGGATGTAAGTTTTTGGATCAGCTCGGTAAATACTTAGGGGCACGTGGCTGTAACCTACGGCAAGGAACTACCAAACTGTCTTCCCAAGGTGGCTGCCTCATTTTGCATTCCCATCAACAATAAATGAGATGAACATTACTTTTTAATTGATTGAAGAGATTTAAAAGTGAACATTTCTGACCGATCTTGGAAGCTAAGAGTTTCTTCTTACAAGGGGGGAAGCAACTTCAACGGAGTGTTTACGATGTTTCGGACACCATGGTAATGTCAAAATACAAAGATGGTGTGGAGTTCAAACACTAGAGTCTGTGGAGACCAAGAAGGTAATAAATGGAGACAAGAGCAGATAGATGGGGGGAAAAGTGATTTGGTCTGTAGCAAACCAAAGTATAAGGCTGGCTGCTCTCTGGCTGTAGCTACATGTTGCCGTGCAGGAACTCAGGTCCAGTGTTTCTGAATACTCTAATTTTTAAAGAGAAGTTGGAGTTCTAGATTTTTATATAAACTCTTCCATGTGCATGGAATTGCATATATTATTGGTATATAATTTGATAAGTTTTTAAAAAGCAGTTTTTATTTATTCATTTATTTAAGTAATCTCTACACCCAGCATGAGACTCGAACTCATGACCCTGAGATCAAGAATTACATGCTCCAAGGACTGACCCAGCCAGGTGCCCCAGTTTGTTAAGTTTTGACCTGTGTTTGCATCGGCAAAACCATCATCATATGCATCAGTATAGTGAAAATACCTGTCACTCTAAACAATTTTCTTTTTTTTAATTTTCGACGTTTATTTTTGAGGCAGAGAGAGACAGTGCTGGTGGGGGAGGAGCAAAGAGAGAGGGGAACACAGAATCCGAAGCAGGCTCTAGGCTCTGAGTTGTCAGCACAGAGCCCAATGTGGGGCTTGAACTCACAAACTGTGAGATCATGACCTGAGCCAGAGTTGGATGCTTAACCGACTGAGCCATCCAGGTGCCCCTTCTTATTCCTTTTAGTAAGTCCTGCTTCCTGCCCCTCCCTGTCTTACATCTCCAGGCAACCATTGATATCCTGTCACTGTACATTAGTTTGCATTTTCTAGAGTTTTATATAAATGGAATATACATTATGTACTCCTTTTTTTTTTTTTTTTTTTTTTTGGTCTGCCTTCTTTCACTCAGCATAATTACTTTTGAGAATTTCCATGTTGTGAGATCTTTAGTTTACTCATTTTTATAGCTGCATAGTATTCTATTGCATATACCATACTTTGTTCTTTTTAAGGATTTCTGTCTCTCTGCTTCATTGTCTGTCTGTTCTTGTGTAATGTCTACTTTATCCACTAGAACCCTGGCATGTTAATTCGTAGTTGGTTTAAATTCCCACTCTGATAATTGCAACAACCCTCTCCTGTCTGATGCCTGTTCTGTCTCTTCAAATTGTCTTTTTTGTCTTTTGTATGGCTTGTAAATTTCCCTTGCTAGCTGGGCATGATATATACCAGGACATAGAACTCTAGAAAAGCTTTTGTTAACATGGTGGTGAGGTATGGAGGAGGGGAAGCATTCTATGATCAGGTCTGTCTTTCAGTGAGCCTGCCTCTGGTCTCTGAACTTCACAAGCATTTCTTAGTTTTCCTCTCCCCACTTAGGTAAGGAGGGGATGGCTATAGCTGGCTAGAGTTGGCTATTTCTCTTCCTCTAGGTCAGTTAGGCTCTGATAATGCTCCAGCACTTTAGGCTGCAGTTAATAATTTCTCCTGAGGGCAGGGCTTGTTAGGAAGTATACACGGGCATGTTTAAAAATGGTTCTTTTCCCCTCCCCACTGCTGGAAACCTGAGGGGATTTTTTTTTTCTGGGTATTTACTGTGAGAACCTTGTGGTGCTTAGTATGGTCAGTGTTTTGAATTGTAGCTAATCTCGTGGCTGTATAGTGATATCTTACGTAGTTTTAATTTGCATTTCCTTAATCATTAATGATATTGAGCATCTTTTCATGATGTTCATTTGCCCTGTATATATCTACTTTGGTGAAATGTCTATTCAAATCTTTTGTCCACTGTTTAATTGAATTATTTTCTTGCTGAGTTTGGAGAGTTGTAAGAGTGTGTGTGTGTGTGTGTGTGTGTGTGTGTATATACATATATATATACCATATATATACATACATATATATGGTATATACATATATACCATGTGTATACACATATATACATGGTATATACATATATACCATGTGCATCCATATATATATATGGTATATACATATATACCATGTGAGTATATACACACACACATATGTATGGTATATACATATACCGTATATATATACATATATATATATATATATATATATAGTAATAAGGTGATATACATTACATATTCTTATGTTCTTTTATCGATGTATTATTTTATTTTGAGAGTGAGTATGAGTGGGGGAGGGGCAGAGGGCGAGGAGAGAAAGAATCTTAAGCAGGCTCCACGCCCAGCATGGAACCTGCCCGAGGGGCTCCCTCTCACACCTGTGAGACCATGACATGAGCCAAAATCAAGAGTCAGACGCTTAACTGACTGAGCCACCCAGGAACCCCCTATTATCTATTTTTGATGCAAGCTTTTTTGTCCATATACGCTTTGCAAATATTTCCTCACTGTGGTGGTTCTTTTCATTTTCTTAACAGGGTCTTTTGAAAAGCAGGTTGATTAATGCCCACGCCTTAATTTATAAAGCCAGAGTGACAACATGGAGAAGTCAATGCCATTGAAATAGAAGTTTAGGGGCGCCTGAGTGGCGCAGTCGGTTAAACGTCCGACTTCAGCCAGGTCACGATCTCGCGGTCCGTGAGTTCGAGACCCGCGTCAGGCTCTGGGCTGATGGCTCGGAGCCTGGAGCCTGTTTCCGATTCTGTGTCTCCCTCTCTTTCTGCCCCTCCCCCGTTCATGCTCTGTCTCTCTCTGTCCCAAAAAAAAAAAAAAAAAAAAAAAAAAAAAAGAAATAGAAGTTTAATATTACTCCCAGGCCCCCCGGAGACGAGAGGCACAGCACATGTGCAGGGTCCCATGGGGAAGCACTGGTGTTGGTGGGAGGCAGTAAGAAACAAGGGGGAGGCATAGGCCACAGCCTTTATTGGGGTTTCCATGGGAAAGCCGAGGCAGGGTAAACAGCTTACAGTTGGCTAGTTTGAATAATTCTGGCAGGCTTTGGGGCATGGCAAATGTCCTTACTTACCTGGTATCTGACTGTAGGTTGATTCAGGGCAGGAGAAATACTGGCTTGGTATTAAATATGGGAGGCAGTTGGGTTTGGGATTGATGGCTTTGTATATGAAAGATAGGTTCATTGACAAGTTGTTTGCTATCTTAGAAATCTGCTAGCCCTGGGAGGGGGGTGGTCTCTTCTCAGCCAACAAGACTCCTCAAAATGTCAAAACATCATAACATACAGAAAATATTATGGATATATGCATTTTTAAAAATTTAGATGGAGTTTTCAGTTTTTTTCTTTTACATGTAATTTATCAATTTTTCCTTTTTTGTGTAATCTTCTTGTTGTAGATAAGAAATCTTTGCCTAACCTAATGTGCCAAAGATATTCTCCTATGGTCTCTTCTGGAAGTGTTATAACTGTAGGTTTTATATTTTAAATCTGTGATTCGTCTTTTATATTGGTTTGAGATTATTTATTGAAGTTCTTTCTTCTTCTTTTTTTTTGCATATGGATATATAATTGCTTCAGCACAATTTGGTGAAAAGGCTATTCTTCCCTAACGGAACTGTTGTTTGTGCCTTTGTCAAAATTTAATTGTCTGAGGATAATGTCGGAGAGAGTTAGTTCTACAGGTAATAAATTGACAACTTGAAATGGACAGATTCCTTAAAAGACACGAACTATCAAAGCTTATTCAGGAAGAAATCATGAACTTGACTAGCTCTGTCTAACAAAGAAATTTAATTTGTAATTAAAACCTGATTCTCAAAAAGAAAACCCCAGGCTATTGTTTTGACTCTTCTAGATCCTTTGCATTTCTGTAAGACTTTTTGAGTCATTCATCAGTTTCAACAAAAATCCACTAAAATTTTGATTTGAGTTTCACTAATTCTACATATGAATTTGGGGGAGAAATCACATCCTAACAATATTGAGTCTTCTGACCCATGGATAAAGTGTATCTCTCCATTTATTTAGGTCTTCATTATCTGTCATCAAAATTTTATAGTTTTTAGTGTACAGGTCTTACGTATCTCATCAGATTTTCTCCAAGTATTTTAATAATTTTGATGCTATTCTTTTAATGATTTTATTTGTTTATATTTTTAAGTAAACTCTCCTCCCAATGTGGGGCTTGGAATTACAAACCCGTGATCAAGGGTCACATGCTCTACTGACTGAGCCAGTGAGGCATCCCCCAAAATTTTGATGCTGTTGTAAATGGCATTTGATAGTTTTTAAATCTCTAAGTATTCCATACTATATATAGTATATAGAAATACAGTGCATTTTTTTCAATTGATTTGTATCTTGCATCCTTACTAAACTCACCTGTTAGATCTAGTCACTTTTTATTTCATTTTGTTAGGATCCATAGGATTTTCTACATAGATGATTATATTATCAACCAATAAAGGCAACTGTACCTTCTCCTCCACCCCAATCTAGATACCTTTTATTTCTCTTTTCTTTTTTAAAAAAATATTTATTTATTTATTTATTTATTTATTTATGAGAGAGAGAGAGAGAGCACTCAAGCAGGGGAGAGGCAGAGGGAGAAAGAATCTTAAGCAGGCTCCATGCCAAGGTTGGAGCCCAGTGCAGGGGCTCAATCTCATGACCGTGAGATCATGACCTGAGCCAACATTGAGAGTTGGATGCCAACTGACTGAGCCACCCAGGTATCCATTATTTCTCTTTTCTTGCCTGATTGCACTGGCTGGAATCTTGTATATAATAATGAGTAGACATAGTGAAAGCAGAAATCTTTGCCTTGATTTTTACCTTTAGGTATAAAGTGTTTAGTTTTTCATCCTTAAGTTAGATGTTAACTACGGGAATTTTTAGGTGCCCTTTATCAGGTTCCTGTAAACAGTGTTTTAAGACGTGTTTCTTTTTCTTTTTGAGGAATTGATGTTAGATTTTGACAAATGCCTTTTATTTGTCTTTTGAGATAATCATGTGATTTGCATTTTTTATTTTGTTAATATGGTGAATTGAAGAGATTGATTTTTGAATTTTAAAAACTCCAGTTGGTCAAGATGTGTTATCATTTTTATATATTATTGGAATGACTAAAGTTAGTATTAGAATTTTGCATCTATGTTCATGAAGAATATTGGTCTGTAGATTTCCTTTTTTGTAATGTTTTTGTCCAGCTTTGTTATTAGGGTTATGTGGCCTCTTAGAATGCATTGGGAGTATTCCCTTCTCTTTCATTTGTTGGAAGAGTTTGTGTAGAATTGGTATTACTTCTTTATTAAATATTTGGGAGAATTAAGTAGTATCATTATCTAGGCCTGGAATTTTCTTTTTGAGGAGGTTTTTAATTAAAAATTATCTTTTTGTTAGACATAGAGGTAGTCAGGTTAACTATTTCTTCTTGAGTAAGCTTTAATAGTTTTGTCTTCAGAGATTCGTCCATTATCCACGTTTTCAAATTTCATATGTATAGAATCAACTCACTCATACCTGATATTGGTAATTTTGTATGGCCTCCATTTCACACACACCCCAACCCCTGATCATTTTGTCTAGAGTTTTATTATTTGTGCTGTTTCTTTCAAATAGCTAGCTTTTATTTATTGATTTGGTGCAATATTCTATTTCATTGTTGTCTGCTTTGATCTTTGTGATTTCTTTTGTTCTGCTTACTTTGAAGTCAATTTGCTCTTTTTTGTTGTGTTGTTGTTTCTTTAAATTCTTTCTTTCTTTCTTTCTTTTTTTTTAATGTTTATTTATTTTTGAGAGACAGAGTGCGACCAGGAGAGGGGCAGAGAGGGGGGGAGACAGAGGATCTGAAGCAGGCTCCAGGCTCTGAGCTGTCAGCACAGAGCCCGATGCGGGGCTTGAACCCACGAACTGTGAGATCATGACCTGAGCCGAAGTTGGACGCTTAGCCGACTGAGCCACACAGGTGCCCCTGTTTTTGTTTGTTTCTTAAGGTGGAAGCTAAAGTCATTGAGTTGAGACACTTCTCTTTTCCAGCCTAGGCACTTAGTGGTAGCAGTTTCCCTCTAGGAGTGATGTGAGGGAAGATAATGGAGTAGGAAGTACCAGGAATCTGTGTCTCCACCTGGACAGCAATAGCAATGGCAGGATCTATCTGAAGTAAATATTTCAGAGCTCTAGGGTTTGTTTGAATATTTGCGACTTTTTAGGATACAGTTTGGCTGGCAAATTGCAGTTAACTTTGGTACATTTCAGCCATCAGTACAGTGTGGCTGCCTACTCCCTTACCCCCAACCCTGTGGCAGGTAGTTGTGGGAATGGCAGCCTGTGCTTGTGGTGCTACTTGCTATAGTAAGGTAATAAGGACCTTGTCTTCCAAGTGCTGGAGCTCTGTATTCTGGTTGTGGCTTGCTGCTCTGATCACTGAAGCATGAGTATGGAGATTGGCTGCCATTGTTCTGACCCCATGTGCTACAGTGACTTCCAGGGTATTTAAAGGGCTTCCCCTGTTGTTTCGGACATTCAAAAACAATTGCATTTAGAGAAAGTTAGAAGCCATCACATATGCCCATGGAAATATACAAGCTCAGAAAAGACCTGAGAAGACCTTAAGCTTTCATCTTAGGCTTATCCTGGCATAGAGGCACCTTATAATAAACAGAAAAACAGCAAATGCTGGGAGAGGAGAATCAGATTATCAGAGTTACCAGTTTATGACATTGAATTGTTCACTTTACAACAAAACATCCTAAGGCATACAAAGAAACAGGAAAGTATGATCCATTCAAAGGAACAAAACAAACTGACAAAAAAAAAAAATTACCTAAGAAAGCCCAGATCTCAGAACTTACTAGATGAAGATGTTCAGATGACTCTTACAGGTGTTCAAAGAGCTAAAGGAAGGCATGGATAGAGATAGGAAAACGGTGTGTGAATAAAATGAGAATATTAATTAGGAGATAGAAATTACAGACAAGGAACCAAAGGGAATTCTGGAGCTGAAAAGTACAATAAATGAAATGAAAAGTACAATGGAGGAGTCAAGAGGAGGTATGAGCAGGCAGAAGAATGAATCACTGCATTGAAAGACAGAGCAATTGAAATTACCAAGTTCTGAGGAACAAAAAGAAAAAAAGAATGAAGAAAAGTGAACAGAGCCCAAGGGTCCTATGGAACATCATCGATGGATCGATAAGCACATTATGGGAATTCCAGGAAGAAAAGACAGAGAGAGAAAGTAGCAGAAAGAATATTTGAAGAACTAATGGCTGAAAACTCCCTAAATTTGACACAAGACATAGTCTACAAATCCAAGAATCTTGTTAACACCAAGTAGAATAAACTCCAAGAGACACACTGTGGGAGACATTGTAATCAAACTGTCAAAAGTCAAAGACAAAGGGAGAACCTTCACATCACCAAGAGGGAAGTGATTCAGGAAATGCAATGGGTCCTCAATAAGGTTATCAGCCACATTCTTATCAGAAATGTTGGAAGCCAGAATGTAGTGGGTTGTTATGTTCAAAGTACTAAAAAACTCAACTGAGAGGTCTATATCTGGTAAGGCTATCCTTCAGAAATGAGGGATGAATTTCCAGACAAAGACATTCCTGGCTAAACAAAATTTGAAGGAGTTCATTACCATTATACCTGCCTTGCAAAAATGCCAAAGGGTCTTCTTCAGATTGAAATGAAAGGAAACCAGATAGTAACTTGAAACCATGTGAAGAAATTAAGACCCATGGCAAAGGTAAACGCACGGGAAATTATAAAATCTAGTATTATTATAGTTTTGTTTTGTAACCCCACTTTTCACTTGGAACATGACTTAAGAGACGAACGCGTGAAATTTTTAATTGTTGTTATTGGGCACATAATGTATACGGATGCCATCTCTGACATCAATAACAGAAAGATGGAGACAGAGATGTACAGGAACACGGCTTTTGAATACTATTGAAGTGAAGTTGGTATAAATTTAAGTTACAGTGTTATAAGTCTAAGATGTTAAATGGTAATCACAAAGAAAATATCTCTAGAATATGCATAAGAAAATGAAGAGGGAACCCGAATGTTTCACTACAAAAAATGAACTAAACACAAAAGAAGGCGGTAATGGAGGAGGTGAGGCACAAAAAAGCTCTAAGGCATATAGAAAGCATAGGCAAAATGGCGGAAGTATCTCTTTGTCAGTAATTTCAAGGTAAAGGGATGTAAATCCTCCAATCAAAATACAGTGATTGGCAGAATGGATAAAAAAATATGATTCAACTGCATGCTATCTGCAAGAGACTTACTTTCCATCCAAATTAAAAAGAAAAAAAAAACAGGTTGAAAATGAAAGGACGGTAAACATGTTCTATACAAAGGGTAACCAAGAGAGGGCTGGAGTGGTTATACTCAAACCAGAGAAAATAGATCTTAAGAGCAAAAAGGTTCAAGAGACAAAGAAGGATACTGTTTATTAAAAAACGTTTCAGTATGACGATATAACAATTACAAACATTTACACGCCTAGTAACAGTCTCAAAGTATGGGAAGGAAGAATTGGCAAAATTGAAAAGAGAAATAGGTAGTTCTACAATAAGAGCTGGAAGCTTTAATTCCCCGTTGTCAACAATGGACAAATCAACCAGACAAAAGATGGGTAAGAAAATAGAGAACTTGAACTACAAAATAAAACAACGAGACCGTATCCCTAAATGACACACTCTTAAACAACCAATGTTTCAAAGAAGAGATCAAAAGGGAAATTAGAAAATACTTAAAGGTGAATGAAAATGAAAACATAGCATACAAACACATATGGCAGGCAGTATAGCAATGCTCGCAGGGAAATATTTTTCTGTAAATGCCTATGTTAAAGAAGAAGAAAGATCTCAAATCAATTGCTTAATTTTATACCTTAATGAGCTAGAAAAAGAAAGAGCAAATTAAACCTAAGCCTGGCAGAAGAAAGAAAATAATTTAAAAAATAGGGCAGAGATAAATAGACAATAGAGAAAATCAATAAAGTCAGAAGATGGTTCTCTGAAAAGAGCAACAAAATTTACAAACTTTTAGCTAGACTGACAATGAAAAAAGAGAAGGCACAAATAACCCAAATAAAAATGAAACTGGAAATGTTACAACTGCTCTGACAGAGGTTAGAGATTATAAGAGAATACTGTGAACAGTTGCATGCCAACAAATTAGATAACCTAGAAGAAACATGGACAGATTCCTTGAGTCACATAAATTAGCTAACTCAAGAAGTAGCAAATTTCATCAGATGCATAACAGAGAGATTGAATCAGTAATCCAAAACCTCCCAAGAAAGAAAAGTTCTGGACCAGATGGCTTCACAAGTGAATTCTACCAAACATTGAAAGTATTAACACAGATCGTTCGGAAACTCTTCCAAAAAACTGAAGAAGCAAGAATACTTCCTGATTCATTCTGTGTGGCTAGCATTACTCTCATTGAATCCAATACTAGATGAAGAACGTCGTAAGAAAAGAAAATTACAGGTCCATATTCATTATGAATATAGATGTAAATATCCTCAAGGAAATATTAGCAAATTGAATTTAACAGCAATAAAAGGGATTAGCAAATTGAATTTAACAGCAATAATCATGACCAAGTGGGACCTTGCAGGAATGCAAGGGTGGTTCACCATAATTAATAAAACAATTAATTGGACAAAGGAAAAAAAAAATCCACATTACCATCTCAACTGACACAGAAAAGGCATTTGACAAAATCCAACACCATTTTGTGATGAAAACTCTCAGAAAATTAAAAATAGAAACTTCCTCAGGATAATAAAGGGTATTTATAAATAGCCTGTAGCTGAGATGATACCCAAAGGTGAAAGACTGAACCCTTTTCGCCAAATACTAGAAACAAAACAAGGATGTCCACTTTCCCTGTTGCCATTCGGCATTGGTTAGGCATTTGCTCGATTGATGCAACTTCTTAACTGGCTTCTAGACAAAGCTACCTTGGTCTGTATGTTGTTGTTTATTTGATATTTCATGGGGGAATAAGGACCTGGAGATTCCTCATTCACCCGCTTGCTCACTTAGCTTTCAGCTTGTCCTTTTTCATCACTGGTATAGATGTAACAGTGCGTTGTTTTTTTTTTTATAGTTTCTTTTTTATTTATTTTTTAAATTTTAGATCGAGAGAAAAGCGCGAGCTGGGGAGAGGAGCAGAGGCAGAGAGAAAGGAATCTCAAGCAGGCTCCATGCCCAGCTTGGAGCCCGATGTGAGGCTCGATCCCACCGCCCTGGGATCAAGACCTGAGCTGAAATTGAGCGGGACGCTTAACCAACTGAGCCATCCAGGCACCCCTAGATCTACCACAGTTTTAACCGTTCATCTGTTAGAGGACATTTGGGTTATTTCCAGTTATTGGAGATCATAAATGAAGCTGCTATGGACATTTGTGTGCAGGTTTATATGTATACATACATTTTAATTTCTCTGGAGTATATCCAACAAGCTTTGATATGCTGTGTTTTCACTTTTGTTTAGTTCAAAATACAGTCTATTTTTTTAATTTATTCTATGACATGAGTTATTTAGAAGTACATTAATTGATTTCCAAATATCTAGAGATTTTTCCAGAGATAATTCTATTATTGATTCCTAACTTAATTACATTGTTGTTAGAGAACAAAAATATGTGAGTTGAATCCTTTTGAATTTATTGGGCCTTGTTCTGTGGCCTAGAAGATTGTCTGTTTGGAAAATGTTTTCTGTGTCTTCGAAAAGAATGTGTTTCTACTGTCATTCAGTGGATTTTTCTAAAAATGGTGGGTAGATCAAATTTTTGATAATGTTGTACATGTTTTCACATACTTTCCGATTTTCTGTTTCTTGTCCTAACTTTCTCTTAATGTTCATAAAGTATATTTTTTCCATTATTGTAATTTTAATATATTTGTGTCTTTATACTTAAATTGCATTTATGTAGGCAGCATATAGTTGAGCCATTTAAAAAATCAATTAGACACTGATTTTTAATTAGGGTGTTTAGACTATATTCAGTGTGATTGTGGATGTGTCTATAATTTTGCTGTATGTTTTGTATTTGCCCCATCTTTTCTTTCCCCACTTCTATATTTCCTTTCCCCACTTCTATGTTCTTTTGGATTAGTTGAGGACTTTTTATGATTTATTTTGATCTCCTTCAATAATTTACAGTTATAACTTGTTATTTTGTTACTTTTGTTTGCTCGAAGGCTTAAGTAAGCATATTTAACTTATCACAGTCTACCTCTGGGTGATACTATACCACTTCATGCATAAGAACCTTACATAGTACCTTTTTATCTCTCTTCTTCTAGCCCCTTTTGATTATGTATACATTCTAAACCCATAATACATTATCATGATTTTTATTTAAACACTGAATTACCTTTCAAGATATTTGAATAATAGAATAAACTCTTACACATTTATATATATAATTACTGTTTGTTATGCTCTTTAGCCATCTGTGAGATACACATTTCCATCTAGTTATACTTTAGTTACACTTTTCTTCTGTCTGAACCTTTTTTTTTTTTTTTAACATTTCTTATGGTATGGTCTTCTAATGAGTCATTTCTCAACTTCACAGTGTCTGAAAGCATCTTTAGTTCACCTTTGTTTTTGAAAGAAATTTTTGCTGGGTATAAAATTCTAAGCAGATAATATTTTCCCTCCAGTTCTTTTTGTTTTAATAAGGACTTTTCTTTTCTTTATCATGATAAGTATACTTTTTAATCCCCATCCCTTGTTTCCCCTTGCCCCTATCCACTTTCCCTCTGGTAACCATCAGTTTGTTTTCTATAGGTAAGAGTCTGTTTCTTGGTTGTATTTCTTTTCTTTCTTTGCTACTTTGTTTTATTTCTTAAATTCCACATATGAGTGAGATCATATGGTATTTGTCTTCCTCTGACTGACTTATTTTGCTTAGCATTATGGTCTCTAGCTCTATCCATGTTGTTGCAAATGGCAAGATTTCATTTGTTGCTGTGGCTGAATAATATTTCAGTATGTATATATATATATATATATATATATATATATATATGTATATACACACATACATATATATGTGTATATATATGTCATTATATTTTTGTGGCTGAATAAATACATATATATTCCATATATATATATATATATATATATATATATATTTCCCCCCCCCCAAAAAAAAAAACAACCCTTCTTTATCCATTCACCTAACAGTGGACACTTGGGCTGCTTACATAATTTGGCTATTGTAGATAATGCTGCAATAAACACAGGGGTGCACGTATCCCTTCGAATTAGTGTTTTTGTGGTTTTTTATGTTGTTGTTAAATAACATGATTACTGGATTTTAGGTAGTTTTATTTTTAACTGTTTGAGGAACCTCCATACTATTTTCCACAGTGGCTGCACTAGTTAGCATTCCCACTAGCAGTGCAAGAGGGTTCCTTTTTTTCTACCCTTGCCAACACTTGTTGTTTCTGGTGTTTGATTTTAGCCATTCTGACAGGTATGTGGTGATACCTCATTGTAGTTCTCATTTGCATTTCCCTGATGACAAGTGATGATGACCATATTTTCATGTGTCTGTTCGCCATCTGGATATCTTCTTTGGAGACATGTCTGTTCATGTCTTCTGCCCATTTTAATTGGATTATTTGTGTTTTTTTGGGGGGGTGTTGAGTTGTGTAAGTTCTTTATATATTTTGGATACTAACTCTTTATAAGATATGTCATTTGCAAATATCTTCTCCCATTCTATAGGTTGTCTTTTAGTTTTGTTGGTAGTTTACTTCACTGTGCAGAAGCTTTTTATTTTGGTCTAGTTCCAACTGTTTATTTTTGTTTTTCTTTCCCTTGCCTCATGAGAAATATCTAGAAAAATGTTGCTGTGGCCAATGTCAGAGAGATTACAGTGTGTGCTCTCTTCAAGGATTTCTGTGGTTTCAGGTCTTATATTTAGGTCTTTAATCCATTTTGAATGTATTATTGTGTATGGTGTAAGAATGTGGTTCAGTTTCATTCTTTTGCAAGTTGCTGTCCAGTTTTCCCAACATCATTTATTAAATAGACTGTCTTTTCCCCATTGCATATTCATTTCTTCTTTGTTGAAGGCTAATTGACCATATAATTGTGGGTTTATTTCCAGGTTTTCTATTCTGTTCTGTTGATCTGTGTGTCTTTTTTTGTTCCAGTACCATACTGTTTTAATTACTACTGCTTTGTAATGTAACTTGAAATCTGGAATTTTGATACCTCCAGTTTTCTCTTTTTCATGATTGCTTTGGCTATTTGAGGTCTTTTGTGGTTCCATACAAATTTTAGGATTGTTTGTTCTAGTTCTGTGAAAAATACTGTTGGTATTTAGATAAGGATTGCATGAAATGTGTAGATTGCTTTAGGGGTTGTATAAACATTTTAACAATATTTGTTCTTCCAACCCATAAGTATGGAATGTCTTTCCATTTCTTTGTGTCATCTTCAGCTTCTTTCATCAGTGTTTTACAATTTTCAGAGTATAGGTCTTTCATCTCTTTGGTTAAGTTTATTCCTAAATAAGCACACCTGTGTTTATTGCAGCATTATCTACAATAGCCAAATTATGTAAGCAGCCCAAGTGTCCACTGTTAAATGAATAGATAAAGAAGTTTTTTTGTGGGAGGAATATATATATATATATATATATATATATACATATACTCTCTCTCTATATATACTCTATATATATATACTCTATATATAGTACTATATATAGAGTATATATATAGTACTATATATATATATACTCTATATATAGTACTATATATATATATTCCCCCTGCAAAAAAACTATATATATATAGTTTTATATATATATAGTGTATATATATATAGTACTATATATATGTATATATACATATATACATATATATGTATACATATACATATATATATACATATACATGTATATGTATGTATATGTATATGTATACATATATACATACATATGTATATATATGTATATATACATATATATACATATATACTATATATATATACTATATATATACACTATATAGTATATAGTATATATATATAGTATATAGTATATAGTATATATATATATATAGGAAATATATATGTATTTATTCAGCCACATAAATATAATGGAATATATATACATATATACAAATATATACATATATACATACATATGGTTGTTTTTGGTGCATTTGTAAATGGGAACATTTTCCTAATTTAACTCCCTGTTGCTTCATTATTTGTGTATAGGACTGCATATAGCGTATATAGACTTCTGTACAGAAGCACGAGTCGGGGAGGGGAAGAGGGGGAGGGAGACACAGAATCTGAAGCAGGTTCCAGCTGTCAGCACAGAGTCCAATGCGGGGCTTGAACCCGCAATCCGTGAGATCAATGACCTGAGCTGAAGTCGGACGCTTAACAAACCGAGCCACACGGCACCCCTCATTTATCATTTCTGTAGTGTTTTGGTGGAGTCTTTGGGGTTTTCTATACTTGACAGTGTCAAGTCCTTTGCAAATAAAGTTTTACTTCTTTGCCAATTTGGATGTCTTCTATTTCTTTACGTTGTCTAATCTCTGTGGTTAAGATTTCCAGTACTGTTATGTAAAAGTGGTGACAGTGGCCCTCCTTGCCTTATTCCTGACCTTGAGGGAAAAGCTTTCAGTTTTTCACCATTGAGTATAATGTTGGCTGTGGGTTTTTCATATAAGGCCTTTATTATGTTGAGGGATGTTCCCTGTAGACCTACTTTGCAGAGAAGTTTTATCATGAATGGATTCTGTGCTTTGCCAAATGCTTTTTCTGCACCTATTGAGATGATCGTATGGTTTTTATTCTTTCTCTTGATGTGACATATCGTGTTGATTGTTTTGTGAATATTGAACCACGATTGCATCCCAGGAATAAATTCCATTTGATTGTGGTGTATGATTTTTTTATAAATGTATTGTTGGATTCAGTTTGCTGATATTTTGTTGAGGATTTTTTAAATTTATATTCATGACAGATATTGGCCTGTACTTCTCTTTTTTTCTGGTGTGTTTATTTGGTTTTGGTATCAGGATGATGCTGGCCTCATAGGATGAGCTTGGAAGTTTTCCTTCCTCTCGTATTTCTTGGAGTAGTTTAGGAAGAATAGGTATTGACTCTTCTTTCTATTTCTTTCTAGAAAGTAGAAATTCTTTCTTCTTTCTACTCCTTTCTACTTTACTTCTCTTCTTCTTTCATGGTAATTCTTCTTTCTACTCTACTTCTCTTCTTTCTACTTCTTTCTACTCTTCACAGGTAGAATTCACCTGTGAAGCCTGCTGGTCCTGGACTTTTGTTTTTTGAGAGATTTTTTGTTACTGATTCAATTTAGTTGCTGGTAATTTGTCTGTTCAAATTTTCTATTCCTTCCTGTTTTAGTTTTGGTAGGAATTTATCTAGGAATTCCTAAAACTGTTTCTAGGAATTATCCATTTCTTGGAAACTGTCCAATTTGTTGGCATAGAGGTTTTCATAATATTCTGTTATAGTTGTTTGTATTTCTGTAGTGTTGGTTGTTATTTCTCCTCCTTCATTGGTGATTGTATTTGGGTACTCTCTCTCTCTTTTTATGAGTCCTGCCAGAGTTTTATCAATTTTGTTGATCTTTTCAAAGAACCAGCTCCTGATTTCATTGATCAGTTCTATTTGTGCGTGTGCGTGCATGTATGTGTGTCTATATCATTTATTTCTGCTCTGATCTTTAATATATCCTTCCTTTTGCTTGGTTTGGGTTTTATTTGTTCTTCTTTTTCTAGCTCTTTTACATGTAAGGTTAGGTTGTTTATTTGAGATTTTACTTGCTTCTTGAGGTAGCCCTGTATTTCTATAAACTTCCCTCTTAGAACCAGTTTTGCTGCCTCCCAAAGATTTTGCACTGTTGTATTTTCATTTTCATTTGTTTTTGATTTGTGGTTACCATTAGATGTGTATGTAACATCTTCTGCATATAGCAGTTTATATTAAGTTGATCATTATTAAGTTTAAACCCATTCTTTATTCCTCTCCCCTCTATATTTTAGGTATATGGTGTCATATTTTACATCCTTTTATTTTATGAATGTTTTGACTGATTTCCAGAAATATTTATTTTTACTGCTTCTGTTGTTTTTACTTTTTATGCTGTCACTTATAGTCTTTCCTTTCGATTCAAAGAGTCCACTTTAATATTTCTGTAGGATTGTTTTAGTGGCCATGAACTCCTTTAGTTTTCGTTTGAGAAACTCTTTATCCTTCCTCATTCTGAATGATAGTCTTATTGGATAAAGTATTCTTGGCTGCAGATTTTTCCTTTTCAGCACTTTGAATATTTTGTGTCACTCCCTGTAAAGTTTCTGTGAAAAATCCTCTGATAGTCTTATGGGGTTTCCCTCGTGTGTAACTGACTTCTTTTCTCTTGCTGCTTTAAAATTTTTTCTTTATAGCTACTTTTTGTCATGTTAATTACTATGTGTCTTGGGGTGGACTTCCATGTGTTGAATTTTTGGGTGGATTCTGTGCCTAATGGATCTGGATATATGTTTCTTTCCCCAGATTAGAGACGTTTTCAGCTATCATTTTTTCAAACAAAGTTTCTGTCCCCTTTTTTCCTCTCTTCTTCTGAGACCCCTATACTGCAAATATTATTATGCTTGATGGAATCACTGAGTTCCCTAAGAGTATTCTCAATTTGCATAATTTTTTTTTCTCTCTTTTGCTCAGCTTGGTTACTTTCCATTCTTTCTCTTCGAGACCATTAATTCATTCCTCTGATTCATCTGGCTTCCTATTTATTCCATCAAGTGTATTTGTAATTTCACTTATTGAGTTCTTGGTCTCTGATTGGTTCTTTTTTTATCTCTGTGTTAAAGGTCTCAGTGACATCCTCCACTCTTTTCTCAAGCCCAATGAGGATCGTTCTGATCATTATTTTAAATTCTCCAGCAGGCATATTACTTATACATATTTCTTTTTGGTCTCTTGCTGTGGTTTGTCCTGTTGTTTCATTTGGGAGATATTTCTCTGTCTCATCATTTTGTTTGACTTTCTGTGTTTCTCTGTGTTAGGAAAGTCAGCTATTTCTGTTGCTTTTAACAGTAATAGCATTATGAAGATGGGGTCCAGGAGTGCCCTGCAGTTCAGTGTACCCCGTTCTTCAGGGCCTGGTGCTTTACGGAGTATCTCCTATGTGTGTAGCATGTGCCCTGATATTGATTCTTGGCCTCTTTTTTCTTCAGTCTGGTTATCGACGGAGGCTCTTTTTGCCTATTGTAAGCAGTGTTTTGTCCCCAGCAGGGGTGGGGTGCATTTTATCAAGGTGTGTAGGTGGTCTGCTTGTCATATGATGCCTGCCCTTTGCCCCCACTGCTAAAGGAGCTGAGGTCTTGCAAAATGTGCGGGTCAGGAGATGTGCTGTTGGTGGGGCTCAGGCTGGTTTTCAGTGGGAGAGGCCCACAGTGCAGCGACTCAAGTGAGTGTGGCTGAGAAGGGTGGTTTAGCTGAAGCGGAGGGGTGTGGGGCTTGGTGTAAGCAGGCTGGGTAATGGGTGTAGGTGCTGTGCTGGTTCCCGCAGGTGGCCATTGTTTATATTAGTGGGTGGGGGAGGGAAATGGGACTTTCCAGCTCCTCTGTTCATGGAGAGGGTCTCCCAGTGATCCCTGTCTCTCTGGTCTGTGCTCTGAGATGAGCAAACCACTCTCCCTCCCGTCTGTCCCTGGTGTTTTTCAAACTGCTGGTTTTGTGCTATATCTGCATGAGGTATTTGTCGTGCTGTCTCTTTAAGGGTGAGGACCCAGCTTCCTAGCACCCTGGGGGCTCTCCCAGCGGTGAACCTACCAATTTTTAAAATGCCAGTCTTTCAGACTCACTGGTGGTAAGAACTCACAAAATTCAGCCCCTGTCACGTTCAAAGGCAAATATTGCAAGGATTCATCCTCCCTGTTCATGGGCTCCCTGGTGTGGAAGTCTGTTTTCCGTCCTTCTTCATGCTACTGACTCCCTCCCCACTGCGAATGGCCCCAGTCCGTTTTGCTCCCAGGCCATGTCACCCTTATTACCTTCTTCCATGTGGCCTCTTCTCTACCTTGTGGAGTTTGTTCTGCCAGCCTTTGGGCCATTTTCTGGACGATTTACACCGATGTGAGTGTTATCTTGTTGTATCCGTGGGACGAAGTGACCTTAGGGTCCTTCCGCTCTGCCATCTTCCCAGCCACCCTTTATTCCATTTCTTTCTTTTTTTTTTTTGAAATTTATTGTCAAATTGGTTTCCATACAACACCCAGTGCTCATCCCCAAAGGTGCCCTCCTTATTCCATTTCTTTAAAGAGGTGCCTCTGCTGTGTTCCTGCCTGCTTTTTTTTTTTCTAAGAGAAATCTGCTGATATCTGTTTATTTTAGAAGAGTTTTAGATTTACAGAAAAATTACAAATATAGTACAGAGTTCCCATGTATGCCACACCCGTTTTTCCCTATTATTAATATCTACTGTGAGTATGGTACAGGAATCATAATGAACTAATATTGATATGCTGTTGACTAAAATCCATATTTAATTCACATTTTCTTAGGTTTTTTTTTTTTTTTTTTTAATGTTTAGTTATTTTTGAGAGAGAGAGGAGGGGGAGGAGTTATCTCACCAGGCTGGGATAGCATTTGTCAGGTTTCTCCGCTGTAAAGTTAGATGCCTCCCCACCCCTTCAGAGCAGAATATCTCCATAAATAATTTGGAGCTCTTCTGTGATTTATCGATTGTCTCCCATTTATCTACTCGTTTATTTATTAATTCAGTACAGATTCATGCATATCAATGCTTCCTCATTTATTTTCTTGCTGAAAATAACGAACAAACAATTGTCGGCCATTATTTTTTCAAAAATTTTTTTATCCCCTTTCCTTCCTTGGAAATTCCCACAGTATGTATATTCACCCCATTAAATTTGTCCGGCTGATGGTCTTTTCCCTTTTCCTCTTTGTGTTTCTTTTTTGTATAGTCCCTATTAGTCTTTAAATTCTTTATTTTTCTGTAATGTCTGATCTGCCATCAATCCCATATATCGTATTTTACCATTTCTGACATTGTAGTTTTAATCTCTAAACACTACATTTGTGTCATTTTTGTAACTTACCTATCTTTACTGAACTTTTGAACATATGGAATACTGTTATATTTTATGTTTGTTTTAATGGCCTTGTCAACCAATTCTAACATTTGTATTAGATCTGGATTGTTTTTTTTTCTCTTCTTTTTTTTGACTTTTTTCCCCCAACATTTATTCATTTTTAAGAGACAGAGACAGAGTGTGAGTGGGGAAGGAGCAGAGAGAGGGAGATACAGAATCCGAAGCAGTCTCCAGGCTCTGAGCTGTCAGCACAGAGCCCAATGCAGGGCTCAAATGTATGGACCGTGAGATCGTGACCTGAGCTGAAGTTGGACGCTTAACCAACTGAGCCACCCAGGCGCCCCAGTTCTGGATTGTTTTTCCACCTTACAAGGCATCATATCTTTGGTGTCTTTGAATGCCTGGTAATTTTGATCCATTCGGTGTCTTCCTTTTCAAGTTTGTTAAATGATACCAGAGCAGTACTTGGTTCTAGGGCTTATTATTTCACACTACTGAGTTAACATGTGAGTACACTTACCCAGTACTCTGTGAATATGAGGTTTTCTGATATGGTTGTTGGAAATAGGCAATATTTCTGGACTTATGTAAGTCCTGGGAACTTTCCCCCCTACGCTTTCTGGACTGTTCTCTCCTGGGACTCAAGTAGTCTTTTCACAAGCATGTGTTGGTTGGTATTCTGTTGAATGCTCAATGGGGACCCTCTACAGATATCCAGAGTTCCTTGCCAGTATAGCTCTCTCTTTGCAGATATTCTGCACTGTGAATTCTCACTACCCTGGTCAGCTCAGTTTTCTCAGTTCAAGGAGTCCTCTGGCCTGAGTACAGGTCCCCCTTCTATGTCATGGTCTGGAAATTCTCTTAAGGCAATATACTGAGGCAATGGTAGGGCTTACCTCCTTTGTTTCCCATCTTTTAGGGGTCACTAAAAGATCTTTTAGGGATCATCTTTTAGGGATTCGTTACCTGATGTTCAATTTCTTGAAAACTTCTTTTCCTATCTTTTGCCTTTTTTTTTTTTTTTTTTTTGTTTGGTGCTGTTTGTTTCAGGTGGGAGGTTAAATCTGGTCTTTGTTACTCTATCTGGGATTAAAGTTGAACATCATTTTGCTCATTCGTTAAATGTTGGCATATGCCACAGAACTTAAAAAAGATATACTGCAAGCAAACAAAAAACATCTGATGTTGCATTTAGCCTTCAGGTTACTAGTTTGTGGTCTCTAAGGGAGATCACGTGGACAGGCAAAAATGGCACTTTTTGTACAGTGTAATAAGAACCATAATAGAAGTTGCCATGGGAACTCAAAAATGAGGCTCTTCACCCATGCTGGGTATTGAATTAAGCCTTCTTGGAGGAAATGACACTTGAGTGAGCCTTGAAGACTGGGAAGATGTTATACAATAAACAAATCACGGTAGGAGGGGAGAGGAGGGTTCAGGTCAGAGATCCACCATGAGTAAAGGCATATTGGTGTGGGATCCCATGACATAAGGTGGAACCACGGGAAGTTTGGTTTTACCAAAGCATAATAGGCAAGGTAGGAAGTGATAGAGTGAGGCTAGAGAAATAGGCAGGCAGCTGATAAAAAGCTTCGTACATCATGCAAACGTGTCAGTAGTGGGAGAACCACTGAAGAGTTTTAAACAGGGGAGGGATACGTCACATTAGCATCTTAGAGCAATTACCCTGGTGGCTGTGTGGAGCATGAAGTCGAAGTGCAAAGATTGACTTCAGAGACCACTTGGGAGATCGTTCCGTCAGCTCAGGGAACAGACAGTCGGACCAAACTGTGATGTGCGGTCAGGGCTGGACATTCAGGGAGAGATAGGAGCATTCTTTAGGGTGTGAAATGTCAGGACATCTTGACTTTTACTATGTGTGAGGGAGTGAGGGAATGGGTGTGGGTACAAAATAAGTTCCAGGCGTTTGGCTAGAATTGCCACAATGAAAATGCTGAGATGAAATGTTAGGAGCTGCTCTGAGGGAGGAACAGAACTCGAGTAGGGAGAATTTGGACAATGCTGGGCATGAAGCAGCCATGGGAGGTTGCTCTTTGTCTTTGACCCTTGCTCTCACTGCCTCTCCGGTGCCCCCATTCATCCTTTTTGGTGGGGCCAGAAAAACGTGTGGATTTGCTACCTGGTTCAAGGAGACTGTTCCCAAAACCAAGTTCCTTTTTGTAGACCTCTAATCATCGGTACTTGCATCAATGGTTTCTGATAACTTGGGAGGAGCAGCAGTTTTTGGCGACATATTAGATTGTCTTTGGTTTTATTTCAGAGACACCATTCGTATCATAGTACAGTGAATGATGCTCCTTGGAATTGGTCAGTGCACACCCTAAGCGGCTGTATGTGGTGATACATTGTTGTGTCATAGAAACAGCCTGACCTTGGCTCTAACTGGATCACTGACACAATGGGTGACCTTGGTTCAGCCACTCAGACTTCATGAGCCTCAGTTTTCCTGTCTGTACTGTGGGGGTGACCTTACGGGCCTGGCTGTGAGGATAAAACATGTCATAAATTCTAAAAGCATTTGTTATTATTCGCATTTTCATCTCATCTTTTAAATCTAATTGCTAATATTGGTAAGAGGCTTCGGGTGATGTATTTGCTCCAGGGCAAAGGTGGCCGCAGGCAAAGTAAAACAGAAGCAAGACCAAGTCCAGATTCAGTACTTGAGGACAGAGCACAAGCAGATCTTATTTCTTTTTGTTGCCTTACTCTCCTTCCTCAACCACCTGGTTCCTATAGCTTCTTAAAGCTTCCTAAGGGGATTGCACTGGGTGTAAAAATGAGATAGAACGGCTGAGGCAGTGGTTTTCTGTGGTAGGTCCTCATTAGAATCACATGAGGAGCTTTGGAAAATACCGATTTGTGAGCACCACCCCAAGTGACTGTGGTATAATTGTGACCTCAGCATCTGAATTTTTTGATGTTTCCATGATTCTGACGTGCATCTGAGGTGGAGCACCAGTATCTTGGCCTTTAAGTCTCCCTGATCTAATGTGAGGCCAGGACTGAAGTTGGTGCTGGTGACAGGGGAGGGTTTCTTTCGTTTTCGTTTCACTTTGAGATTAGTCTCCTGTTATTATTATTTTTTAAAAGTTCATTTAGTTTTTAGAGGGCGCAAGCAAGGGAGGGGCAGAGAGAGGGGCATAGAAGATGAAAAGTGGGCTTCGTGCTGAGAGCAGTGAGCCTGAGTGGGGCTTGAACTCATGAACCATGAGATCATGCCCTGAGTTGAAGTTGGGTGCTCAACTGACTAAGCCACCCAGGTGCCTCTGTTTGTTTGTTTATTTATTTATTTATTTATTTATTTATTTATTTATTTATTTTACATCTAAGCTAATTAACACATAGTATAGTAATGGTTTCAGGAGTAGAATTTAGTGATTCATCACTTGCATATAACAGCGAGTGCTCATCCCAACAAGTGCCCTCCTTAGTGCCCCTCACCCATTTAAACCATCCCCCCCCACCTCCTGTCCAGCAACCCTCAGTGTGCTCTCTGTATTTAAGAGTCTCTTATTTACAAATCAAAACCACACTGAGATACCACCTCACGCCAGTTAGAGTGGCTAAAATGAACAAATCAGAAGACTATAGATGCTGGAGAGGATGTGGAGAAACGGGAAACCTCTTGCATTGTTGGTGGGAATGCAAACTGGTACAGCCACTCTGGAAAACAGTGTGGAGGTTCCTCAAAAAATTAAAAATAGACCTACCCTATGACCCAGCAGTAGCACTGCTAGGAATTTACCCAAGGGATACAGGAGTGCTGATGCATAGGGGCACTTGTACCCCAATGTTTATAGCAGCACTTTTAACAATAACCAAACTATGGGAAGAGCCTAAATGTCCATCAACTGATGACTGGATAAAGAAGTTGTGGTTTATATATACACTGGAATACTACTTGGCAATGAGAAAGAATGAAATATGGCCTTTGGTAGCAACGTAGATGGAACTGGAGAGTCTTATGCTAAGTGAAATAAGTCATACAGAGAAAGACAGATACCACATGTTTTCACTCTTATGTGGATCCTGAGAAACTTAATAGAAGAAACTTAACAGAAATTTAAGAGGGGAGGGGAAGGAAAAAAAAAAGTTAGAGAGGGAAGGAGCCAAGCCATAAGAGACTCTTGAAAACTGAGAATAAACTGAGAGTTGATGGGGGTTGGGAGAGAGGGGAAAGTGGCTGATGGGCATTGAGGAGGCACCTGTTGGGATGAGCACTGGGTGTTGTATGGAAACCAATTTGACAATAAATTTCATATTAAAAAAAAAGAGTCTCTTATGTTTAGTCTTCTGTTATTTAGAGAGGCTAGGCTGCAACATGGGTACGAGGAAGAGAAAGGGACTGGGAGCTAGGCATTCTAATCTCTGAGCTTTTTCCTTTTACAGACTTTTTATGAAAAAAAGGTTGAAATGTATTTATAAAATAAATACATAAATAAAAAGATACTCGGTGTTTTCAAGAAGAATGAAATTGGCAACTAATGTCTCACTTCTGTCATAAGGTTGGCCAACATCATTACTATATTGAATAATACTGTTGGGTTCAGGAGAAGATAAGATGTCGGTGTGTGAATAAAATAGGGTTGCCAGATCCAGCAAATAAAAATATAGAGTGCATTTAAGCTTGAGATTAAGATAAACAAGGGGTACATTTTTAGTATAAGTATGTCCCATGCGTGATTTAGGATCTACTAAAAAGTTATTTGGTGTTTATCTTAAATTCACATTAACTGGATGTCTTGCATTCTTTTCTGGCAACTCTAGGATAAAACTACTTAGGTTGGGAGAAGGACTTGAAGCAAGTCAGGGTGAGCTGATCTAGGAATAATCAAAAGTCACGTTTTGACTATAATCATAAATGAGCTGTCACTGGCTTTGGTCTTGGGATAAGTCTGGCTTTGAAAGAAAACTAAAAACTAAGTAGCCTGCAAAGCTGTTTTAATAATAGGATCTCTTACATTGATATAACACATATGCTTTTCCAAAGCACTGTCACAACTCACTCCCTCACTTTCTCCTCCAAACCACCAGAAGTTTAGCTCACATAAGCCGTAGTTTGACCGTGGGACATAACCAAGGGCTAGAGAAAAGAGACTATTCTAGAGTCCCCAAATGGGTGGGTATTAAGTCAAGACCTAGGGTCTATGTTTTGCTACATGTAGCCCAGAGTCATCTCTAGACGAGGAGATGACAGTCTTAAGATAGAGGTGCCAAGTTGCAGATTGTGTGTGCGCGTGTGTGTACATGGACAGATAGATGTGAATGTGTTGACATTCCTAGCAAGGGAGGAAGAGGTTAATCTGCTTAATATGCGCCTCAGCTTATGAGCTGGCACCTGGCTGCTCTTCCCACCTCCATTTCATAGTTGAAACTGGATCACAAGCAGCCTGGGCACTTGCAGTCCTGGTGGGGACAGTTCTTTAGGTCAGGGGTACTTCACTTCTGTTTTTGCTTCTCCCTCTGCTACTGATGCTCTTTGCCTCTGAGCTCTTGGATTTATCACTCGTATCTGGCACCATGAAGACAGATTTCAGGTTCTTGAGTTTCATTGCCACCATCTTCTGGATGCATCAGAACTTGCTCTTACTCTCCGGATTTCTGTCCCTGCCATTTTGATTGGGTTTTAGCCCCCAGGACCCTAGCCCGCTGTTGACTTGGTGAACTGACGTTCTAGCCAGGGTGGGGCTTTTGAAAGAAGCAGTTGCCTAGTGATCTTGAGTTGCGTGTGTGTGTGTGTGGGGGGGAGGGGGTGTGGTTTGGCGGCAGCTGATAGCTAGAGATCCCTGCACACTGTTCCCCTGGCCATCTCTGAGACTGGTGGCTGTCACCCCCAGACTCCACTGTGCTGCTAGTCTACCTGCCTCTCAGCCTGGAGTGCTGCAACACCCTACCCTTGCAGGCAGGAACCTTCGTGGCGACTGGCTCGCAGTGTCAGCTTAATGCAGGTTCATGAGCATAAGACCCCTAGGGTCTATTTATGTCTTAAGCTGCCAGCAAATGTTTATGCAACACTTTGGTTTTATTTTGTTTTCCTTCTCTTTCTCTCCTGTTCTCTTTCTCTGTCCTCTCTTTCCCTAACCACCCCCCTCCCCTATCTTTACCTCTCTTTCCAATCTAGAGCCATTTGAATGGAAATAAGGAACATATGGAAGGCACAGCTCCATCTAGTAATATTTTTTACTTTTTTCCAGCTCATAGCGATTGTGCCAAAAACTCAGTACTAAGCCAAACCGAGAGGTGTCCCCGGTAACAGTGCATTCTTATCAACTGCTTTGAGGTACGAATGGAATTCTCAAGTGGCTGCTTGAATTGGAAATTTTTAATGACCTAAGGGAGAAGCTACGAAAGAAAAATACAACAAATGTGGTGATTGTGGTTGATCGTTGGTGCACTAGTCCAAGAACTCCCTGTGTGGACCTCCGAATCTAAAAATTTTAAGGGAGAAAGATACACAGGAACCCAAATTCTCTATCTTAATATCAAATAACTTTGGAGCTGGCAAAGGCCTTGGAAACTCTGAGCTGTTGAATGAGGTAGAGTCAGGACAAAATTCAAAGCCTCCGGACTTTATGATAATCTGTGGTTATAGTATATTTCCCTTTATTTTCCGAATTTTTCATTTCACTCTCTGAGGTTTTAGAATGATATGGTGTGGTTAGATTAGTGGGAATATCCTAGCTAAGAGTCTAGCCCTTCATCCCATTTAGGATAAGCCTGGTTCTGTGTTGGAGGGCAAAGTCCAAACTAGCTTGGCCATTTAAGGTCCTTGGCCCATTGGTCCCTCCCTGCTTTTCCATTTTTGTTCCTGATGAATATTATCTAGTTGCCCAAACTAGTGTCCTTCCTGTCCACTGAACCTGCTTCATGCTTTGCCTCCTTTGAGTCTCCCTGTTTCTGGAAGGACTCCTCCCTCCGTGTTAGCTATATCATATACCACATTCAAAGCCTAGTTCCGATATCACCTTCTCTATGAAACTTTTCTGAGTCCTCTGATCTCCTAAGCCATTGTCGCACCATTCTTTGAAGATTTAGCATATACTAGGAATGGTCCTGAAAACAGTGGGCACTAATTGATCAAATGGTTCCTGGCCGTAAAGTTAGCACAGGGCCTCAAAGACCCCCCTTTGGTTCCATTAATTGCTAGATGATGAGGATATCTTTAGGGTCTGGGGCAGGAACCAGAAGGTCCAGACTAGCAGGGACACAGAGGTGGGAGGGCTTTGGGACAGATGCCATTTACTACCCAGAATAGAAGTATTTCAAGATTTTAACAGTCAGCATGGATGTAACAGTGCATATCAGATGAAAGCCATGTCTCTCTCTATTATCTTATTTTCTTAACCCGCTTCCTATGTGTCAGAAATCATCTGGCCCAAGGCTTCTTAATCCAGGGCCTGTACTACAGATTCAAAGGGAGCTTTCACCAGATTTTTAACGGTCATATAATGCAGAAAGCTTAGGGACCAGAAAGGTTTTCCCCAACAGTCGCATTTATACATCAGGAAACTATAGGCAAGTGAGGTTGAGCATAAATGCTCTGCATGCAGAAGTTTGTAGGGGAACATTTGCTGCCTACTGTCCAATTTACATTCTCTTATTGAAGGCACCATTATTATTAGTCTTATTGAAGATGCTCCGTGACACCACACTGATTGATTGTCTGCATCTTTTCTCGTGTGGAGTTTGCTTGCCAGGCAGGGGTGCTTGCTTGGAAGGGTGGGAGTGGGGAGCTGGTGGGACCAGTGGTTCTTACCTAAATAGCAATGGTTGGTGCTTACACTGAAGCGATGTATTGCTTAAGCAATCTGCTGGGGAGGTGAGTTGAGACACTCAGAGCAGAGTCTAAAATGAGTTGTCAGACCACGGAGAGGGGTTGAAAGATATTAATAATTTATACATTTTCTATTATATTAATCGAGCCCTTAGTATCAAGTAGGCAACTCTGCACGTGTTAAGCTGTTTAACTTTCGCACAACCTTATGAGGTAGGAATTACAATCCCGTCTTAAAGGTAAAGAGCTCAAGGCTCCGAGAGGATTGGTAACTTGCCCAAATCCCAAACTAGAGCTAAGCACTGAACCGACACAGGCCCGTTCCAGTGCCTGCACTTCCAACCACTATCCCAACTCTTGCCTCTTAAGAGTTTGGGTGCGGAGCCAGGGAATGGAAAGCGAGGAAGGGCAGGTGTAGGTGGGCAGTGTGCGTGGGGGAGGCCGACAGACGTCTCCATCAGGTGCCACTGCCCTGGGCTGGCTTTCATGCGGTGGTGCTGGGATGCTGGTCACGAATAAAGGGCAGCAGCGGGGTGGGCAGAATCTCTTGAGAGGTCCGAAGGCAGCTTGTGTTATGAGATTTATTTATTCACCCGTGTAGGCCCCGTGTTTGGTACTGAGGACACAAGCTACATCCACTGCTGGTGCTGAAGAACCTTGCAGGTCTTTCCAAAGGAAAAGGAAACCAAGAATTAAGTTATCTTTGGGGTACCTCCTCCCTTCTCTGAGCCTATCCTGCCCCTCGATGTCTTTCTCCTGTCTCCCCTCCAGGTGCTTCTTCTCCGTCAAGAATTCCGCGCTCTGGAGAGGAAGGGAAACGCTTTCAGCCCGAGGTGTACATCACAGAGGTGGGGCATAAACGCTTACCCTTCTGGCTGTTATTTTAAGCATGCTCTGGCCAGCTCCTCACTTTGCAACCCTGTGCCTCCCTGAAGAACCAGATAGTCAGCATCACCACAGCTAAGTTCCAGACACTGCTGCCTCATTCTGAACCCTGGCCATGGACACTCACCCAGCACTGGCCTCTGGCGTTTCCTCCCCTTTTGGTGCCTATGCTCCTCTGGGGTCTGATGACAGTATTTGCCTCTCCCCTGGCCCTGCCTGGCGGCTCTCCTCGTGCCTCTAGCTCTCAGCTGTGTCAGGAGGAGCCTGGCTGGGAAGAGGGCTGGGCTGGGTTGGCTTTGCTTGGGCAGCTGTTCGGGACTGGGGACAGCCAGGGGATGAGTGTGACCATTCTTGAGGTCCTACCAGCCTCTGGACTTTACATCCTTTATCTGATTTAATCATGCCAATAACCTTACATGCCTGCTATTAGTGACCTCATCTTATAGGTAAAGAAACCAAAGCTAAGGGAGTCTAAAATAACTTGCTTAAGCTCATACGGCTAACGAATGGCGGAGCGGGCGCCAGACCCTGGCCTGTCTGACTGCAAAGCCTCTTTGTGATGATTCCCCGCCCTAGCGCCATGGACGTGGAATCCCATTGTCGATTCAAGGCAGCAAGGAAGGTACTAGAAATGAAAAAGAAAAGTACAAGGGCTACAGGTTGATTGGGCATTGAAATAGAGCAGCCAGAAAAAACCCAGCCAGGGTGGAAAGAACTAGAAAGCGAGACAATCACAGTGAGTGAAACAGTTGGAGTACCTGAAGTGGTTTATATTTTGGCTCTAGGTCCTGTGGTTTGTGGGAGGGGTGGCCTGGCACAAGGGCACAGGGCTGGGTGGGCAACCCTCAGCCATGCCGCGACCCTCATTCCTGGACCTGGTCTGCTTATCCTGAGTGACCAGGTCATCAGAGCCAGCTGTCCAGCCCCCAGGACAGCACCCCAGCCTCGGCCAGCATCTCAGGGCTTATCTCAGGCTCAGAGGACATGGGAACAAAGATGATAGCCCATGAGCTGAGCTGGCAGCCTGGGGGTTCAGGGATTAGCAAGGTTGGGGGGGAAGGCAGTCTTTTTCATTCAGGGGGTGCTGTCTGGGTATCCCTAAAATTCTACCAGCCGGTCGGCATCTGCCTATTTTCCTTAAGCCTGAGGCTGACCTCGGATAGTTATGTGGGTGTTACCGGCCCCAGGGACGTACACAATTGGTTTTCTGACCTTTCCTGCAGTTCCGTTCTAGGGAGAAGGGTATGCCTCCTCCCCCCACCCCCAATCATTATATGCTTCCTGGCCGAGGCGTCAAATGGAGTCCGCAGGTGGTGTAGAGGAGCCCCAGTGGTCTCGGGCTTGCCTCTCGAGACTGGAAAGGGAAGATTCCAGCACCGTTCTGAATGGCTGACTAAACTCAGCCTCACTCACAGGGCTCCGGGTTGCATTCGTCTCTGCTTCTGGGCTTTAGGCAGTGTCTTGAGAACTGCACGAGGGAGAAGGAGGAAACAGGTGGACACCACGTGGGCTGGAGGAAGCCCAGGGTCACCAACTCCCCCCGGGGCCGGGAGGTGATTGCTCCCTTTGCAGGAAGACGTGTTAATCATCAGATGGCTGGGATGTCAGGCTGCAGAGGGAGGGAAGGTAGAGCCGGGGCTTGCTAGGTTTGCGACGAGGGGCCAACTGAGGATCGCCTGGAGTCCCTTTCACCTCTCCTTCTCAGCAATAAGTGAGGCATTGGGAAGGATTGAACATTGTAGTTTCTGCAGGCAAGTGCACCGTTAATCGTCACTTGACAGGGTGGAACCTGAGAGCTGGAAGAGGCTGTCGGGCAGGTGCCTGGTACTTGACGGGTCCTCTGTCAGTGTTGATGGAGTCGTACTAGATTTTCTGGAGAGGGGCACTGACCGGCCCACGGCTGTAGGGGATATAGGGTCGGAGGAGGCTGGACTCCCAGGCAAGAGATGCCCTTCTCCATGGGGGGCAGCATTCTGCACCCCTAGAAACCCCTGTCATAAATATGACTACCAGAAGGAACTGAGTGGAAGGGCAAAGGCAAATAAGAATTTCGTACATTGTGTGTTACTTATTCTCCTACGGATTTACATAATTTTAGAGATAATTTATCATATGTGTTGTCTCCAGCTTTGATGAGCATTTGGATTTCTAAGCTTTGTCCCTTAGCTGCTCTGCCAAGTTTCGTTCTTTTTTTTGTTTTTTGTTTTGTTTTTGTATTTTTGCCATTGGATACTCTATGAACGTTACATGTTCTACGGGGTCTATAAATTCGTTGGGGATGAGGTTGGTTTAATGGAAAGAGAAATAAGTGAAAAACAGAGCAGTTCTGGGGTTTGAATCTTGCCTCCATTACTGGCTAGATCCGTGACCTCTGGCTGATTACTTAATCTCTCAGAATTTCTGTTTTCTTATCTGTGAAATGGGAGATAGTGAGAACCTTTTCCGTGGATTACCCTGGGGATTAAATGAGATAATATATGCTTAGTATGGCACCTGGCACATAGTGAGAGTCCAATAAAGGTTATTGATTTCAAATCTTAAACTAAGTGCCCAACATCAATTTTCTTCCACTTCTAGGATATTCTGTTTTCTGTGTAGGACCCTCCCTGCCCCCCACCCCCCTTTCAAAAATAAGCAAATAGCCATTGCTTTGTAAATTGAATGTTCTTATATTGGCTCACATAAATGGAAATACACATCTGTATTTTAAATTAGATCACCTGGTGTTTATAGCATCTCTAGGGTATCCAGAGGACTTTTGCATCAGTTTTGTTTAGTTTTTTATAAGCTCATTAATTTTCACAGCATTCTTATGAGACAGGGATTAGACATCTTGCTCATGAATTAATGAAAATACAAGAGAGGTTCTGGCACTTGTCCAACATTACAGAGCAAAATCAGCAACAGCAGGAATAGCATGGCCACCTCCAGGCTGCAAACTCAGGGTGAGCTTGTTCTCAGTTCTGCATATCTTCCGTCCTCTGGAGTGGCATGAGGGGGCTGGGGGTGCCCACGGAGCCTCCATCAGATATCGGTCACTGACCATTCCCTCCCATCCCTCTCCAGGACCAGTTTCAATTGGATGAGAAGTAAGAGACATCTGGAGCTGTTAATAAGGGTCAAACGGAGCCTATGAAATGCCCAGCCTCCTTTTTCCACTGGCCACGCCGCTTTGCCTTCCATGATGTCCGTGTTTTCTGACTTTTCTGGAGCCAAGTTCTTCCTCGCACACTCTGATCCTGGGGAAGGAATTCTTGATTCCTCTCTTCCAGTTGATAGCACCTTAAGTCTCATCCTTCATAGAAGCCATTATGTTCTGTTTTACAACCAAAGACATTTCGGGCATTGGCGTGGTGGTGGTGGTAAATATCGGGGAGACCAGCGGTGCCATTGCTCATGTCCCTAAAACGGACCTTCCACCTCTGGGTGAGGGGTGCTGGTTGAAATCATGGTGTCAGATTCTGGGTTTCCATTGCTTTGCTCTGAAGGTGGACACAAGCCCCTGCCTCTACCACCTGTGGCAAAAGAGGTCTGGTCCTTAAGGCAGCTTGGGGACTGACTCTGGAATGACCAGGTCACCACCTGCTCCCATACTTGGTCTCCTTGTTACCTCTGGCCATCTCATACCCTGGGGTTGACTCCTGGACTCTTCCCCCTCAATATTTTCTGCAAAGCTTTGTGGCTTTTGTTGCCTTGCCTGCTGGTTAGACTTGGGACCAGCCCTAGCTGTATTTTGGCTGCTTTCACTATGTTTTGATTCACTTTTTCTAGTGTCCTGGCAGCCTAGCCTTGTACCATCTCTGATTTTTGACCTCAAAATCAGCACCTGTGTTGGTGCTGCCTCCTTAGTCTGTCCCTTCTTGCCATAAGGTGAGAAGAAAGGGGTAGCACTGACTGATGGCTCACCCAAGATTTTCTGTAGGAGGTAGGAATTTGAACTGGGTCCCGATGAGTGGCGGGAACTGGGGAAGGAGCTTCAGAGGGAACAGGAATGCAGAAGGGCAGCACGGTGTCAGCAACTGTATTACTGGGTATTTAGCCAAAGGATAAAAAGATGCTGATTCATAGGGGCACACGGATCCCAATGTTTATAGCAGCGCTATCAACAATAGCCGACTTACAGAAAGAGTGCAAATGTCCATCAACTGATGAATGGATTAGGAAGATGTGGCCTATACATTATACATACAATGGAATACCACGTGGTGGTGAAAAAGAATGAAATCTTGCCATTTGCAACAACATGGGTGGAACTAGAGTGTGTTATGCTAAGCAAAAGAAATCAGAGAAAGATGGATGCCATATGATTTCACTTATATGTGGAATTTGATAAACACAACAAATGAAGATAGGGGAAGGGAAGGAAAGATAAGATAAAAACAGAGAGGGAGGCAAAGCATAAGAGACTCTTAACTAGAGAGACTAAACTGAGGGTTGCTGAGGGTGGAGTGGGATATGGGTTAAATGTGTAACGGGCATGAAGGAGGGCACTTTTTGGGATGAGCACTGGGTGTCCTGTGTAAGAGAGGAGTCACTGGGTTCTACTCCTGAAGCCAAGACTACACTCTATGTTAATAACTTGTATTTAAATATAAAAAAAAAAAACAAAAAACAAAAGCAGAGTTTGGCATTGGACAGAAGTGGGTTCAGAGTGTGAGTGGATGAACACTGCTGCAGGCTTTCTGCAGGCTTTAATCACAGTGGTTTTCTTGCAGAACTTGGGCCAAACAAGAGAGGTGCACTTAAAAGAATCCACAGGAACTTCTTTTCTCTTTCCCCAAACTAAATACAGGATTGAGACTGTGGTGTTCATGTTTATATATGCATGTGCGTATCCAACTTCTAAAGCCTTTTTCATCGTAAAAGTAGTGAAGTTGCCGTATAATTTGTTTTTTACTGGAAAAGAAGCAGCTTCTGCAAAATGCCTGACCAGTGTTCTGAGCATGAAAAATTGTCAGAAAGGTTGTTGGGCAGATCCCTTAGCTTCTCTGTACCTTGGCCTTCTTATCTGTAAAAGGGGGCTAACACAAATCGTTTCTCAGCGTTACTGGGGCTATTAAATGGTACGTGTGAGAGCAGGTAGGACAGTGCCCCCGGTAGGTTCTCAGAGAATGTGTATTTTATGTTATTTCATGCCACCGGCAGTGCTGGTTTACTTAGTAGGCTGGAGAAGTCCAGAGAGAGGGAAAACTGCTTCTGCTCTAACCCCTTGCCTGGCCGATTGCTCAACACTGAACAATGAGAGTACTTCCTCTACAGATGCGCCTGTTCCCCTGGGCCTGGGCTTGAGTGTTTTGATTGCTGGAACTTGCACACTGGGCTAATGATGAGTTACCTTGCCCTTGTTAAAACTCAGCCTGGGGATATAACGTGATGTCAGCTCCTTCCCCTCCCAAGTGCCTGTGTCCCTCTCCTCTTTCCCTGTGATGATGAACTGTAGCCATCGGTGGCATTGTACATTTAACACGAGGCATTGTTACGGAAACTCCTGTATTTCGCTGAGTTCAGGGAGACTTGGTGTTGGGAGTAGCTTGGGCTCTTAATTAGTATGTGTCTGTTCTTCTTAATCAGATGTACTTATGCGCTTATGTGGACTCGTCCCAGCTCAAGAACCAAGATGCCTTGGACAAGCCCCGTCCTCAGAAGACCTTAGCACACCGCCATGTCTATTTTGCTGCTAACTATAGCTCTTTGTATATTTATTGAGCGACTGCTTTGCCACTGGGTTCTGGTCTTTGTTCTAGGATTTCTGTCTTTGGGATCTTGAACCTCTTGCTAACAAGATGCAGCCATTGTCTCTGGTCCTTAATTCCTGATTTCTTCCCTTACATTTGATCTAGAAACCTTGTTGAGCTCTGTATTTTCTCTTTAACAATTGAAGGTGCTGTTGGTCATTGTCCAAGCATCAATACTTGGGTCTCTAGTACTAGACGTCTAGGATTCTTCAATTCTGTCTCTAGCTGAGTTCTTATATACAAGACTTCTATAGGTCAAATTCTGCCTGACCACACATATCCATCCATGCTGCCAGAAATGCCTTGCAGGAAAGGGCTTCTAGACTCCAAACTCAATCCTAGAGTAGGTTCTGATTCACAAGGTCAGGAAAGGGGCTGAGGTGATGGAGAGCTAAGGGTGAGTGGAGCCTAGATCTACCTAGAACTCCAGGTGGTTCAAGGATCATTCACTGTGAACAACACTGACAAATGCTGAAGTTTCTGGAAGTCTGGCTTTCACATACGTGGAAATGTTGCCATGTTGGCTAAGAGAGGCTTGAAGCCACAAGCTTAAACACTAGGGAAGAATGACTTGTTTTAAATCAGAGCTTCTTTGGAGACTGAAAACAATTTAATTTTCTAAGTAAGTTAAATGTTCTCTCCCTAAGTTTGTCAGTCTTGAGCATTTTCTTGATTAGCTCTTTCTTCAGAGGAAACTCAGAGGTGAATTTCAGGCCATGCTTTGTGCAAATAACTTTAATATTTGAATTTGTTCAAGTCTGTGTTTCTAAAATGATGCCTGACCTTACAGAGTATAAAGTGTGTTCTCATCAGGTGCCATTGTCACTTTCCCCACTCCAATCCTTACCAGTCATCTGCCCCATACTCCAGCTGGCTCCCACAAACGTTAGTTAATGGCTTTCTGATAAGTGCTTCATGGGCGATCTTTCTTTCAGCCATATTTTTAGAGGAAGAGATGACAGGAGACTGAAAAATTAAAATCAAGATAAGCGTTCTCTGCCTTGGAATGTTATTAAGAGGATGTGGTCATTTAAAAGTACTTTTCCCTCTTCTCCCCAGTGTTTGACATCTGAAGTCATGGAAGATGCTATCACACCTTGCTTTATTTAACATAGCCAGAGTCACCTGTTTTGAAAAGCCTAGGAACATTAACCTTAAATGAAAAGAAAATGGAACAAAAAGAGAGATAAAGGGAAACTAGGTTTTGGCAACGGGAGATACCAGCTCTCGGCCAGGCCCCCACAGCTACTCTGTTGAATGGCTCCATGAATTTATTTTACAGGGAGATCATTTCTGCTATCTGAGTATGCTGAGTCTGCCATTGTCCAGACAAGATTCAGAACCCAGTTAAGTTATATAATGTGTTGATCTGTAGGAGAACAAAGAAGGGGGCAGAAAAGTTACGGAAGGGACTCGACGGTGGAGATGGTGAGGACTGACCTTTTTTGGAGCCCAGTGGGACTTGCTGAGAAGGGTCAGAGGGTTCAAGAGAAATTGGGCTGAAGGTTATACACTAACGCCACAGCCATTGCACCCGAGGCCAAGGGCATGTGCTGGCAATGCTGGGCTCTCGCAGGAGAGGCGAGGTGAAGCAGAGCTGGGGACGTGGGTTGTACTGCCGCTGGCACAAGCTTTAGAGCAAGCCACTATCGCTAATTCCATTTCTTTGTGCTCAGCCCCCGCTTCCCATTTTATTTCTTGTTGTCAGAGATGAAAGGTCCCTAAAAGAAGGATGGGGTGGGGGCAGCATAGGAGTAGTTTTGTTGGATGCGGCCGCCTTCTAGCCCAGATTTTACGAGATAGGCTGACTCCCCATGTCCTTCCTCACTGACTTGGTAAGCCGCTGTTCAAAGCATTTGTCCTGATTGGCGGGTTGAAGACCTCCATACTTTGTTTCGCTGACGGTTTGGCACCGACTTGACTTTGGGTCCTGTAGAACTTCACTTACTTCCAGGTCTGCTGCTTCCCTTCGGGAGCCTGACAGGGCAAGTGATTTTAGTTCATGCGAGTGTTAAGATAGTTTGTTATTCAAGGGAATAAGGAGGACTGAGGAATGGGTTTGATCAAAAGTGCGACAGCTGGGTTTGCTCCGGTTCCTGAGTGCAAGTGGTACCTCTCCCGGACAGCATGCTACCTCGCAAACGCTCACCTCCGTTCATACAGCCAAGAGGGTGAGGAGGGGGCAAAGATCAGGTGTGATTTACTTTTCTGCTGGGGAAAACAGCTCAAAGAATTTGCCATCCCAGTGGCTTCCTCATGGTATAGGAGGGAACGACAAATCTGTAACCCGATAAGGAGTGGTTTTTACTCATTAAAAAAAAAAAAAGAAAAAAATGTTGAGCTGTTATTATTTTGTAGGGGTGGAAGGGGCTATTAGTCCTAGACTGTGATGAATACAGAGTCTGGAACTTAGTAGGAGCTGGATCATGATGTTTTGTGATATATGAATTGCCTTGACCCGGAGTTGTGGGATTCAGCAGTTTTCTTGGAACAGACACATATCTCTTAAATATCAAAACCATTGGAGGTATATATGAACAGCTGTCAGTCAAATATGATGAGGGAGTTTGCTCTTTCAAAGAGGCCATTTGTATAAATATATATGGTGAGACCATGGTATCTATATTTCGGATCTCTTAAGGGCAAAATAGAGTCGTTTTATGGTAATAAGTGACGGATTTAAGGTCTGCTTTTTGATTTTGATTTTAAAAAATTTTATTTTTGTTTCATAAGAATAGCATATGGTAGGGTGCCTGGGTGACTCAGTTGGTTAAGCAACTGACTCTTGACTTCAGTTCAGGTCAGAGTCGTGGGATTGAGCCCCATGTTGTGCTGTATGCTGAGTGTGGAGCCTGCTGAAGATTCTCTCTCTCCCTGTCTCCTGCCCCATCCCCTGCTCGCACTCTCTTTCTCAAAATAAATAAATAAACATTAAAAAAATAAAACAACAAAATAGCACATTGTAAAAAATACAAAAAAACCCCCACCAAAACCAAAACCAAAAAACCAAAAACCGGAAAACACTGCAAAAAGCAAAGCCAAAATGGCAAGTAACTCTTTAAACAAAAATAATCACTATCAACATTTTATTATGTAATCTTCTAGCCTTATGTATCCATATAATTATGAATTACATATAATTCAATATACATATTCATATATATATGTTTGGGTACACATACAAACAGGAGATCATAATGTACATATATTTTGCTAAGTGTTTTATCACTTATATATTTTGAACCTTTTCCTATGTCTGTAAATATGCTTTTTGTCTTTTTTAATGACTAAATATTATTTCATTACAATTCCCTTAATCACTTATTGCATATAGAGATTATTTTTATTGGGTAACACAAATTTTTGGGTTAAAAATTTCCAGAGTAAAGTGTTACATGGGTATATTTCCTTATACTACATTTCTATGTGTGGGATCTCTAGTTTAAAGGCATAAACTTTAAGACCCTGTACAGGTACTTATAGGATATCCCCAAAAAGGTACTGTGTTTTGCATTCCTGTCAGTAGTGTTTGAAAGTTTTGTTTTTTTCCCCAAACACTAATCGACATTGGAAATTATTATTAACAAAATCTTTTCCAGTTATATAGGTGAAAAGGTACAGATCTTGAATTTTTTCATTTTCAAAGGCCAGTTGTATTTGTTCTTTTGGAATTTTCTTTCATTTCCTTCGCCACTTTTCCCACCTGAGTGTTTATGATTATAGATGCTAAGAGCAGTATGTGTGTCTCACATGTGTCTTGCTATCGTCTAAAAACAAAATCTGGGGCGCCTGGGTGGCTCGGTCGGTTAAGCGTCTGACTTTGGCTCAGGTCACGATCTCGCGGTCCGTGAGTTCGAGCCCCGTGTTGGGCTCTGGGCTGATGGCTCAGAGCCTGGAGCCTGCTTCCGATTCTGTGTCTCCCTCTCTCTCTGCCCCTCCCCTGTTCATGCTGTCTCTCTCTGTCTCAAAAATAAATAAACGTTAAATGTTTAAAAATAAATAAAGAAAAACAGAATCTTCTGGAAAGAGAATGATCACTTTTTAATTAATGTAGCTATGCCACATTCTCATTTAATTAAATTCAGCCAGAGTACCTATTATATGCCAGACACTAGGCATACAATTTTGAAAAAAGATACTGACCTGGCTCTCAAATAACATACAGCTCACGAGGGAAGAAAAACAAGTCCATAGGCAATTCAGATCCAGTAAGGGGGGCGGGGTGTGCCTGGCTGGCTCAGTCAGTTAAGCATCTGGCTCTTGATTTCAGCTCAGGTCATGATCTCGTGGTTTGCGAGATTGACCCCTACATTGGACTCTGTGCTGACAGTGCAGAGCCTGCTTCAGTCTCTCTCTCCTTCTCTCTCTGCCCCTCCCCTGCCTGTGTTCTGTCTCTCCCTCTCTCAAAATACATAAACACGAAAAAAAAATTCAAATTCTCCATTAAGGAAGTAAGCATGAGAAGCTTTGGAAGCAACGGAAAGAGTACCTAACTCGGTCTTAGGTAGTTATATAAGGCTTCTTGGAGTAAAGGATGATTTCACTGAGTTCCAGAGGGTGAATAGTAGTTAGCCAGATGTGAGAGTGTGTGTGTGTGCGTGTGTGTGTGTGTGTGCGTGTGTGTGTGTGTATAGATGGAACAAAGTGTAATTGTATTGCTAATATAAAGTATTAACAAAGGTCAAGTAAAGCAAGGTAAATGCGTGAAATTGCACATACTAAGTACTTGGCTGGAGCTCCCAGCAAGAGAAGTAGGATGGATTCGAATAGGTTGGCAGGAGATTGAAAAGTAAGAAGGGGCCGGATCATGCAGCATTTTATATGATATTCAGTGTGTGGTGTTCATCTTTTTTCTGATATTTTACCGTTGCCGTTGATGGTTTCTAAGCAGTGGGGTGACAATCAGATTTACTCTCTGGGAAGAGTCTCTTGTCCCTAAAGTAGGGAACGTGTTTGGGGACAAAGACAGGGCATTCCTGAAATCTGAGAGAGAATTTAGGAGACTCTTGAGAATGAGGCCTAAGTCAAGGTAGTAGCCATGTGAATGTGGATAAATGGACAGAGTAGGGAGACAATTAGAAGGAGAAATCCGTGGTTCCTATTTGCTAAGAGAGGTCAGGAGACAAGTGTCAAAGATGATATTCAGGCGGATGGAGATGCTGTTTGGTGAGTTTGGGAAGGCAGGTAAGGAACGAGTCTCTGACAACGAAGGATGTTTGGAGAATTCAGTTTTGGGTATGTTATGTTTTCGGTGGCTGTTGTACATCGGAGAGGAAGTATCCAGTTGGCCAAGTGTTGGATATGTGGGTCATTTTCAAGGGAAATATCGTTTTGGAGTTCTTCATATATAAACAGGAATTGAAACATGTCAGTAGATACAGTACTGAAAGAGAGGACGCAGAATGAAAAGAAGGACCAGAACACAAGGCTGAACAGCTCCGTCCTTTCAGGGACGGGAAGAGGAAGAGGCTGAGGAGTGTTGTCACGGTGGCCTTTTACAGAGGACAGAATGTTTATCAGTGCCAAATGGGGCAGATTAATCCCATAAGATAAGGATTTTGGATTTAGCAACAAGAGATGTTTTGACCTAGTTTAGAGTCATTTCAGTGGAGGTGGATGCCAGATTCTAAAGAACTAAAGAGTGAATGGGAGGTGAGGAAATGAAAAGGAGTGCAGACGTCTCTGTAAAGAAGATGGTGCAATTGTGAGAGAGGTGGTGGCAGCTGAAAGAGAGCTCTGGGAGGAGGGAGGAGGGAGGGGCTGCCAAAGGATGAGAGAAGGAGGCACCTGAAGGCCAGGGATCTTGCATGAGGGGGACACGGTTGGGATCTAGACCTGAGGTGGATTCATAATTCTGAGCCAGGAAGAGAGATGCCGTACTTTTTGTGGCAGGAAGCGTTAAAGAATAGGTGTGGATGGCTATGGTGGCAGGGGATTGAGGGATTTCCATTTTGCCTGTGCGGTGAGAGGCAAGATTTTCTGCTAAGCCTTAGTAGAAAGGTGGTTGGGTGGGAGTAGAGAAGGTTTTAATCATTGCTGTGGAGAGTGGAAGACAGAGCTGAACAGGGATGGGTGAGAAGATTCCCAGGCAGTGCCGAGCGTCCTGTTAAGCTGGAAGCTGATCAGTTTTAAGTGACACCAAATCTGTGCATGCTTTATGATTTCCTTCTCTGGCTGAGGGTTGGGGTTTTTCCAGTTGAGCGTGACAGAGATTGGATGGGGCAAGCTAGTTGATGGGCAATGCAATTGCATGGCTGAAGTGATTAACCACGCATAGAAGGCAGAGCAGGGAGAGGATGATGATAGGATAGGGGCTGAAAGATCAGGAGAATGTAGAAAGGTCAAGGGCCTGGGAGTCAGGGTGAGATTAAAGAACTGATGTAGTGCAAATAAATGAATAGGAGAGTCATAAGGGAAAGATGTTGCCATCAGAAAGGGAGTTTCCGGATTTAAGATTTCTGAATTATACCAGTATCACAGAAGGGTGACAGTCAATATATTTAACCGGTCTGATAATGACCAATCAGAGTAAAACACTGCCATACTGGTGTGTACCTCCTGGATCCAGGGTGTGGAGCTGAGGAAGGACTAACGGTTTGAGCACGGGATGAAGCGTTCTCACGAAGTTGAACTTGTCCAGACTGCTGATGTGACTTGAGAATGAAAAGGACAATCGTGAACCTGGTACCCATGTCATCAGTAAATGAGAGGCAATTCCTCTTAATATCATCCAAAGTACCCTTAGGCTGGAGAACAGTGACAAAGAGAGGAGGAGAGTGGTATAGCCAGATGGCCTATCTTTGTTCTTTGGGCCTGCTGTAACAGAATACCACAGACTGGGTGGCTCATAAATATCAGGAATTTATTTCTCCTAGTTCCGGAGGCTGGAAGTCCAAGATCAAAGTGATGGCGGATTCGATGTCTGGTGAGGAGACGCTTCCTGTGCATGGATGACTGTCTTCTCACTTTTATAAGGACACTAATCCCATTCATGAGGCCTCTACCCTCATATCCTGGTCATCTCTCAAAGGCACCACCTCCTAATTCCATCACCCTAGGGGTTAGGATTTCAGCATATGAATTCCGGGGGAGAAACAAACATTCAGAACACAACAGCCTGAGCCTCAGTGGGTCAGAAGTTTTGTGGAACAGTGGCAGAATCAGTCTGGAACAGTGTTGGGAGTAAGTGGCCTTTGGGCCCCACTCATCAGTCTTGAGATTTGGAGGAATAAGTAAGTATTTGGGAAGATGGCAGGGGACAGTGTTTTTTGAGGAATCAGGTTTTAGATGAGAAGCTAGAGGTGATACTAAAAGAGGAGGTGAAGATATTTACCTTGGAATGGGCAGAGTTTGGAAGGAGGATAATAATAGGAGGTTCATTCAGGGAGGACAGACATGACACAATAAGAAAATGTGCAGACATTCAAGGAAAAAGTCACACGTATTCTTAAAAGTTGATTTATTTTTTCAACCTGAAATCAATCTGTATTCTACACTATTAAACAGTCTGACAATCAAAGCAAAACAAAACAGAACATGCAGACAGAGGGGCTAGATGTTGGGGTGCTTAGACTGTGAGTGGTGACTTCGGATGACCAGGTGTAAGACGTGAAGGGATTAGCAAACTGCAGCCTTTCCAGATAGCCCTAGAAGTCTCCTGATGGATAGGGGATGGGGAGGAGAGGAGCTCAGGCCAGTGTGGAGGGAGTGAGGCATGGCCTGGAGTGATTGTATTTCCAAGAAATCCCAAGATAGATGAGGAGGCTGTCGTTGGAATGGGTGCCAAGATTTTGGCCAAATGTTGGAAACACTGACAGTCTCTGTGGGACATAGACTATATCTGTTTTTTCCTGAAGCACAGTACATTTGCAGTGTGACTTAATTGTGCTAGAGTTGAGAATAGCATTCTGTCAACTGGAAGCCACAAATCCCTTATTACAGAGTGGGGAGCAGAGATGCATTTCACTGGCAAGAAAGGGTCTGAATTAGTGCATTCTCATTTTTAGCTCAGCCTGCTGCATGCAGCTTCCAGGTACAATGTCAAGTAGCACATAGGTACTCTGCTGATTACTTCGGTGGTCAGGCTTCAATTAGTTATTTGCAAAATGGGGTGATATGCATTACTCTTCAGACTTTATGGTAGAGAGGTGGGGTGGGCTTAGCCAATGTCTCACTCTGGCACTCAAGTTCTTCCTTGGGGTAAGATATCAAAGGACTGTGGGAAATTTGGTTCATGGCAGAGCTTGAGTGTAAGGAAGAAAAATTAGTGACCTGAGGGGTATTATGAAAATAACTACGTGACAAAAGAACCAAAGATATATGAAATCTTGATGTAATTTGACTTGCAGACGGCCATATTCCTTCTGGCTCTTTAGTATGATGTCTTGCACAAACTTAGCAAATCTCTAAACAGGTTTGTGGATGAGTCTTTTGTTGCTCAGGTTACCAGGAGAAAGAAACAGCAAGTGTAAACTTTTATCAGGGCTAGTGCTGGAAAGAAATATAGTCATGTGGTGTTGTGATAAGCTGGCTGACCTAAAGATCCCCAAATGGCACCTGGAATTAATGTCTCTACTCACCATGGCGATATGCACTCCATGCCCTGTTATCCATACGCTGTTATGGCTGCTAAGGCCCAGCATTCTACTGGAGGAAAAGCCCTGGATTAGTTGGTGGGTAATAGAAAGATTTCCTTCCTTCCTTCCTTCCTTCCTTCCTTCCTTCCTTCCTTCCTTCTTCTGCTCACAAATGCTTAGTGCATCATGCCAGCTTTGTGTTAAGCACCGGAATACAAGGATGACTAAGTTCTCTCCCTTTGCAAGCCCTCTCCAGTGCACTTGGCTATAAGCTTGGCTCTGCTGGGGAAGGCTTCCCAGGTGACATGAACTTTGGCCAATGAAAAGGAGTTTGGGGAGAAGAATATTCATGAGAAGGAATGATACGAGTGAAGGTAATAAGGCAGAAAAGTTAATGGTGTCTTTGGGGGAAGACTGAGAAGTTAGCATTAGGAGAGCCTAGGGTGTGTGTTGAAAAGAAGGGCCCAGATTTTGAGGGGTTTCAATTTGAAGTCAAGATGCTTGATTTTTGTCGTGTAGGCAAGGGAAAGCTACTAAAGCAAGGGAGTGAAATGATCATGCTTGCGCTTCAGCAACATCCTTGCAGTGGCTGTGTGGAGGGTTCTAGAATGGAGGAACGGACACAGTTATATGGAAACAGTCGGGACCTTGCTACTCCAAGCATCCTTCATGGAGCATCCGCATCACCTGGGAGCATGTTAGAAATGCAGCCTCTTGGGCATCACCCAGAAATACTGAATCACTTTAATGAGATTCCCAGGTGACGTGTATATACAGTAAATCTAGAAACACTGATTCAGAAGCAATGCTGGTAGCTCTAATGGCATTCATGTAGGTCCCATGGGAGGGGCAACCTGACCTGTTCTTTCTCTTATTCTACAGATTCACAGACAGTTCCAAAAACTCCATTTTTGAAAGGCTGATAGAAATTTAAGAAATTTTTATGTGTATTTCAATAATTGGAAAAATTCTTTTAAGCCATGGCTTTTCAAGACATTTTAGTCATGGACTCTCTTTTCTTTTTTTTTTTTTAAGATTTTATTTTATTATTTTTTATTTATTTATTTTTATTTATTTATTTTTATTTATTTTTGGGACAGAGAGAGACAGAGCATGAACAGGGGAGGGGCAGAGAGAGAGGGAGACACAGAATCGGAAACAGGCTCCAGGCTCCGAGCCATCAGCCCAGAGCCTGACGCGGGGCTCGAACTCACGGACCGCGAGATCGTGACCTGGCTGAAGTCGGACGCTTAACCGACTGTGCCACCCAGGCGCCCCTAAGATTTTATTTTTTTAAGTAATCTCTGCACCCAATGTGGGCCTCGAACTTACAACCCCAAGATCTAGAGTCTCATGCTCTTCTGACTGAGCCAGCCAAATGCTCCAAGGACTCTTATAACTGTGTGAATGGGTTCCGGAGGGCAAACATAAGAGAATATCTTATCTATGCTATTTTCTTTTCTTTTCTTTTTTCTCTTTTCTTTCTTTGTCTTTCTTTGTCTTTCTTTCTTTCTTTCTTTTTCTTTCTTTATTCTTTTCTTTCCTCCCTTCCTCCCTCCCCTCCCCTTTCCTTCCTTCCTTCCTTTCTTTTTCTTTCTTTTTTTCTTTTCTTTCTTTCTTTCTTTCTTTCTTTCTTTCTTTTCTTTTCCTTTCTTTCTTTCTCTTTCTTTTTCTCCTTCTCCTTTAAAAGTAGGCTTCATGCCCAGTGCAGAGCCCAACATGGGGCTTGAACTCATGACCCTGAGATCAAGACCTGAGCTGAGATCAGGAGTCAGATGCTTAACCGACTGAGCCACCGAGGCACCCTAAGGCTATTTTATTTCTCAAGCTTGGTGATGGTATATGGATGTTCATGTATTATAATCTGCCATTTTTGGTTAGTTGTAATATTTTATATTCAAATTCATAAAGTCTTGATTAAACAGTCATGTTTAGTGATCTACAAAAGAAACAGAACAAGAACCAAGGTGGTACCTCAAGACTCATGTCAGGAGTGGGAGTGGAATCGAAATGATGGTGATAGCATTCACATACATAGCGATACTTACATTAGTTGAGGGCACAATAAATACTATTTGTGGGGAAACTTGCTATGTGCTGGACACTTTCAGTATTTTATATGCAACTCATTTAATGTCAATGACTCCAGGAGGTAGGACTGATTTCTTATCTCTATTTCATAGGGATATTTTAACAGCTGAAAAAACTCAGATATGAAGGTGTCAGCTACTCGGTGCAAAGCCACAGAGGAACTAGGATTTGAACTCAGTTTGGGGAGATCTCAGGTCTTTTTTATTTAAAAAAATTTTTTTTTAAGTTTATTATCCTTGAGAGATAGAGAGAGACAGATGAGCAGGGGAGGAGGAGACACAGAATCCAAAGCAGGTTCCGGGCTCCGAGCCGTCAGCACAGAGCCCGACCCGGGGCTCGACCCCCGAACCGCGAGATCACGACCTGAGCCGAAACCGGATGCTTAACCGACTGAGCCACTGAGGCGCCCCAGGTCTCAGCTCTTAAATAGCACACTAAAGTGTAGCGTGGACAGCCTCTCTGCCTGGACAGGTGTGACAGAAGAAGACGGAGGAGGCAGGATCATAATGAAATCAATGTATTCTTTGTCCTGTGCCCGGTCAGAGAACAGCAAGTGCCATATGTTTGTGGCCTTAGAGTGGCAACTCCTGCAGTATTTGTTATCTGTCCTGTGTGCATCTGAACTTGGAAAAATGCAGTCTGGAGGCAGAAATTAATGACAGTGAGAAAAAAGTCTGTGTTTGAATTTCAAATGTAGAGAAAATCCACGAATTGAAACAAACGAACGAACGATAGGAGAACTTTCCTTGGAAACACTACACTACAGTAGCCCTCCCCCACTTTTTTGTGACTGAACTCGTAACCATCCTTCAAGACTCAGGTAAATGTCATCCTGCTGTGAATCCTGTCCCCGTTTTTTGACATGGGAAGTTCCCTCCTTTTATCCCCATCCCCTCTCCTCGGATGCTAATCGCTGCGATTTAGTGAGCAATACCGTGTACTGGCCATGTAAGCACTTCACTTATTTTATGTTCTTTTAATAGTGCTATGGATAGTTACCACTCTCCTCATTTTATAGAGGAGGAAACCGATGTCTTTCGGGATTAAGTCATCTGACATCATGCAGTTAACGAGTGGCAGAGCCAGAACTGAAACCCCAGAAGTCTGACCCCGGAGCTGGATCCCTTCTCACCACAGAGCCATCTGCCTCTCGTCGCCTTGATTTGTCTTTTTTTTCCCTCTCTCCTGAAGTCCTTCTAAGCCATTCATTTAAAGCATTGGGGGTATCCTGCACCTGGGTGCTTTTTCCGGTGCTGGGACCACATCAGTGGCTACACAAAGGGGCTTCCAGTCTGAGCACAAGGTGGAGGGCAAGGTCTTCTAGAAAGTGAGGACGGTACAAATAAAGGTCCGGAAGGGAGACCGAGCACAGCCTTAGCAGAACTCCCGCACTGCGGGAGCACAGGGTTCATTGCTGGAAGGAAGGGGGAGTCTTGAGGCTGGAGAGCTGAGTGGTGTCCAGACCATCCAGCTTCTCTGACGTCTGGAAGGACTCTGGGGTGCAATTTTATTCTGAGGGGAATGGGAGCCACCAAATGGTCTTAAGGAAATTTGGCAAATGTCTATTTAAACTACATTCGTTTACATATCGGCACTTAATTCGTGACTTTAAAGAAATCAATCGGCCGTTAACTTCACGTTCAGAAAGTCTCATTCAAGAAGTTTTTAAAGAATAACAATGAAAGACATTGGGGAAAAAAACAATAAAATGTAACACTTTATTTTTATTATTATTATTTTTTATCTTAGAAGGAATTCACCAAAGGCTTCATATTATGCTATGGCATCTTTAATTATAAAAATAAGCAAATAAAATAACTTGCATCTGTCATTACCATGATATGTTTCATAACCTTTATATGCACATGGAGCTTAAAAATGTAATTTAACAATAAATAATGACATATACCAGATATGCTCACTGTTTATTCCAGTACTCAGCCAAAAACCTAAATATCATTTAAATTATAAATACATAATGCAAATATAATGGCACAAAAATGTCTAAAGTGCAACCAAATCACGATAGAAGAATCATGCAAGCTGGTCTAGGTCAGCCCCCGAATCACTCTGTGCAGCAAACACAAGACGAAGCTTTGGAAGTTTAAAGGGGAGTCGGAAGGAGTGGGGTCGGATGGGGACAAGAGAAGCAAAAAACTAGCAACATCGTGAGAACTGCTTCTTTCCATACGTGTGGATATATGTATTATAGATACATATAGAAGTATCGCTGTGGGGAGAAAAGGGGGGTACCACGGTTTGAAGAGGTCACAGCAAACAAAGAGAACCTACTGGACTGAAGTAAGAGAGAATTTGGCTAGGAATCCTCGTGAACTACTTGTCGCATTGGGGTCCTGGCTTAGTGGGTTTGCGAAATGGACACAACACACATACTTGGGTAGCTTTTCTGGTTCAGAGAAGTCAGCCTTGCCTGGGGGTAGGGGCTGGGGAGGGCGGGAGGGGGAGAGTCAACTTAGCGTGTGGTCTACCTGATTTCCAAGAGGCTAAGGCAGTGTCCATATGTTTGGGGACCTGGGGATGGGACAGTTCTGAGTATAAAAATGCTCTTAACAATCCGATGTCAGCACGCTTAGAGGCTGTGTGGGGACAAAGGCAGCAACGCCGTGCTGCTCTTGCTGCTGGGTCTGCTGCGATTGCCCTTGGTCCTTGAGCAGCGCGTTACTGCTTTTAAAGGCTTTATGGTAAAGTTGTATTGCTTTTCATTTTTCTGGAGATGTGCCCTCCCTCCTCCCACCAGGAACCCTATCACTCGATTTGGTCAAATCTTGAGTTCAACCTAGTGAGAGTCAAGCACCAATAGTTTCTACCTAAGCGAGTTTGGAGTGGCCCCTGCAGTCCTACCCCTCCTCCCTCTTTCTCCCTCAACATTGACCTTTGGTGGGCAGTGACGCTCTTAAGGGACTGTTGGGTTCAAGGACAGTGACCCTGAGAAACTACTGTTGTTCATAGATAGGTTAGTCATTTGGCTTTGGTGGTTGCCATCTTGTAAACATCACGGCAGAAATAATCAAACCACCAGCTCTTTTTTCCCTCTCTTTTTTTTTCTTTTTTTCTTTTTTCTTTTTTTTTTTTGTTTTTTTTTGTTTTTGTTTTTTTTTTTAATTTTTTATTTTTTTATTTTTATTTTTTTTTTTGCGATCCTACAGAGATGGCCCAGCTGCCAGGACTACTTTGGCAGGCAGCGTGCTACAGGACAAAAATGTAAGAGGAGTCTATTAAGGCTGGACAGCCCAGGGTTATTTATACCCCCTCAGCCCCAAGTCCCCGGAACTGAAGACCCAAAGGCTGATTGACTCGTTCCTGATCGATTTAATGGAGAGTCTCCCATGTCGTCATCAGTTTGCCAGAGCTATCAGGCACGGATGAGAGGCGGTGAGACAAGAATTGCCACTTCCCAAGATAGAGTAGGCCTTATGACGCCGTAAGTGGTCCAAGCCCAAAGGGATGCTCTTTTCGGTTCCCGTAATTCCCAGTTGGATGTGACAGAGCCGTTTCAGGATAGATCTAAGTCAAGAGTAGCCTCTGGGTTGAGGTGGGCTGGGAGATTAACATTTTACCTGGGGTCCTTCAGATAAACCTGTTGGTTTTTCCTATCTCGTACAGGCCCATCTTAAGTTTCGATGTTGAGTAAAACTACTTCTACCCCCTTAAGTTATAAAAAAGGCCACAAGGAGCATTTATGTGGATATCTGGAAGTGAGATAGTTATTCCATTCCCAGGAAAAGAAAAATAAAGCTAAGTTACAAAACTAAATCTATATGCAATAAAGTTATTATATACTGCTTTGTTTAAGCAGAGTCCTCTGGAATTTATGTACAGTACATTAGTTTTCAGCTATTTATATTCCACAGTTCGACCTTAAGATTCTCTGGTTTTAAGACAATTGTTAAAGGTACTTTTAAAGCTCTGAGCAGTTACAGTACATAAAGATGTTAGCTTTTTGTTTTTCATTAGATGCAAGAAGATGCGGGCTCAAACTCTGGTTGAAGAGCCAGGCTTGAGCAATTTGGTAAATGTGTTGGAAAGGAAATTACACACTAGAGGATCAAGACCATAAGATACTAGCTCATGAGAGATCAAGAATTCAAACACGACATTCATATTCGTCCATGGCCAGCACAGATTCATCACACGAATTCCATTTAACATCTTTATGAGCGTTTAAGACATGCATTTAAGTTAAGTTGCTTCTCATCAGCTAACTCTACTGGGGTAACCATCCTAAAAGGCCTCCACATCTTCCAATTACAAGGACTGGGCCTTACGCGAATGCTCTGTGTTTGAGAGTAGTTTGAGGGGACCCGGGAGAAGACATGGTAGAGGGAAGTGATCAAAAGGGTACTCTCTCCTGCCGAGAGGCAGAAAGATCACACGTATTCTGTCTGTGGGAACGCTGCCATCGCAGAATGTTGGGATATTGATTACAGAAGCCTAGTTTCATGCAGTTTTCTGTCAGGGGAATAGAAAATAGGAACTACTTAAAAAAAAAAAAAAATCAAACCAGGCACAGTACACTCAAAGTTGGTGCTCGAACACCTTTAAAATGATACTAGTTGGGCGAGGTTGGGAACACCTCTCCCGGCTTATGCACTCTCTTGTGAGGTGCGTTTGATGTGGGAGGGAGAGGCCACCTCACCTCGGAGGTTCCTGAGGAGGACTTTCAGCTTCTGTGGCTCGCTCGTGCGCCTCCTGTTGAAGTCAGCTCGCGGGTATGTTTGGGCACAGTGATCTGTCTGCAGGATGTGAAAGAGGCTGGCCATGTTGGGCCCAATTTTCTCCATCAGGCTGTCTCTGATGGTGCTGACTGTGTCTTCGTCACATTCCAGGAGGCTTCGGACAAGTCTGTTATAGTATCTGCAAGGCAGATATAGAGGCAACAGTCAGTCAGCGAGAGCCAGGCAAGACCTGGTCTTTCATCCGGGCTGCAGCCAACGCCATCCGCCGTGGCCAGACCGTGCGTGCGAGCACAAATGGTTGACAGCTGGCGGCCATGTCTGCAAATCTTAACAACGTAGACACGCATAGCTAGATGGGCTCACAAGGACCGTTCAGTGGCTACATCATCATCTCACAGAGAAGGAACAAACGTGGGAGGAGCTAAAGCGACTCGTCTGAGGTCGTACAATGGGTTAGTGGTAGTAACAAGACTTAGTCCAACGTAAGGAGGTGCGCCCAGCCCCGGCCACTTACATGAAGAGTCACTGGCACAGGAGCGGGCAGGTATTTTGATGCCTCTTTGCAATTTTCCTTTTGTTTCGTGGGGTGTGTGCAGGTGCACGTGCACCTGAGCGCATACTCAGACTTCGCTTCTATTTTCAAAGGAGGCCCCTGCCTTGGGGTGTCTCACGCGTTTTACTCCCCAACCTAATTTCCCCATCACACGCTCAGCTCGCCTTGCTACAGGCCATCGGCTGCTCTCATTCTCAGTCTTCCTTCAGAGGCGCATTGCGGTCAGAAGGCCGAATGCCAGGCAATGAGGACACTTACATGGAAACATTGGTGGTCCTTGACGTTTTCCGCTGCAATAACTCCCCCCGAGTCTTCTCCTACTGCTCTAGCTTTTGCGGGCCTCTTCCTTTTTTTGGATATTTTACAGATCCCTGCTTAGCATCCCACGGGGCAGCAGTGCATGGTCTAGGGATGGTTCTGTTTCCCCTACTAGGCAGTGAACTTATTGAAGGCAGGATTCGTGGCTTTATTTTTGGTAACCCTCATGTGCCAGGGTCCCGGGGCCACACTGCCTGCTTCCTGTCAATTTGTTAATTTATTTCGTGGTCACTGAGGAAAAGGGGAGTTTTAGACATAATAGTTCTTTCCAATAAGTCATGGTTCCAGGAAGAAAAATTAGAGGTAGGTGTGGTTAAGTTCAAACAAACAAAAAAAATCCTTTGGGTTTGGTATAAATCACCTTCATTTTAGATGCAAGTTGTTTAGGTATACCAAACCCTGAAGCTAAGTGTTATGGCTCAGGAACAAGCTGTCTAATATTTACAGCGTATGAATTACTTGTCCTGTTCATTGGGAAGACAGTTCAGGTAATTTTCCAACGCGAGGTGGGACGTGTTTGCTCCACTTGGAGGTGGCACTTGTCAAAACCCATTAGCTCTCTGTGCACTAACAAGAGACTGTCCCGATGACAGTGACCTCCAGTATTTATGTGGGGAGACTCTTTCCTCAGAGGAGCCTGCGGGTCACTGGGGCCACAAGATCTTCCATGAAAAGAAACCTGTTTATTTTTAACTCACCTCGCAGAGCACAGGATCAAACATCCTTCCAGAATAACTTAACCCCCCAGAGAGGTCCTTTCAAGGATGTACGGTAAACAGAGTGGAACACGGGTAATGAAGCAGAGCGGTCACCCTTCCGTGGGCGAGCAGATGAAGCTGGGGGCCGAACGAAAGAGAAATCCTGCTGCCTGGGTCTCAGACACAGTCCTGGCTCTACCCCTCCCACGAGGGAGGATTATATCCAGCTGTTGTTAAAATTGGGATTCTCTGGCACAGAAACACATTTTCCAGCCCTTCGGAATTATAAAGCACATGAGTCAAAGCAGATCTCACTTGGATGGGGAGAAAGATGGTTTTGGAAAAACTGAGAATAAACTACTTTGCACCAACAGCTTCAGATACCTACGCACCCACATAGATCCCCAGGCACCCCTTTACTCTTGGGCTCTGCAAGGACATGGGTCCCCGTGATCTCTGGGTCCATTTCACAGGGCGATTAGATCTTAGAGAATAAGGTTTCTGACCTCTCACCCTCCTGGCCCCCAATCAGGACTTTGTAACTTAAAGCAAACCCTTTCACTTCTAGAAAGAACTGTTCACAACAGATGACCCCCCCCCCACCCGCCCTCACTGCCCCTGCCAAATGAGCTACAGAAGAAGGCCTTTCCTTAGACTGACATTGAAGGCTCTTGCCCGGATGACGAAGTCTCACCCCAGTAAGGAAACCAAGCTTCTGTCATTAGCCTCGCCCCTTTAAGGCCAGATGTGCCTCTTGCGTTCCACTTCGTTAAAGCACTTACTCTCCCTCTTTGAGGGTGCCTACCTTTCGCTACTTTCACTGCTCACCAAGATAAGACACCTGTTTTTGGTGTTTCTGGATGAGGACCTCACCAGCCTGACCGCCCTAGTGACACCCTCCAAATCTACCCTTAGCTTCTCTTGTGGAGCTTTGTTAACGCAACAAGGGCAGGCTAAGAGGGCTCCCTGTAAAATGTCCATGGCTCCATTACCGCTCCTCCAAGTCTGGAAAACGTGTCAACCTGTCAGGCTGCCTTGAGGCCAACATCATTTGCCAGAGTGAGCCACAGTTTAGGCCCGTGGCTCTCCATTAAGGGCTAGAATACACAGGAATGGCACTGACCTCTGGGATTGTGTGGATGAATGAGACAGACCCTTCCCATCTAGAAGTCACTAAGTGAGATTATTTAAGAGATGGTGTCTCCAACACAAGTTGAATTAGCGATTGCCACGTATTTGTCACGCACCATCGTGTACCCACGGTTTATGTTACTATAGCTGTTGGTAAGATGTGCCTTCTCTTTGAGGAGATAACTTACCAAATTTAATTGTTGATCACCATGGGGCACATTCATTCATTTCTCCTTGGTAGTCTATTTTTTTCCTCTTTTTATTCTACTTGGATTGTGGAGATTTCCTACAAGTTTTACTGGTTGCCATTTTTGAAGCAGAAATCAAATGGCTTGGCTCAAGGCCACATGCATTCTAGGCCCTACTCGGCCAATTCACTAGCTGTGTGACTTTCAGCCGGTCACTTCCCTCTCTGGGCCTCTGTGTTTTCAATCAGTAAAATGAGGTGTTTACAGTCTATGCCCATCTCCGGCTATGACATTCTATGTTTCTAGGGATTTGATACATAATTTCCTTCTTAATTGAACAAGGATGGTGCAGGTCTGCTTTAGGTTCATCCTCTGCAGGAGGGTTAGAACTATTTCAGAAGGGTCCTTTCTTCACCTTTATAGGGGTTGGCAGGATGTGCCACAGGGACTTGATGGGCTAAGTGTTCTGATCACCCAGCCTGGAAGGACCTTCTAAAGCATGTTTCTTTCCTCCCACTTTGAAAATTCCATCCCTGACCTTTTTTTTTTTTTCTTCGTAAAGAATAACATCAGATATTCTCCATAGCTACTGTTTCAGCCATGCTTTACCCAAATACACACATACTGCCTAGGAACGTTCTGTGTGAGGGTTTATAAATAGTCCTTTGTTTCCCTTGATCAATATTATTCTTCTGTTTCCTGTTCCCTATCCATGCCCTAGAGAGCTGGAAGCTTTGTCAGTTTTCCCACCCTGGATCTGGATTGGTCTGATTTCTTCCCAAGCCTCACGCCTCCCAGCTTGCCTGATCAATTTTGCCTGCGTCCCTCATGGCTAAGAGAGCAGTTTGCGAATTCAGCCAGGGGGACAGCCAACTCTCCTTTGTCTTCCGAGCGCATTTCTCCCGTGGAAAACGTCCCTGTTCTGGCTCCTGGTCCAGTCACAGGCTTTTGGATTCTCCCAGGCCCAAATCTCATGCTAGATAAGTCACAGGAAGGTGGAATGAACCTGTAACTACTTCCCTTTGCAATTCGGTGCCAACTGGCACAACTTAATGTGTCTCTGTGGTGGGACAGAGGCTGGGAAAGCAGGATGTTTCAGGAGAGTGAGGAGCTTAAATAGAGCAAACCAAGCCCAGCATGGAACCGGAAATCTCTACAGTTCGGAGCAGGAATAATATTAACCAGTTGAAGTGAAATAATGGGAGAAAGGGCTGCATGAAGATTCTGGTCTTCAAGAGATGGCCACTTTTCCCCACTGTCTGAATAAGCGTGATTTCCCGAGATGAAAAAGGGACATGACCAGGCTCCTGTGGCCATCTGATAAAGTGGTGTAAAAGAAAGCCCATTGAAAGCAATAGTGGCCTGATTAAGAACTCCTATTCCTAGTCGCTTCTTAGATATTTAAGATCACCAGTCCAGAGTCTTTATCATCCTTTCTATACGACCTCTCCCTTTATAAATGGAAGATATGACCTCAGTTGAAATCGAGAGGTTTGCATCGCCTCAAAGTTGGTCGCATGCCATATTGTAAGTCACAAATTGTCACAGGATCCTTAACGATCTAGACTTACAATGATGGCTTTGCCAACATACCCCTGCCCCCGCCAGCTGCCCCACAAACACATACTTTGTCCTTAGCCCCTGTCTACTAAAAATTCTTTTCTTTTCTTTTTTTTTTTTTTTGTGGTGAAGGGAGACTCCAACAATTAGCCAGCGATTTTATTTTATTTTTTCCTTCTTCTCTTCAGATGTCACAAGAATCTTTTTGGGAGAATTTTAAGACCAAGATCAATATAAAGAGATAGGCCATCTGAGATAAACGTGGGATTTGATTTTCTTGTTCTGAGGAAATCAGCTAGGACCCAAGGATACGGTCGCTTCTCACTACTGAACAAATGATTTTATAAGTTGACATGAGGTTCTGGAGAGCCTTTACCGTGTGCTTCGGTGTGAATCAGAAATTTTACAGAGTTTTAGTGTCAGGGGCCTTTAGCGGTTCCCTAAGGAAGACCTACCTTTCCCGTCTTCTACTTGTATACATGTGTGTGACTAAATCACTGGTAAGCCCCTGGAGGAGCAGGCTGTTGGTGCTATCCAAAGAAGGGACAGAACCTGGCTAGGAGATTAAGCAGGGAGGCTCGTGTTAGCTCTCCGGTGGTCCGGGCAATAGGTAATAGGACTGATCTTTGTCAGTGTGTGCAGATTTGGCTGGGGAGTCAAAGGATCATAGTGCTTCAGGACTAGGCGGCAAGTTCAGGCTGTGTGGCATCACAGTAGGGCTCAACGTGTCCCAGCCTCACTGTCCCTGCCATACCTCCATGCCAGCCCCACCAGCACCTCTCCTAACTTGATCGCAGATGGGGAAGCCCAGGTCTTGCTGGGCAACTTTGTAGGTCGTGGAATGAGGATGTCAGCCCTCTCGTGTCTTGGGTGTCCACTCCCGGCTGGTAAAGACAGTGAGTCGGCAACACCGAAAGGCCGGTGCTCAGATATGATTACTTCCGGGGTTTTGGGTCACGTTAGAATACTCAGATGAGAATATGAGCACTCGCCAGAAACATCGTTCCAGGAAATTCTGGACTAGAGAAAGAACTAACATGGGTCTGGGAGAGGGAATCATCTAGTCCAGCCATCTCACTTTTCACAAAGGAAATCTGAGTCCCCAACGAAGTGACCTGGCTTATTCTGGGCTACCTACTGGAATATGTGCTTGGGCTTGGGACTGCTCAGAACACATGCGGATTTAAAAGTCTGCATTATGCTCTCTGTCTCTCAAAAACAAATAAACATTAAAAAATTTTTTTGAAAAAAGGGCGCCTGGGTGGCTCAGTCAGTGAAGTGTCTGACTTCAGCTCAGGTCATGATCTCGTGGTTTGTGAGTTCGAACCCCGCATCAGGCTCTGTGCTGACAGCTCAGAGCCTGGAGCCGGCTTCGGATTCTGTGCCTCCCTCTCTCTGCCCCTGCCCTGCTCGTGCTCTGTCTCTCTCTGTCTCTCAAAAATAAATAAACATTAAAATTTTTTTTTAAAAGTCTGCATTATGACATTTGACCGGGGTTTTTATAATGGCCAACTGTACCGTGCATAGTCATAATTTCAGCCAAATGTGATATCTCAAAAGCTTGTGTCCATAAACTTCACAATGCCCTTCAGGCTTATTGTGAGAAACTGACAATGAAAATGCACTCAGGGATGCCACAGATGGAGCTTTCTATTAGCTGCATGGAAAGACTTTTCCTATAACAGTGAGGAAAAAAAAAATCCAGGCTGCTTAAGCTGTCACAACCAATCACAAACATATTTTCCCTGCAAAAGCTGGGAAGGCTGCAAGCTAAAATAAGATCATGACTGTGGCAATTAACCCCCTTCTGTGTCTGGCTCTGCCACCGCCCTGCCCCCCCTCCCTCCCCAGTGCAAAAAAGCGGACTCATTCTGTACCTGTTGGAGAAGTGATTGGGGAGCTGGACCACCTCGGTGATGGCTTCGGGGTTCCGCTTGGCGACGCTGCACACATTCAGCTTGCTGTAGCACTCCTCTTGCACCTCAGCAATCATCCTCTGGAAAGTGGAGCATCTCCGAATGGCGAGGAAGACCTTGGAGGTGACCCCATTGGCGATGCACTTTAAGCTCTCTTTGACAAATGCTTTTCCCTGCCAGGCAAGGGGTAGGAGGAGAAGCTTTAGCTCGAGCTGCCCAGAGAGGACGGGGCATACAATATGTGGAACTTAAGGGGGCTTGCCTTGGCGCGGTCCCCTGGCCGTCTGTATGTCTTCGCATGCCACGACCAGGATTAAAAAAAAAAAATGTCCCTACTCTTATAGACTACCTTCAGAATTGAGCTCCGTAGAAATAATGAGCAGGAGAAAGAAAGAGACAGACCCACAATCAGCCACCCTGCAGCTTGAACGTAGCCATGATGCGGTTTTGTCTTGGGATCGAGACTTTGATAACTCAACTCACAAGCCAGTATGCTGGGTCCTACAGTGAGAACTTCTTTGTTGGAAGAACATTTTTATTTCCTCTTGAAGAGGCGAGGATTTTCTGCTCATCACCCCTCCCTTATAAGATAACCTGTGTCAGCGTGTGACAATCGTGCATTAGAGGGTGGGGAGCGTCTCGTACAGAACCGGCTTCCTGGCCGAAAGTGTGTGTGTGTGTGTGTGCATGTGTGTGCACACGTGCACACGCACACGCGGGAGTGTGCGTGCACACGCTGGAGCTGGGGATTTCGGTTGAGGAGGCTGAGAAGCACAGCTGCTTGCCTACAAGACTAGCTCCTAAGAACAATAGTCTAGCACACTGTTAACGACAAGCAGCCAGTGGAAGGCAGGGGTCAAGGTCTGCTTACCTGAGTGTCAAATTTAGCAGCGCTGTACAAGAAGGATTTACAGATGTCGTACATCCCATCTGTATCACAGGTGGAGTTCTCCAGGCAGGCAAAAGCCCCGCAGCCAACCTGCAGAGCACTGTTGAGGCAGCGAACCACTTCAGCTGAAAGAGACAAATCCATCCAATCTGGGTCAAACAGTGAGGGTGATTCGGAAGGGTCGAGGGGGCGCCATTCAAGGACAAGGGGTCAGAAGAACTTCTCTTCGGACGTCTGTGAGGGGGCCAGTAGCTAGACCCGTTCAGAGGGGGTGGGGTCGGGGGCAGGCCAGGCAGATCCCTCCTGCGCGTGGAAGGAGAGGGCAGGAGCTTTCCCTGTTGGTCTCACCATCACATACAATTTGGGTGGCCGGAGGAGTAAGGTGAGAGTCTGTGGAATGCACAGTGCTTGAAACAGCTCTCCAGCATCAGAGGGTATCACTTAGAGCCCGAAAGCCCGGGAAGGCAGGAGGCAATGGCTGGTGGTCAGGTTTAGGAAGTAGAAGGGCCAGGGAGTCCATCTGGCTTCTGAAAAACGCACTCCGGAGTAATAAGAATGGAATTTTAGTCTAAATGGCAGAGGACCATTTGCCAAGGAGTGCGCTTGGAGACCCTTCCAATTTAGGGCTGCTAACTTACCTTCATATTGGCAGAAAGGAATCTGGTCCGTTCATGTTTCACCCCAGCCCCCACCATAGGACAGTGCTTAGAGGTATGCATAATCTCTCTCATATTAAAAGCCATTTCTCCTTCTTTTTTTTTTTTTAAAAGAAACACAGGTGTGGAATAACAAGGCCAAGGCACCCCTTGTGCAAGACTGGAAGAAAACCGCAAAGAACTTGCATGAGGCTTTCTACATTCTGGATAAGATCTCCCATAAAAGTAATTTCTCTCCTACAGAAAGGGGGGGGGGGTGTTCTGGCAAGCAGCTCGGCAAGAAATGATCTGCAGCCTTCATACCATAGGATTCTCCTCTGAGATCAAAAGCCTGGTTCGGTTAGGCTTCCCCTCCCCCTCCCACCACCCGCAGCCTCTGGGATGTTACAAGTCATTTCCCTAATTATATATTTCCACGGGTTCAAATTATAACTTTGCTTTAAGCAGTTTTAATATGCATTAGGGTTGCTATTGTTTTAGGCAAGCTCGAATTGTGAATCACTGCATTTCTATAGCAACTAAGTACAAAAGGAAGTGAAGCAAAGCCCTCCTCTGGGCAGGGACCTGTGCTCTTCGGAGAGGAGCGTTGTCTGCAGCATTTGGACACCTGCGATCCCATCTTTGCTGACAGTCAGGGGAGTGGGGGCAGTAATGTCAGAGGGGCAAGCTGGACAAGTGAAGTCAAAAGGCAGAGGTGTTAATACCGGCTTCCTAAGGACTCTTTTCCTTCAGAGACCAAGATAATACACAATTAACTGCTCTGGGAGTCAGCAGAGAGCGAGACCTTCCCCTTGAAGAAACAGCTGCTACATTTCACAAATACTCTTTTTCAAGGGGGCCCTCTGGCCACGGGCTGCACTGCACGGACAGCTGAATGAAGCGCGAGAAAGCCGGGAGGAAGAGAAGGAGCAGTGTCAGGGGTGGGATGTGTAGGGTTTTCTCTGCATCTGCCCGGGATTTGTCAGCCTTGAGGGCTATGGTTCGGTAAATCTGTCTGCAGAGGGAGCTTTCTGTGTGTTCTCTGAAGGGGCAGGGAAGTCCAGTTATGGGGACTTAAGGGTGAAGAAAGGGGGACAGCATCAGACAAACCGTGTCTCACCTTAAGATCGGCTTCAGCTTCTGGAAAGTATAGAGAGCGCTTTGAAGCATGCCAACATTCAGGCCTTTCCCCCGCCCCCTCCCCCCCTCCCCCAAGAGGGTACGTGCCAGATTTCAGGCAATCAGGCTAGTAGGCTTATGCAATGAAATACCCTCAGCAGAGCGCCCGGCTTCTTCGTTAGTTGCATGCAATTTATTAAACAAAGGAGCTCCACTTCCTAAGGCTATTGGATTACACTGGCAGTTTATTGCCATCAGGCATGAAGCACATTTATTATCAAGATCAGCCGTCACAGACACAGTTGCAAAAGCGAGAGGCAAATGAGGACAGCTCTTTGGGGGAGAAACCGGTCCTGGGTTTGCCGCTTACCTGAGTTCTGAGCTGCCACCCGGGATTTCCTGGGGCTCACAGAATCATTCTGCTCCGCCTCATGGGTTGCAGAAGCACTGATCACCAGCACCAGAAGCACTGCTGAGTTTTGGAGCATTCTCTGAGAAGTTTCCGCTAAGTTGTTGGGTTTTTTTTTTCCTCCCCCCCTTTCCTCTTTCCCTCTCCCGGCTTGCGTGAAGATGTGGATCTGGATACACTGAAAGCCTAGGTGAGGATTTGATGAGGATTTTTTGTTGCTGCTGATGCTGTTCCTGCTGACGCTTTTGCTGCTGCTGTGGCTGCTGCTGCTGCTGCTGTTGTTGCTGTTGTTGGCTGCTGCTGCTGCTGCTACTGCTGCTGCTGCTGCTGCTGCAGTGGCTGCTTCTTGCACCTCTGGCTTTTGCAAACTGGGGGCCCAAGAGCTGCACCCAGGGATTTTATAGCCGTTCTTATCGGTCCTTAGGATCAGGGACCAATCAGGTCCTTCAACTGGTCTGGCTAGCCAATCGGAGGGCACTCTCATTGGGCTGGAGCTGTTTGACTTCTTAGAAATATTTTCCAGCAAATTAAAAGTACCTGCTGCCAATGTTTTACGTGTGTGTGTGTGTGTGTGTGTGTGTGTGTGTGTGTGACGGTGTGTGCATGGATGTGTGAAAAGCTATTTTCATGGCGTTAAGGGATGACTGTGTATTGATCGAACTGAGGGAAAATCATGAAAATCTCAACAAGGTGCTTTTGGAAATACATTTTTTTCCCCAAATGATCTACAGGGGGTGGGGAATGGGCAGCATCAGCAGGACGTGGAGTGTGGTCTCTTTGGATTCGAACTGAACCTCATTACAGCCGTTTCAGTCCGATTTTACTGCATACTGTCTACGTTGTAAGCTACATGCACGGCACTGTCCCCATCTTGTTGGCACATACATATTCACAGGTCTGTGATGCACTTTGGTTGCACGTGGGCATCCTGAGTTCTCACTCACATATATGAACCCCTGAGGAGGGACGCATCTGAGTGGAAGGGCCCTGACGGACTGGGATAGGACAGCTCTGAGTGGTGGCCCCCGTTCTTCTACTGATTAGCTCTGTGACCTTGGTCAAGTCCTTTTACCTTGTTCTGCCTCTGTTTTCCAATCTGTGAAATGCCAACATCGAAGTCTAGCATCACTTCCATCTCTAAAAACTATGATTCTCCAGTTACACAAATTTACCTTGATTCCATCTTCTTAGTCACCAGCAAGATTGCACGCCCAGGAGTGTTAGTTACCGCAGGTATACACATGCACACCTCCACACACTAAACTCAGCAGGGAGACATCGTGAATGCCTGGAAATTAACAAACTGTGTTTTCAAGCCAGGGGACTTCATAATCACGTTGAAACAATAAGCTGGCCGAAGCAAGATGAAACCTGCTAGGTAAACCAGTTCATTTCTTGGGGGCGGGGAGAGAGTAAGGGGGCAGGCAAGACTGGGAAGGGGTAGGAAAAGAGCAGAATGTGTAGGAGAGAGGGCTGCTAAGCTCTAGACTTAATGGGGAAATTACAGTGGCATCACAAATCATGCCTGGTATAGAAGCTCATATTTTCTTATAAGTAGGCAGCACTGAGGCATGTCCTTAACTTGTGAAGGAGGCTGATGATCCAGGAGAGGACTTATCAGGGTAAAAAAAAAAAGTGGGCATTACATTAAGGGCTGGGGTGCAGTGAAGGGATTAAGCAAGACAACCTTCAGACATTTTCAGGATGTAAATGCAAAAGGGCCATTGGAGATTCATGCAGGCAGGAACAAGATGATCTTGCAAAGGCAGTGGTTTCAGTTTAAATCCTAACACCTTCAAAGGTGGAAGAAACAACGCCAACTCCCCTAACCACAAACCAAGTCTCCGCTCTGTGTGTGTGAGGGGAGTGGGCTTGCTGAGTGGCTACGGCCCCGCCCTCCCTTGCAAAAAGGGTTTTTGGGGAAGGACCAAGTTTGCTAGAAAAAAGGATAGAGGAAATAAAGGAAAACGGAAATTTCTAAAGGAAAGAAAGGGAATTTTCACATTTTCACTAAATAATAAGTACATTTCCATTTAGGTTGAGTGACAGTGTTGGTATTTCTCAAGTACCTCCTGGGCTGCGTGCTGGGGGCTGAGATACAGAAGAAGATACAGGAAAAGGAAAAGTCAGGATTCTTGTTGTCGAGCTTGCAGTCAAGTTGGGGAGATGGTCAACCTCAGTCGTGTTTCCTAAAGGGTCAGGATGTGAGGACCTTGTGTGGTAAGAGAAGGGCGTGGTCAACGCTGGGTGGCGATGTGGGGAAGGCTTCATGAAGGGGTCTTCAAGGAAGGGTCAGTGTGGGAAAGCTGTAAACTGCTGTTTTTGCTTTTTACAAATTTAGGAAAAAGCTATGATTATTTCATTTTTCAAAGAGTTCGTATCTGGAAAGCTCAGAAATTGTTTTCACTGCTTTAGGCAGGAGTGGTCGATGTATGGTAATGAAATATAATGGTTCAGTGTTCTCTCCTAGAGGGAGAACAAGAGAACAGATGCATGCATCTTTTCCCCGAGGATCTTGCTTTCTGTTCCTCAGCATTCTCCACCTCCTTAGCCATTTCTCTTCGTTAAAGGCAGCGCTGTTTGTTTCTCTCGCTGCACTTTCCCCTTGTTGGCTACTGGCTTTGTAGGGTGTAGAGTGATGATTTCTCCCATCTATATTCTTTTTCCCATTATCTGGTGCGGCCACCAGAACAGAATGTCCTACAAGTGTCTGGATGTGTTTTGTGATTCCTCTGATGTTGATTTATTGTTCCTTCTTATTTCACTCATTGATTATCACGTGCCTGGAGGTTCATTGCCGGCTGTGTGAAGTGTTTCACAAGGACAGATAAGCTATCCTCTGAAGAAATCCAACAGCAGCCCGCCGCACTGGTGCGAATGTAACCGGGGCGGGGGCCGGGCGGCGGGGGGGGGGGGGCATCAGGTCATTCCCATCTCTGACATTCTTGAATGTCAAAGGAGGGAACTGGAGTCTAAGTGGAAACGCCCAAGGTAAAGTCTCTTTCCAAAGAGGAAAAGTTGTGAAGTTGACACTGGGCCTTTCTACTTAGATTTCAGTTCAAGGATATCTGAGGGTCCACAGTCATCGTGTTCTCATCTTGGATTTGGATATAGCAGTGATGTAAGAGTCTGGAGGTGTAAGAGTCTGGAACTCTGGAGGTGATGTCTGGTTCTTTTGTAACTTCTCCGGGGTGGTACGAGACAATAGGGGGAGTCTGAATAGCAGATTTCAGAGCTCGGATTTTGTCCTGCAAGCAACAGGGAGTCAGCAAGCCTTCTTGAGTAGGAATTGTTAAAGAATGTGTTGAAGTTAGTGTTTGGGGAAGATCTTTTGATCATACTTACGACGATTGGAAGGGAGAAACGAATGGAGGTTATAAGACCAGTTAGTAATATGTTTGTGTTGATAAGGCCCTGGACAGTGATGGTAGCAGTAGGAAAGGACAAGCTATTTTAAATAAAATGGAAATTATCAATTATTCCACGAACTGCTCTTGGGGGGGAAAAAACCTGTCTCCTACTTTAATGGTAATGGGGGCAATATACATCAGGGTGTTTCCTTCCCCTTTCACTGGTTATGATGTTTATAGTTGACAAGATATATGGAGCACGTCTGTTGGTCAGGCACTTTCTGGCTTCTGTGAAAGCAGTAGGCTTACCTAACAGAGGACTTGACTATATTTCCAGTAGATGAGACATCTTCCCCAGCCTGGCCTTTGTGAGCTGGAGGCGCCCCAGGTGCAGTGGGGGGAGGAGAGCGGACGCTTTGCCATTGCCCCTGAGCAGGGAAAGTGCAAAGAGGTGGGTGGGAGAATCTGCCAACACCTAAAGCTGGGTGATGATGCCCTGGCTGTGCCCGTGCAAGGCTGGCGTGAGTTCAGTGAGAAGATTAAGCCAAAAATCTCTGGAGCTTTGCTGGATTTGGCTAGCTTAAAGCTAAGTGGTGAATGGCTGATGGTGAATTGGTGAGAGGAACCCGGGAGCATGGTTTCTTGATAAATCTTTCTTTTGTTGTTAACAGAGTGCTAGACCCATCAAGGCGGGTCTGCCATAGTGACCAAGGTTGGGGCATCATTGTTATTCTGCTTTGGGAATTCTGGGCCTGACTGTATGGTTGGAACGTTGAGTCATGCCTTCCGAACCTTAAGGAAAAGAAGGAGAAGGAAAAGGAAGACAAAGCAGCAAGGTGTGTGTGAGAGTTTGTAGGTTTGCATTCAATTAACATTTACTGGGTGCCTGTCTACTCTCTGCCAGGCATTTCTGCAGATGCTTCTTATCTGTGAGAAATGAACCACTATCCTCTCTTCCCAGAGGAAGAGCCCAAGACCCAGAGAGAAGAATGGCTTAGCCCCTGGTCATAGAGTGGAAGATGGAGCTGGTCTCCTGAGATTTGCTTATTATAGAGGCAGCCCTGGGTTCTTCAGTTGTGCGAGCCCCGCATTGGAGGAGGGGGTATGCAGGCTTAGAGCACTGCCCCTCGGTCTGGGTTGGGGGGCGGAAAAAGAAATAAGCAGGATGACCTAACATGTTTAAACCAGAACAGGCAAGAAGTTGAAATTAGCCTCCGCTTCTGTGAACCTTGGCTTCCCGTTCTTTCAGGTACAAGTTACGATGTCACTTTACATCAGGGAGGACAAATTCATAGTCCTAGAGGCAATCTGAAAATCTTTCGTTTCACAAGAGGTGCCTGAAACGGGGTGAAGAGGTTACTGTGTGTCATTGAATGTGTCGTTACCTCTAGCCCTCCGGAAGGCCTAAAGTGACGTTACTCTGTTGAGACACATGAGGGCGCTCGAACCAACCAGCAAGGCGATGGCTCTTAAAAAAAAGAAAGAAAAAAAAAGTTGTGACTCCTGGCTCTGTTAGCTTGGTCCTTGTTTCAGGCCATCAGGATGCTTTTTAAGGGGAGAATTTTATTTTCGTGACATGCACATTGCCTACTAGGGAGATAAGTGGCAGGGAAGTTTTTTTAAATTATCCTACCCCAGTGCTAAGGGGAGGGCGATGTCTGTACCTAACTGTTCAGGGCAGGTGGTAACACGTGTGACTTTGGGTTCTTTGTTTTCAAGAAGGAATTTTATTTCCAGGTGGTGGTGAGCATTGCACCTCATCAGTGAAGAAAACGAAATTTCTTTGACCCCTTTTTCCACTTAGCATTCTTTCTTCCAGTGGTCTTCGGACCAAAGTCAAGGCTGAATAGCTTTTCACTCTGTATCTGACACGTTTTTTGTGCCTGTTCTGTATTGGAAATCTTCCAGGGGAGTGTGGGAGGTCGACGTGGGGGCACGGGTGCTCCCCTGCTTCTCAGTCCTGCCCCCAAAACACCTTAGCGAAGAGGACATTGGCACTCTGTTAGGTGCAGGCATTGGGGCAGACCTGTCACACGACACGTGTCTGAGGAAGTCCTCCACTCAGTGCTTAACGTAGACCCTTCCAGTGAGAGATCAGGGCTTACCGCTGCTAACCAACCAATCCATCTTTAAGCTCTCTGTGCCTGGAAGGGTGTTAGCGCTGTGAAAGACAGACAGTGCGGGGCAGGGCGGGGCAAGCCACGGAGACACAGATCTGGACGCAAGGCAGTAAATACACAGTGTTAAACTGTGAGCCCTAATGAGTGAGACCGATGGGTGATGCCAACGAGTTTGTGAAATAGAAATTAAGAAAATCCACGTCAACAACCTGTGCTGAAGCCTCACTCTGACATATTTAGCCTAAAGCCAGCTTGTCGTTTGCAAAATGCCATCCTGGTATAAAGAAGTGTCTTGCAGCCGTTCCTGAGTGCTAGACAAATCTATTATTACTAGTTTATTGGCTGAGAAAAGAGGATGTCGAGAGGGAGCAGCCTTTAGACAAAGTTACCTGGCAAGTCAGCAAAGGGGCCAGACTAGGAGATTATAGATTTCTTTACTTGATGTTTGGAAATCTGGCCAAGAAATTTATTGTGGCAATTCAAATGCATTTAATAATCAAGTTGCATTTAATATGCTTTAGGCTAAAGTGCAATTAAGATAAACCAGTTCCTGGCTCTGAGTGGGTATCATGGGAGTATCAACATATTCCAATGACTATATCAGAGTCGTAAAGTGCAGAATGCAGAGTCAGAATGTATACTGTAAGGGTTTTATAATGGTAGCAAAAATGGTCACCAAGTGCCATTTCGTTTGCTTTCATGGAACTCGGTTTTTGTCAGCTGTTGGGGAAATGAACTCTCTCAGCCCATTTAAAAATTAATTGTAAGGAAATTCAGTGGAATAAATGGAAATCCAAGTGCAAAGGAAACACGTTCTGGCCTCAAGGCAAGCATTTTCTTGAACTTGTCATTCCCCACTCTCTAGTGACAATAATAGGAAGGGGGAGGGAGAGAGAGAGAGAAAAAAAGTTACAGCTTTGGAGGAAGTGGTGAAATCCTTAAGGGCAAAAATGTCATCAGGGGAGTCGCTGTGCTAAGACAGGGAAATTTAGCTCACAGTAGTGTGGAGCAGTGGATTCTTATTCTTTTCATACAGCAAATTTTAATGATATTCTCATTCCTTATTCTCCTATTTGTGTTTATAATGATTTCTTCCCATAGTCGTAACTTATTGTCTTCAGTGGTCTCTTGTAGATTAACAGAGGAAAGGCAGTTTCCTCTGTGTGTGTGTGTGTGTGTGTGTGTGTGTGTGTGTCTGGGGGGGGCATTTTGTCCTTCGTTTGGTGTTTAAATCACTGACAGCAGACTTCAGGCTGACTGAGCAGGAAGTGAAAAGCTGCCTTCCATGGGGTGACAAGACTGAGACTTTGTACCTCTCCTTGTGTGTCTTCTTTCAAACAAATGCAGTCTCTTTAGAAACTGGGATTGTCTTTCAGCCCCTCTCAAACCCCTTTCCCTCTCACTCCCTAAAATGTGGCCTTTGCCATGAATTGGGAAGAACCACGGAAAGCACCACGCTCCTCTAGAAGCCGTGAAGGCAAAGCCATCCGCTGTTAAAATCGGTGTCCTGAATGGCTTTTCACAGGGAGGGGTTGATTTCCTGACAAGGAGCTGTGCCTTGCTGCAGGGTTCCGTGGCGGTTGCCAGAAGGGATTTACTACAGGGTGAAGAATCCAAACTCTACTAAGTGCTTGGGCATAAAGGCTTGTGGAAGGTTGGGAGGGGGAACCCCCAACCTATCTCACTGTTAAGTGACTGAATCTGACTGCAGATGTCATGCCGGGGGCTTGGTTTATAACTTTGATTTTTAATCGATTGGAACATCTCCAGCTCCAGTGTGTGTGTGAGATACACTGTAATATCTATTTAAAGGTGTGGCTCTTATTTTTTTTTAATTCATTTTGAGAGAGAGACAGAGAGGCAGAGACAGAGAAGAGAGCGGGAGAGGAGCAGAGAGAGAGGGAGAGAGAATCCCAAGCACAGTGCAGAGCCTGATGTGGGGCTCGAACCCACAAACCATGAGATCATGACCCGAGCTGAAATGAAGAGTCAGACGCTTAAGCAACTGAGCCACCCAGGTGCCCTTAAAGGTGTGGCCCTTATTAAGGTAACTAACGGCCTTTTAAACTTTAGGCTCTAATGGAGCCCCTGAATCACAATATGGCAAATATGTTATGATGCATTCATATTCCATCAGAAGTATATTTTTATGTAATTATAGATGAAGTGTTAAATAGCAATTGGCTAGGGGTATAATGTTGCATTTTGTAGACGTTTACTTAAATATCTGTTGCAAATTTTTGCAGTGTTCTTATTGTATTTTTTTTCTTTTGGAACCGGCAAGGTTTCTCCCCGTTCTCGGTGATCTTTAAGCCCTGACGAGCTCAGAGACAGAGGGTACCATCCTATAGTGTCTAATGAATAGGTTGCTCCTACGGCTTTGGTTTATGAAGGAGTTATCAGACAGGACGCAGGCATCCGTTAGTGTAAATCGACATTTCCTAGAGCGTATTCCAAGAGGTAAAATAGTCCTACAATATGCACCAGGGTTTCGCCATGAGCATCAGCATGTTGAAGTCACCCAAAAATCCTGCAGTAAGAAAGCTTTTACATTGTTTAGTCCAATGTGCCCCAAAGGTATTATTCAGAAAGCTTTTTTTTTTTAATGAGTAGTACTTATCGACATCCTGCAGGACTGGTGTTCCTTGGAACCCACTCTGGGGAATGTTGATTTTAAGCCAATTAGCTCCTTACCTTCTCTGAGTTTACCTTGGTTCTGCTGTGGACCAGCTTTTATCCCTGGAGCCTCAAGCTCCTTCTTTATAGCTACCTTCCTATTTAGACTTACCTTTCCTTGAGGGCCTACAGGACTTGAATACCTCATATCTCATTGAATTTTCTAAACAATGGGAGAAGTCAGGTGTTATGATGCATATTTTACCTAGCAGGAAAGGGAAGTTCAAAGAGGCAGGGTTATTAAGAAGGAGCGTCTTGACTCAACATTGGGTCTGACTCCAGAGGGCATGGTTCCGACCGGTGGTATTCTACAGAAGAACGCTTAAACGCTCAATTTCAGATATAAATATACTTAGGAAGATAGTACAGCGTGTTTCTCTTTAGGTTCCCGAAAACTGTGCGTTCAACTGTACCAAACTCTTCTAAAACTGCCTGGTGGAGCACAGCAGGGAAGGAAGGGGCAGGGGCGCTCCAGAATGGTCTTTCTCTTCCAGCTTAGACAATTCTCTGCTGCTACCCATGATTCAGGGTCGTCGGGCCCGGCTGCACCCAGATGTGTAGGAGTGCTGCTACTTTTGGAATTTCTCTGCTGGGTTCGGCTCCCCACTGGCTCTCTCCCCACACTGCTCCTTCTAGCACTCACAGCTGAGGGCTGCTGGCTGCCCCAAATACTGCAGCAGAACAAGGCTATCTGGATTACCCTTGTCTGTGTTTCTCTCACTGCCCCCTTGCAATTGTTCTTGCCTCTTGCTTAGGGAATGGCTCGAACTGATTGAGGGTTATTTTCTTGTCTGGAGAAAAGGGGAGGAGGAGCACAATGGCCGCATTGATGAGTCTGGGAGAGTGTGGTGGTTTCTTGGCTTGCTCTCTATGTAAAGAAAAGACCTTTAGAGTGACAGCCATTACTGCTTGAGGGGTTCCAAGCTCTCGCTCCTTCAAACTGCTGGGGAAGCTCTGAGCTTACACCTTTCCCCATTCATATGTAGTATGGTGGGTGTTCACCTGGTAGAGTTTCCAAAGTCTAGTTTTCTAAAGCACCTCTTTTGTAGAAGGGCATCTCTGTGCCATCCAAATAGCTGATTCTCCGTTGGTGAGGTCTTTTGCCCATGCTTGTTTTGGAAGAATGAGTAGAGAGGGGACAGAAATTTGTACATGTATATTCTCTCGGCTTCCTAACTGTATGAAATGACAAGTTTAAAAGGCAAATTATTGGCAGAGACAGGATTATCCATGTTATTTTACTTTTTTCTTTCACACTGTTTCTAAGCCAAGAACATCAGCAGAGATAGGAAGAAAATAGGGGTTGTTAAATATTACTTCGGCATTTGACATGTTACGAGGGGGAAAATCCAACGCACATTCTTATGTACAACATTATGTTCAGTCCTTCATTAACGTCACTAGTTTGGCTATGTGGCAGCCACAGGCTAACATAAACAAATAGTCACAAATGTACCGGGTGTCACAGTTCAAACATTCAAGGCGATAATCGGACTGAACGTGGGTGGGTGGTCAGAGGAGATTCCTGAAGAGGAGGGTGTTTGAGCTGAAGTCGGGACAATAACAAGAAGCAGTTAGGCAACAGTGGGGGCCAGGCGGTTGGGTCGCTGAGTCCTCGGGATCACCGACCACGGCCCGCATTCTCTATGAGTAGGATGCCATCTAGTTATTCACCTGTGTTGTGGAAGTGGGAGAGGTTTATAGTGAGAAGGAAGCAGAACGCATGGTCATCCTGAGATGCTGTATGGGGAGTCCAAGGAACTGAAAGAGGTAAGAAGGGGAAGAATGATACTGGATGAGACCAAAGAGGTTGGGTGGGGCTGGATCAAGCATGGGTTTGTAGTCCATGTTAAGACTTTTCAACTCTTTCCTACAGGCAACGAGAGACCATTAAAGAGTTTAGGCAAACAAGTGTCATTGGGAAGATTGGCATTTAAACATTTTTTTAAGTGTTTGTTTATTTTTGAGAGAGAGACGAGCATGAGTGGGGGAGGGGCAGACAGAGAGGGAGACACAGAATCCGAAGCAGGCTCCGGGCTCGGAGCTGTCGGCACAGAGCCCAACACGGGGCTTGAATTCACGGACTGCGAGGTCATGACCTGAGCTGAATTCGGACGCTTAACCGAGGGAGCCACCCACGCGCCCCCGGTAAGATTTGCATTTAAAAAGTGTGTATTTCATACTACACGATGAAGACTGGATTTATCTATCTTGAGAGCCAAGATAGAATAGGTACACTCATAGGACGTGAGTGAGGATGAACGGCATTTGGACCGAAGGGATAGTGGGGTTGGAGAAAAATGAGTGGCTCCAAGAGACATAGGTTAGTGGATCAGTGAGATCAGGTGATTGACGTACGGGGTGGGGAACGGTGAGGAGAGAAAGAGTGCACATTCAAAGATAATTTCTGGGTTTCTCTCTTGAACTGGATGAAGGGGGGGGGGGACATCCGCTGAGATATAGAACACCATTGGGAGAGAGTTTTTGTGTGTTTAGATGCAAAATGATGACCCCAATTTTGGACTGAGTTAAGATGCTGAGGTGCTTAATAGAAGATGTTGAGTAGGTGGTTGGGTATCTGGATCTACTGGTCAAGAGGGGCATTTGAGCTGGAGTTATAAATGGGGTGGTGGTTGTCAGGGCTTAGAAACCATGGAAGTGGTTGAGATTTTTGAAGCAGAAAGTATTGGGTGAGAATTGAAGAAGGCCATAAAAGGAAGAGGTTTGTGGCAGACATGAAATGGTTGGGTAGAGGAAGAGGAGGGTGCAAGAAAGTCCAGTGACTTTCTAAAAGGCAAGTCCAGTGAGACGAGAGGGGGCAATCACCAAATTAGGAGAAGACAGTGTTTCACCAAAAAGGAAATATAGTTAGCTGTTAAACGCTAGTGAGACATCGAGGGTATAAAGTAGATCCCCTCAGCGGCAAATAACGGAATCAAACTTGCTTAAACAACCAGGGTATTGACCCTTCTAACTGCAGTTTATCGTAAGGCTTCAGGTTCACCTTATCTTAATAGCTCTGTCTTTGTTACTCCGGATCCCCTCAGGTGCACCCTCCTCTGTGGCTTTTATCTTGAGACGATTTCCCTCATGCAGACAAAATAGTTGTATTTGCTTCTGGTTTCACATCAGTACTTCCTGGGGTTCTGAAGTGATAGCCTGTCTTCCACTTGCTCACGGTTGAGAGTCAACTTATTTTACAGAAGCCCTCACCATGCTCCTTCTGGCTTGTTATTGCACGGACCTGAGTCACATGCTTATTCCTGAACTAAACCCTGACCTGAAAAACATCTTGCATTTAATGACTTAAATGTGATTTCCTGATGCTATTACTGCTAAGGGGGATGGGGATAAATAGAGCAATAAGGCTCATTTCAGGAAATAGGGATAGAGGTATCTTCTCTTGAGGCACAAAACTGGAGTTCTTTGGGGAATGATAAAGAAGAGGTCGGGCAACCAGAAAAGCCCGATATATTAACACAAGTAAGAGCCGAGAACTATTCTTAACAGTTTGGTGAATATTCTGCTAGATACAGTGTACTATACAATGTTCTCATTGTTTTAAAATTTAAGTAGGATTACATTGCACACAGCCCTCCCTAATTTGCTTTTTTTCCCCTTTAAAAACACTTTTACATGACACTTTTACTGAAGTATAACAAAGATAGACATTATTTTAAAACTGTTATATGAAATATATAGCCAATCCCATAATGGGGGACATTTAGCTTGTTCCAATATTTTCAATATTACAAATTATTCTACATCATTGTAAATGCCTTTTGGGGCATGTGTAAGCTTTCTGTATTCTGTAGAATACATCCTTCATGGTGAAATTTCTGGGCCAAAGGCTATGCATGTAATATTTTATAGAGGCTGAAAAGACATCCCTCTTTATATTACTATGTAAAAAAATTTTTTTTTAAAGTTTATTTATTTTATTTTTTTAACGTTTATTTATTTTTGAGACAGAGAGAGACAGAGCATGAACAGGGGAGGGGCAGAGAGAGAGGGAGACACAGAATCTGAAACAGGCTCCAGGCTCTGAGCTGTCAGCACAGAGCCCGACGTGGGGCTTGAACTCACGGACCGTGAGATCATGACCTGAGCCGAAGTCGGACGCTTAACTGACCGAGCCACCCAGGCGCCCCAAAAGTTTATTTATTTTTGAGAGAGCTAGAGACAGAGCATGAGCAGGGGAGAGGTCGAGGGAGGGGGAGACACAGAATCCAAAGCACGCTCCAGGCTCTGAGCTGTCAGCACAGAGCACGACGTGGGCCTCGAACTCACGAACCGTGAGATCATGACCTGAACCAAAGTCTGACAGTCAACTGACTGAGCCACCCGGGCGCCCCTACACTACTTCTTTGAGCAGTCTGTGAGAATGAACATTTCATCCATACACTCACCAATGCTGAATAGCAGTAATTGGAAAATATTTGGTGAAATCAAATTGTCATTTTAATTATTTCCTAGATTAATATAATGTCTTTCTAAACTTTTAAAAATATTTATTTATTTATTTTGAGAAAGAGAGCAAGCACTGGGGAGGGGCAGAGAGGCAGGGAGAGCGGGAGAATCCCAAGCAGGCTCCCCACTACCAGCACAGAGCCACGTGTGTGGGTGGAACTTACCAACCGCGAGATCGTGACCTGTGCCAAGGTGGGACACTCAACCGACTGAGCCACACAGGTGTCCCTATTTTTCATTTATTTTCATCTCATTGCTCTATTTGGATATTCTACTCTTTTTTGAGTAATATGGCAATTTATATTTTTCCAAGAAAAAAAATTATTCATCTGTATTTGCATTACATTGGTATAAATTTCTCCATGGTATTCCCTTTGAATTAGTAAAGTTTCTTCTGTACCTGCGATTAAGACCATTTGTTGGCATTTAATGTTATTTATTTGTATCTTTTCTCTGTTTTTTTTTTTTTTTTGTTAATCAGACTTGATAAAGATTTGTTTATTATAGTGTTCTTTTAAAAATGTTTATTTATTTTTGACAGAGAGAGAGAGAGAGAGACAGAGCATGAGCGGGGGAGGGGCAGAGAGAGAAGAAGACATAGAATCTGAAGCAGGCTCCAGGCTCTGAGCCATCAGCACAGAGCCTGATGCGGGGCTCAAACTCACAGACCGTGAGATCATGACCTGAGCCGAAGTCGGACGCTCAACCGACTGAGCCACTCAGGCGCCCCTATTATAGTGTTTTCAAAGCACCATCTTTTTGGTTTTATCAAGTCTTCTAGTATTTTGTTCTAGATAATTAATTTCTACTTTTACCTTTATTAACTTATTCTAATTTTGCTGTTAGTTTTATAGCTTTTTCGATCGGAAGTTTAGTTAATTTATTTGAAACACTTCTTGTTATATAATACAGTAAGCATACATATTTTCATGAAAGCTATTTTGACCATGTTGTAAACATTTTGTCATCTGGTACACTCACTTATCATTTTTTTCTCAATAATTTGTAATTTCATTTCAGATTCCCTTTAACAATGAATGATTATTTAGATCCATTTTAGTTTCCGAACGGTCCCACTAATATTATTTAAATTGTTTTTGAGAGGGAAGCAGGGAGAGAGATAGAGACAGAGACAGAGACAGAGGGAATACATGATGAGAGGAGGGGTAGAGGGAGAGAGAGAGAATCTGGGATCAGGACCTGAACCGAAATCAAGAGTCAGACGCTCAGCTGACTGAGGCAGCCAGGCACTCCACCACCTGGATATATTTAAGCGTATATTTTAAACATATATTTAAACATATTTGGACTCATGGTTTTTCTAGCGATGGCTCATGTTTATGCTCTTCCTCACAAATATTAGCACGCTACAATGTTCACTTTTTCCACTTTCACCGTGTTCCAATTTTATAATAATCTTCCTAACATTGGTTCTTTTCATACTACCCTGTTTAGAGTTTACTGAGCTTCTTGGATCTCCAAGTCAGTGTTATTCATCAAATTTGGGAAAATCTCAGCCTTTATTTCTCCAAATATTTTTTCCAAAAAAATTTTTTTTTTCTATTTTCCTCCCGAAACTCTTATTACTCATATGGTAGAACATTTTACATTTTCCGTCCCGAAGTATGTGCGCATTTTTCTCCAGTCTTTTTTTCTCTTCCGTCCCATAGACTGAATAATTTCTATTACTTAAGTCTTCAGACAGACTGGGCTAAACACCCGTATGACACATTCGGAGGACTAACAGCAGATGTGGGCGGTCAGCTAGAAACTCCCTTGGAGTTGTCACAGACAGCACCTACAGGTGGCCGGTCCACGTAGCTTGAACTCATACGATAGCAGCTGCATGAGTGTTCCGACAGACACAAATGGAAGAGCTGTAGGGTTTCTTATGACCTAGCCTAAGAAGTCCTATAATGTTACTTTTACTGCCTTCTATTGGTCACATGGGTCTCAAGTCAGATCATGGGAGAGTTACTTTGAAGAAGACCAGGTAGGATGGGAGACAGTATTGTAGCCATCTTTAGAAAATACAGTCTGTTCCAACTCCTTTAGAGTCTTTGTCTGCTAAATGTACCATATATATGGGCCATCTTGGGGTTGGTTTCTGTTGATTACCTGTTTCCTTGGTGATAGGTCACATTTTTTAGTTGCATTGCCTGTTCAGTGGTTTTTAACTGAATATTAGACATTTGGAACAATACACTTTAGAGACTCTGTATTCTGTTATCTTTCTCTGAAAATTATTAAGGCATGTTTTAGCGGGCAAGGAGATTACTGGATGATCGTTTTGAATTTGTGTTAGCTTGCTTTTATGCTTTATCTAGGTGGATATTTTCCAAAGCCCCAATATGTCTTGGCAGTCCCCTGTAACAGGAGGGATCTCAGCTTCCAAACTCTTCCATAAAGATCTTGTCAGGGCGTGGCTTTAGGCATTGTTGGTTCTCAGAAGGTCTGGAGTATGTCTTACACGAGGGCATCATCCTAACTTCTAAGGAAAGCTTTTGTGGTCATTCAGCCTGATGTCGAGCTATTAATGAGGTCTTTCCACTCCAGCAGGGTCAGAACTTTCTGGTACTGCTCTTCACTGAGCACAACCCAGCCTCTAGAATCTTGGTTCCAATATCACTTTGTGGTACTTGTTCTCTGGTAAGCCTCGAATGGAATTGTCCTGTGGAGGTACAGCCTTGCCCTCACCATGGAGGTACCCAGCACAGATTATTGGAGTCCCCCACTTTGCACATCTTGCCCTCTGTCCTGTGCTTTACCCCAAACAATCCGTCATTTCTGCTGCTCTGAACTCTGCTATCTGCCTCCCCAGCTCAGCAGCTCTGCAAGTTTCTGCTCACCTCCCGAGTTTCCGTTCACTTAGAAATGGCAGTCTTGTCCTGCTTGTTATCCGAAGCCTGAAAAGACTTGCTTCTTCTATCTTGCCCAGCTTTATAGTGGTTTATGGTGAAGAGACTAATGTAGTACCAGTTAGTCCATCATGGCCCGAAGCAGAGGTTCTATCTGTCTTATTTACGACTTCTCAGTTTTATGTTATATTTAGAAAAGCTGTCTTTATTCTGAGATTACAATAAAACATCCTGTCGTAATTTTTTCTAGTGCTATTTATGGTTTTAATTTTTAAGGATTTAAATCTCTGGTCTAGGATTTATTTTGATGAGGTATGCTATGAAATATGGAGCCAATTTCATTTTTACCCTCAAGATGGTAGTCCCAAAGCCATTATTTAAAAAATCCTTAATTTTTAACCACTTACTTGAAATACTTATTATATAATTTGCTGTATTTTAATTCTTATTTCAGTACGCTTCTTGACTTTTTGGTCTGTTCTGTCTGCTCGCAGGCTGGTATATCATTGTTTAATTGTAACTTTATGATGCATTTTAATGCACGACAAAGCTATTTCCTCCTCATTCATCTTTTTCTGCTCAATTGTGATAACTCTTCTTGATTAGCTTTTCATATCAACCTTGGAGTCAACTTGCATTGTTGAAAAACCTCACTGGTGTTCCTTCAGTTTGTAACTTAATTTAGGGACGGTTGTTATTTGGTAATGTCATTTGATTCTAGAATGCGTGTTGCCATTTATGTAGCGAAGTGTTCTTTTGCATCCCATAGTAGGGACGTTTCTCATTAAATTCACACCTGGGTACATATTTGTTGTCATGTTTTTCATGTAGGTCATTTTTCCACTGTAATTTCTAATCAGTTGTTGTTCATGTATAAGAGAGCCTTTGGCTAAATAATATTCCATTGTATGCATCTACCACTTTCTTTACCCATTCATCTGTTGAAGAGTATTTAGATTATTTCCACATCATGGCTATTGTGAATAGTTCTACAATGAACATGGGAGTGCTAGTATCTCTTTGAGGCTTTGATTTCAATTCCTTTTTTTTTTTTTTTTTAATTTTAACGTTTATTTATTTTTGAGAGAGACAGAGACAGTGTGAGCAGGGGAGGGGCAGAGAGAGGGAGACAAAGAATCCGAAGCAGGCTTCAGGCTCCGAGCTGTCAGCAGAGAGCGCGATGCGGGGCTCGAACTCACGAACCGTGAGATCATGACCTGAGCTGAAGTCGGACGCTTAACCGACTGAGCCACCCAGGTGCCCCTGATTTCAATTCTTCTGGATAAATAACCAGAAGTGGGGTTTCTGGATCATATGGTAGTTTTATTTTTAATTTCTTGAGGAACCTCCACACTGTTTTCTGTCGCAGCTGTACCATTTTGCATTTCTGCCAGCAGAGCACAAAGGTTACAGCGTCTCCGTATCCTTGCCGATACTTGTACGAAGTTTCAGTTAAGCAAGATGAATAAGTTCTAGAGACTGGCATTGTAGCTAAAGCCAACATATTACATTATACAATTAAAATTCTGTTAGGGGGGTAGATCTCATGTGAAGTGTTTCTTACAACCATAAAATACAATTAAAAGAAAAAGAGGAAGACTTAAAAGATAAAATATGGGTATCGGTTTTTCATGGTCAACCAGTTTTTAAGAACTTCCTGTGATGTTGTAGACGTTACCCTTTTAATCTATCCGATCTCACATTTGCGAAACTTCAGAAGAAATCCCCAAACAATAACACATGATATTAATCGTGATGCAATCTCCCCACCTACAAATCCCCTCTTAGCTCTCGAGGCAGTGAGAATTCGTGGATGCTTTTTACTCTGTATTCTCAGTTGATGAGATTGCTGTCATTTGGTCTTTCACCTTTTCTTTCTGTTTAGTTTCAAGCCAAGAACCTGCTTTTTGAAACTCCAGTGACACGAACAAGTCCTCAAGCGTCCCCAGATCATGGTGATCACTCCAGACATCCAGAAGGGCGGGTGCGTTTCTCCCATCACATCCGGATCTCTGGAAAACAGCTTATTTGCCTTCATCCTCCCCCACTCTTTCAGTGGAATTTGGACCCGTTGACCCTTTGGGTGATTTGTGTTTACCTCTAGCTGCTTGGCCAACTCAGTGGTGGGCACTGCAGCTTTAGCTGGGGGTCTGGTTTCCCGGGGCTTCTGCCACTTTCGGGTCAATCCAGGTGAGGCTAAGAACCTGGTTGCCAGCGTTTCTGGAAATATTGAGGAAAAAAGGGCTGGAGTCTTCGCTTCCTTCCCTTTGAAGGAAGTTCCTCTCTAGAACCCCGTGTGCCTACACAGTCCGTGTGCGGAGAAAAAAAGATGATGGAAGGTTCTCACGTGAAGCACTGAGGGTGGTTGGCTGTAACAGTATTATTGTAGGGGACAAGTTCCTTATCTCTGATGCCAAAGATATCAGTGACACCACCTTCTCTAATTACTGCTGCTGTTACTGTCACTCTTTTGTCTTCAGACCTGAGAATGTAGTGGGTGTTGGGCAGAGGGTTCAGGACCTGGAATAATTCATGTCCCTGAAGGGAGGGAGTCATCCTGACGCAGTTCTGGATGCCCTGTTTTTCTCCGTGTGACTGTGGGTCATGCCTCTCTGCTGCCACTGCCATGCCACGCCATGGGCTGCCACCACTAGGAATGCTGCTCTCTTTCTCCTGTGCTTTCAAAACGATTTGTGAATAATTCAAGTCTGAGACATGGTGGAGTAAAAGCATTGTCTCTCTGGACAAGTCCTGGTGAACATGCTAATATGTTCCTTGGAGGGATCAAAGGTTAATATTACTCCCTCCCACCTGGGTGGCTCAGTCGGTTGAGCGTCTGACTTCGGCTCAGGTTATGATCTCACAGTCCGTGAGTTTGAGCCCCGCGTCGGGCTCTGTGCTGACAGCTCGGAGCCTGGAGCCTGCTTCGGATTCTGTGTCTCCCTCTCTCTCTGCCCCTCCCCTGCTCACGCTCTGTCTCTGTCTCAAAAATAAATAACATTAAAAAAATTAAAAAAAAATATACTACTCCCTCCAACATTCACCAACGAATCTGTAGATTGTATCAGATTAGCTAGTTGTTGTACATCGTGGTATAATAGTGGATTCACACGGGGGCGGCTGCACAGTGATGGAGAAGAAGGTTGAGGATATATTTAGAATTATCTAATCCTAATGAGGAGGTGCTTGTCTGAGTCCATTTGGTTGCTGTAACACAGTACACAGAGTGGGTGGCCTATCAACAAGAGAAATTTATGTCTCATAGTTCTGGAGGCTGGAAGAGTGAGTTGCCAGCATGGCTATTTTTTCATAAGACTCCTCTTTCTGGTTCATAGCTGGCTCCTTCCCACTGTGTCTTTACCTGGTGGCAGGGGCTAGGGGTTTATCTGGAGCCTCTTTTATGAGACACGAATCCCATTCGTGAGGATTCCACGCTCACGACTTAAGTACTTCTGAGCGTCCTACCTACCAATACCATCACTTGGGCATTAGGAACTCAACAGTTGAATTTGGGTCATATATAAACAGTTAGACCGTACCAGTGTTCAAGAAGACAAGTAGAATAGTAAGAAAATACTAGGAGGTAGAGAGCAGTCGTCTCTGAATCTACATTTTGCCTTTGAACGGGCCTCCTTTGACAATGATTTAATGAATGTAAGAGTTTACCAAGACTGTAGATAGCCCTTTGGTGGCGAGGCCGGGTTTTTGTCTCCTCCTCTCCACTCGCTGCCCCGCCTGGTGTCAGGTGACCATGGTCAGCCTCAGTTTCACTCACTCCTTTTTGTTCTTCACAGCAGAGCGTTGAGCACACTAATCGGGTTCTACCCCATCATTTGATATTTGAGGAAACTGAGCTCTCTGTGTCTCAAAGTGACTTTACCAAGACCTCTTCTCTCGCAGTATGTGATAGCCACAGCCTCCCTCAAAAGCGTTCAACTTCAGCCCCCAAGCGCGGCCGTGGAGGACAAGGACCCCGTGTGAGGCGCCTCCTTCAGAGAGACCAACCTCTGGGAATCGAAGCACAGTTTTACAAAAGCTGCTGGTGGGCTTCCTTCCATGCAGTTTGTTTTTCTTGAGCTCTTGGAATTAACTTGAAGTAGAACCATGGTAACCGTGACAGCTTTTGACAGTGACAACCTTGGGTTTCAGTGGACTAGTAAAACGAGAGTAATTAAAGGGAAATGTGAGAAACTGGTACATAGTGTCCATGAGTTGATGTCCATATATGCAGGGAATAGAGGTATTCATTTACCTGATATTTCAGAGTGAATGTTGTCTGGAGAAGACTAGGAAGGAGGCAAACATATTGGGGAAGGAAAAGTAGATCTCTGGAGACTGCCACTAAAGAAAAAAACTGGAGGTCGGAGTCCTGAGTTGTTTGCTTCCTTGTGGCTATTTCTTTTTTCTTCTCTCCTTACCAGAAGTTGGTTTAATTTTATTGTTTATCAGATTCTCTCTCTCTCTCTCTCTCTCTCTCTCATCCTCTCTCATTAACAGAGATAATTTCCAAAGAATTTGTGTATGTGTCTATTCACCTCTCCATCTATCCATCATCCACTATCACACTTTGAGTTGCCATAGAGTTTTTTATGGGTTTACTTATTTCTCACTTTTTTTTTAATATATGAAGTTTATGTCAAATTGGTTTCCATACAATACCCAGTGCTCATCCCAAAAGGTGCCCTCCTCAATACCCATCACCCACCCTCCCCTCCCTCCCACCCCCCATCAACCCTCAGTTTGTTCTCAGTTTTTAAGAGTCTCTTATGCTTTGGCTCTCTCCCACTCTAACCTCTTTTTTTTTCCTTCCCCTCCCCCATGGGTTTCTGTTAAGTTTCTCAGGATCCACATAAGAGTGAAAACATATGGTATCTGTCTTTCTCTGTATGGCTTATTTCACTTAGCATCACACTCTCCAGTTCCATCCATGGCCATATTTCGTTCTTTCTCATTGCCATGTAGTACTCCATTGTGTATATAAACCACAATTTCTTTATCCATTCATCAGTGGATGGACATTTAGGCTCTTTCCATAATTTGGCTATTGTTGAGAGTGCTGCTATAAACATTGGGGTACAAGTGCCCCTATGCATCAGTACTCCTGTATCCCTTGGGTCAATTCCTAGCAGTGCTATTGCTGGGTCATAGGGTAGGTCTATTTTTAATTTTTTGAGGAACCCCCACCCTGTTTTCCAGAGTGGCTGCACCAGTTTGCATTCCCACCAACAGTGCAAGAGGGTTCCCATTTCTCCACATCCTCTCCAGCATCTATAGTCTCCTGATTTGTTCATTTTGGCCACTCTGACTGACGTGAGGTGATATCTGAGTGTGGTTTAGATTTGTATTTCCCTGATGAGGAGCGACATTGAGCATCTTTTCATGTGCCTGTTGGCCATCCGGATGTCTTCTTTAGAGAAGTGTCTATTCATGTTTTCTGCCCATTTCTTCACTGGGTTATTTGTTTTTTGGGTGTGGAGTTTGGTGAGCTCTTTATAGATTTTGGATACTAGCCCTTTGTCCAATAGGTCATTTGCAAATATCTTTTCCCATTCCGTTCGTTGCCTTTTAGTTTTGTTGGTTGTTTCCTTTGCTGTGCAGAAGCTTTTTATCTTCGTAAGGTCCCAGTAGTTCATTTTTGCTTTTAATTCCCTTGCCTTTGGGGATGTGTCGAGTAAGAGATTGCTACGGCTGAGGTCAGAGAGGTCCTTTCCTGCTTTCTCCTCTAGGGTTTTGATGGTTTCCTGTCTCACATTCAGGTCCTTTATCCATTTTGAGTTTATTTTTGTGAATGGTGTGAGAAAGTGGTCTAGTTTCAATCTTCTGCATGTTGCTGTCCAGTTCTCCCAGCACTATTTGTTAAAGAGACTGTCTTTTTTTCCATTGGATATTCTTTCCTGCTTTGTCAAAGGTGAGTTGGCCATATGTTTGTGGGTCTAGTTCTGGGGTTTCTATTCTTTTCCATTGGTCTATGTGTCTGTTTTTGTGTCAATACCATGCTGTCTTGATGATGACAGCTTTGTAGTAGAGGCTAAAGTCTGGGATTGTGATGCCTCCCGCTTTGGTCTTCTTCTTCAAAATTACTTTGGCTATTCGGGGCCTTTTGTGGTTCCATATGAATTTTAGGATTGCTTGTTCTAGTTTCGAGAAGAATGCTGGTGCAATTTTGATTGGGGTTGCATTGAATGTGTAGATAGCTTTGGGTAGTATTGACATTTTGACAATACTTATTCTTCCAATCCATGAGCATGGAATGTTTTTCCATTTCTTTATATCTTCTTCAATTTCCTTCATTACTTATTTCTCACTTTGTACTGCAATTGTCTCATTATATGTATTTTTTTAAACACCAGACTGAATTCTTTGAAGAGAGGGTCCGTGTCTTATTTGAAATCTGTATCCCTGGGGTCTAGGATCCCATGGGATGAGTGAATGAGCTCGTAATATAGCGAGCAGACACTAGACATGATGCCTTTATTTTAAATTAGTGTACGTGTCTGTGTGTGCACATGTGTGTGTCTGTGTGAGCTAAGTAACTAACAAGTGGCACCAATATAAACCGAAAGAAGAATTGAGAAGAGCAAGAGGGTAAGAAGGCATTAGAAGAATTAGGCGCTCAGCTAGTCCTTGAAGGATGCAGAGGAACTGGACCAACAAATAGGATGTCAGAGGAGTTCGAGGAGGGAAAAAATGAGCTAAAAAGAAGAGGAGTCAGGAAAGCATGAGGTGTGTTTGGGGAACAGTTGGGATCAGCATGTCTAAGGTTGATGATTTGTGTTGGGAAATGGTGGGCAGAAGGTCCAAACTTGGGTCTGGTTTGTGAGCGTCTTGACTCGCTCTAAGAAATTTGTCTTTGCACCTTTAAACATGGATGAGAATGTCGGGGTACGAAGTGGGATGGAAGGGCCCAGCAGCCTTCATGAGAGAGCCACAGTGGAAGCAGAGGGGTAGGAGATAGTTTAAAGGCACTTTATTCATTTCATATATTCCTATATGCCAGGCGCAATGCTAGCTGCTAGGGGAACAATACTGAATGGGAGTCTGTAAGGATACACCATCAAGAGCTGTAGAAGAGACAAATAGACATTCACAGTACCCAACATAAGTTTTACAGGATCCATATGAGATAATTAGAGGGAGCATCTGACACCTCCTTGGAGGATGGACAGGGAAGATTTCTCAGAAGTGACATCTTGGGGCGCCTGGGTGCCTCAGTCGGTTAAGCGTCAGACTCTTGGTTTCAGCTCAGGTCGTGATCTCACAGTTCATGGGTTCGAGCCCCACGTCGGGCTCTGCTCTGATTGCACAAAGCCTGCTTGAGATTCCCTCTCTCCCTCTCTCTCTGCCCCTGCCCTGATTTCACACACACTCTCTCTCTCTCTCTCAAAATTAATGAACTTAAAAAAAAAGAAGAAGTGATATCTCAACAGTCGTAAAGGGTAAGTGCCAAGTGGCCAAGTAGAGGAGGGTTTTTGAAAAAGAAGATCCAACATGCCATCGAAAGAACATGGCAATTTTAGGGCATTGCAAGTAGTTTTAGACTAGTATGAGTATGGAGAAAATGAGGATGCATGGGAGATACAGTGACCAGGAGGAGGTGACTCAGGGACTGAAAAGGTGAGCACGAAGGACCGGGTTTGCAACCCTAACCTCATTAGAGATTGCATTATTCATATTTTTTATTTAAACATTTTTAAAAGTTTATTTATTTATATTGAGAGAGAGAGAGAGAGAGAGAGAAAACATAAGCAGGGGAGAGGCAGAGAGAGAAGGAGAGAGAGAATCCCAAGCAAGCCTCCTCACTGTCAGCACAGAAACTGACGGGGGGCTCAAACCCATGAACTGCGAGATCATGACCTGAGCCGCGACCAAGAATCCGATGCTTGGCCGACTGAACCACCCAGGCACCCCTGCAATATTCACATTTAAATTAGTATTCTTCATCATAGCCCCTCTGAAATGTTTATCAGGTCCCTCCTCTTTTTCATACTTGTCCCCTAATTCATTGCCCTGAGAGAGAGGGCTTTATTTACAGGTACCCGAGTCCGAATCAGAGGACTTCTGTCCAAAATGTGGAGACTCTAGTGTTCTTCATTGACAGTCTGAATTCTATTAGTAGATTTCTAATAGTCTTCTTTTTCTTCTTCTTCTTCTTCTTATTGAGCTCCTAGAATAGACCTTATTTTATTAAAAACACATTGCTTCCTGATAATTGGTGGATTCATTGACTAGAATCTATTCCAGATTTTTGCTTTTGTGTTTTGCTAAAAAGGTTGCTTTGCAGCCCTGTTTTTGAGGGGCCGGATGTCAGAGAGGGTAAGTGAAACTTGGTGAAATGAATCACCAAGTAACTTTATTGTGTTCTATGGTCTAGTAAATTTTAAACAGCACAGGTGTGCTTTTTCTCTGAAATTTTGAAAGCTTAGTAAGAAAAGGTCCTGATGAAGTATGTAGGGTTTTTTAATGTATAAATTCATGTCGTGTGCAGTAGAGACAATTGTACTTCTTCCTTTCCAACTCCAGTTCCAAACCTCTGCATCTGTTGAGATGATAATATGATTTTTAGGTTTTATTCTATTAATGTGATGTATCACATTTATTAATTTGGGTAAGCGTCGTGTAAGTGCCTGACAGTTGGCTTTTTTTTTTTATTGTAATACAAGTTCATAATATTAAGGCTTTTCCTTCATCAGTTTTATTAAAAAATCTTTGACATACATCATTGTATAAATTTAAGGCAGGCAGCATGATGCTTTGATTTGCATATATTGTGAAATGCTTACCATAATAGGTTCAGCTAACATCCATCTTCTCATACAGATACAGTAAAAATAAAGAAAACAAAGGGAAAAAGAAAAAAAAAATGTCCTGGTGATGAGAACTTTTAGGAGTTACTCTCTTAACCTTTCTATAGAGATGGTCCCCGACTTAGCGACGATTCAATTTAGGATCTTTACCCACGGTGCAAAAACGATGCACATTCAGTAGAAACCACGTTTTGAATTTTGATCTTTTCCTAGGCTAGCGATACTCAGTATGGCCCTCTCTTGTGATACAGGGAAGTAGGCTGTACGGTATTCAGTACATGACATGAGATATTCAACACCTGGTTATAAAATAGGCTTTGTGTTAGTTACGTGATTTTTCCAGCTCTGGGCTGACGTAAGTGTTCTGAGCGTGTGTAAGCTAGGCTAGGCCAAGCTATGATGTGTGGTAGGTCAGGCATATTGAATGCCTTTTGCTTTATGCTACATTTATTGGTATTTAACCCCATCGTAAGTTGAGGAAGATCTGTGTATCATACAACGCTGTTAGCTCTAGTCGTCATGTTGTCCGCATGGATGGCATTATCCCTAGCACTTAGAACCGGAAGTCTGTACCTTTTGACCGCCTTCCTCCGTTTCCTTCTTCCCCTACCCTGACACGAAGCTTTTGCTCTTTGAGGCATCATCTTCAAAGACAGCTACCTCGAATAAGGATGTGGCCAGCCACAGGAGTAGACGAAGAGCTAGCCGCCCCAGCCCTCGAAGCTTCCTTTTACAGACTTGTTTTACAGACTTCTGGGTGACTTAAATAAATGACCATTTGACTGATTGTTTTCCCTGCCTGCCCTTGAATTCCTGCTTTCCTGTGTTAAATTCATGAATAAAGAGTGAACCTGCAAAAGCTAGGCACCCCACCCTTGGGTCCTAATAGAAGCATAACCACAAGCACATCCTCTCTCTGTCTGCAGTCTCAATTGTGTGGACCCCACGCATGCCCTGTGCCTTCCAACGACATGCGAATAATACACCTAATTTTTTCCCCAGAGTTCTGTGATGGTTACTGCTGAAGTGTGTCTTACAATCAGGAAGTATCGCAAAGGCTGGTCGAGCCACAACATTGGTTGTGAAAAGAGAAATGTCTGTGTGGGCGTACCGCAGACCCAGATGAGTGCCCCCAGGCATTTCTATCCCAACCATCACTACTGTTAGGCTGAGACCAGCACAAATTAGTACGTAGAACCATTCTTGCAATCCCACGGGTAAATCCCAGTTGATCATGGTGAATGATCCTGCTCATGGGCTGCTGAATTTGGTTTGCTAGCATCTTACTAAGAATTTTTGCATCTATATTCATTAGGGATAATGGCCGGTAGTTTTCTTTTCTTGGCAATATCTGTGTCTGGCTTTTGTATCAGGGTAATGCCAGTCTTGCAAAATGAGTTTGGGAGTGTGCCCTTCTCTTTGATTTTTTGGAAGAGTTTGAGAATGGTCAATGTTCATTCCCCTTTTAAATGTTTGGTAAAATTCACCAGTGAGGCCACCTATTCCTGAGATTTTCTTTGTTGGGAGATTTTTGATCACTAATTCAGTCTCCTTACTGGCAATTGGTCTGTTCAGATGTTCAATTTCTTCCCGATTCAGTCTTGATAGGTTGTGTGTTTCCAACAGTTTATTCATTTCTTTTAGGTTGTCCAGTTTGCTGGTATACAATTAATTGTTCGTAATAGTCTCTTACGATCCTTTGCATTTCTGTGGTTATCAGGTGTAACGTTTCCTCCTTCATTCATAACTTTGTTGATTCGGGCCCTTTCAGAAAAATGTCTAATGGGATCATTTCTCCTCCGAGAACCACCGTGGCCCCCAAGTTTTGTTGTGTTACATGCTACTTGTATCTTATGAATTTTCCAAATAATTTCAGACTGTGATTTGTATTTCCAATAATAAAAAATCGCTTAAATCTGTTTTCTAGTTTTTAAATTGGTTTCCTGCCATGATTTGAAATGGTTGGTATAATTATCTTTCTTTTTTAGAAATCATGTTGTGATAATAGATTTTGGTCTTGATTGGAGGTCAGCAAATTTCTGTAAAGGGCCACATAGTATGGCCCTACAGGTATATAGTTTGTGTTTCAACTACTAGACTCTGTCACTGGCAGAGTTTCTACTCTGGCAGAAAGTAGCCATTTTGACAGTATTAAAAAAAAAAAGAAAAAGAAAAAAAGCTGTGTTCCAAATGGTTATGTTCCAGTAAAACTTTACTTACAAAAGCAGATGGTGGGTTGAATTTTGCCTGTTGGTCATAGTTTGCTGACCCCTGGTCTAGAAAACTTTTGATTTCTGTAATTTAGTAACTTAAAAAAAATCTTAACATGTGATTAACTTTGATAAATACTTTCTGATCCCTAGACAAGAGGGCATATTCTATATACGTATGGTAAAATTTTAGTCTCTTAAATCTCATTTACATATAATTCAGGCCTTTTTAACTTTTTTGGGCGTCAAGTTTCTTAGTCTTTGACAAAGCAGCTCATTTCTATCAATGACAACAATTTTATGTGGCACAAAGAAAAATTTTTCTAGTTGTCTTTGCAAAACTCCTGGGAGTGAGCCAAAATATCTTTGTACAAAAGACTTTGAACTGTTAACTCATCTCTCCAGCCCACAGGTATTTCTGACTGGCCTCCACAGTGTGATTGAGCGAGTCATTGATTGACCTAGCTTGAATTAGTTACCAATGTCTTGTTATCTGGAGATTTTACATCCCACACTCCATAAAATCTAAGATGTCAGGACTGATTTTAAGATGTGCCAGTATTTTCTATAGCACCGAGGAAGAAAAAAATTGCTGCTAATTATAATTGTCAGCCATCCCTGATTGTAAGACGTATCTCGATTTTAAAAATACTAAAATGTGAAAAAAATGTGCATCTTAGACTCAATGAATTAGCGTAAAATCTGCATTTGTGGCTTTATACACGGGACGATCTAACAGCATTGGGACTACACTGTCATTTCACAGTAATGAGGCTGGGGTTGAGTACTAACTAGCTGCTGCTTTTGAAGGTTTGAGGTTTGCGTGTTCCAGGATCCACAACCCACCCACTAATTTGTCTAAGTTGCATTCAGGTGTGACCCCTGCTATATGGTGATAGGCCCAAGCCAGATGCACATTTTCTATTCCCCGTGGAAATAGATGACCCCTTGCAACCTTGAGAGAATATTTGACGTCTCATTCTGCTGTGTTTGCACTGCAATGACTTCACAGCATCTGGAGCTTCCTTGACTAAATAATGAGCACTTTAATAAAGTATATCTGCATGATGGAAGAGACTCTCCTTGCGCTACGTTCCAGAGCAAAAAGTGTCTTCCTTTATCTTTAGATAGATCCAAACTTTCAAACTAAGAATCATGGAAAACGTGGTCCTTGGTGTCCTAGAATAGTCACTTTGTCCCTCTTTCTTGCTACTAAATGGTGAGAAACATTGAGGTTTTTTTTTTTTTTTCTGTGGAAGGCTGGAATATTTCCGTAAGTGATTTGTGTCCAGTAGGCTTTATTTTTCACGTAAAGACATGAGGCTAAAATATTTTACTGTTCAGTTTAATACAAACACTTTGCAATCCAGGTCTTTTTCCCATTGCATATTCTTGCCTCCTTTGTTGAAGATTAATCGACCATGTAATCGTGGGTTTATTTTTGAGCTCTTTATTCTGTTCCGTTGATCTATGTGTCAGTTTTTGTTTCAGTACCATACGGTTTTGATTACTACAGTTTTGTAGGGCATCTTGATGTCAGGGCTGGTGATACTCCCAGTTTTGTTATTTTTCAGGATTGCTTTGTCTATTTAGGGTCTTTTGTGGTTCCACGCAAGTTTTAGGATTATTTGTTCTAGTTCTGTGAAAAATGCTGTTGGCATTTCGATAGGGACTGCATCAAATCTGTAGATTGCTTTGGGTAGTATGGACATTTTAACAGTATTTGTTCTTCCAATTCATGAGTATGGGATGTCTTTCCATTTGTTTGTGTCATCTTCAATTTCAGAGTACAGGTTTCTGGAGTACTGTTTTATATTTATAGTTTTCAGAGTACAGGTCTTTCACCTCCTCGGTTAAGTTTATTCCTAGGTATTTTACTATTTTTGGTGCAATTGTAAATGGGATTGTTTTCTTCACTTCTCTTTCTGCTGCTTCATTATTAGGGTCGCAGCCCTCTTTAGAATGTTCTATGCTTTTGGCTACAAATCCTAATTTGTCTATCATAAATATAGCTACCCCTAGTTTATTTATGGCCACTTACCTGGCCTATCTTTGCTTATTCTTTTATTTTAGAACTTTTTGGATCACTGTGTTTTGAGTTCGTGCCAGGAACTGACAGAGGGTCGGAGGGAACGTGACATTTCCCGACTTGCACTGCATATAGGGTTTCTCTTTCTCCAGCATACAGTGCTTTAGGCTCACCCCCGGAAGGCCACCTTCCTTCTTTCCCACTTATTTCTGTAAGATCTCTTTTCCTACTTGTTTCAAAGACAGGCCTGGTTTTGGCATGAAGAGAGGTCTTGATTGGGTGTTTCCTCTCTTTCCTGGAAATTACTAACAGAGAGTGATATTACAGTGTCCTTGGGCTTTAAGTTTTAGTGCAGTAAGTTTTTATATGTCTCTGTACCCTCAGTGATGTTTTAGTGTAAATTTGGTGGAGACGGCTCCATTTTAATCAAGAAGTTCTAAGGGCTGTTTTTCATCGCGGATCCTTCTTCAACTAGAAAGGGAGTTAACCAGCTGTGGGTTAATGTATCTGACTTCAGTGTTCTTAATTTTTTTTTTTTTTTCCGTTCAGCTTGAATAATTTGGGGGAAAACAATTTTTTATTTATTTATTTATTTTTTTCTTCGTATTTCCCTTTCAAGAAACATCAAGTACGTTATGACCATTACTTGGAAACAATGCATAGTTTGGGTCTTGTGTGTTTGGTATGTGTGTGTTTTTTCTAAACAGATGTTAAATAAAATCTTCAGGTCATGTGTGAGGCAGAATACTTAGAAGAATGTTTCAGAGCCCGGCCGACTTTAAACAAATTGTTAAATCCACTGTTTATTAAAGTGAAACAATGGAAAAGAGGAAGTGGTGGAGAGCTGCTTGGTTAATATTAAATGAAATTCATCCCTCTCCCCCACATCAGACATGTCAAACCACAGTGAATTATAAGCTAAATGAAGTTTTGAGAGCCAGTTTAGAAATCTTTGAACCAAACCAAAGCAAAACACAGCCCTACCGGCATGAGTTTCGTGTGCGATGTTTTGCCAGGTTGTTTTGCACAGACTGGCTGGGAGTCTTTGCAAGAGGTGGATTCTCAGGGTCAATGTCGGGGCTGCTCAGCCAAAGAGAAGAGGGGAAGTCATACGCGCCTCAGAAAAAGTGGATGTAGGAAGACAGAGAAGATTTTCCTGCTGAGGCAGAAGATCTGGCTCCCCTTTTCATTGACTGGCTGCTTGTTTTTTATGTTTCTTCAAGTAAGCTCAATCATCCCCTCCAGAAAGACTGCAGATTCCCCCCAGGAAGCTGAGCCAGCAGGCAGAGGAGGCAGCAATGGAGGGATAACAATGATTCCTGGTTTCCCTACGGTGATGGTTAATTTTGTGTGTCAGCTTCCTTAGGCCACAGTACGTGCGTACCAGTCTAAATGTCACTGCTAAGGGGATTTTTTAAAGATAAGATTAGCATTTAAATCAGTCGCCCTTGAGTAAACCAGATTATCCTCCATGATATGGGTGGGGATCAACTAGTCAGTTGAAGGTCTTACCTAACTGAAAAAAATTGGGGTTTTCTGAGGAAGAGACAATTCTGTCTTCCAGACTGCCTTTGGACTCCAACTTCGGCGTGAACTTTTCTCTGGGTCTCCAGCTTACAGTTTTGCCCTGTAGAATTCAGATTTGGCCAGCCCCCACAATTGGCATGAGATAGTTCCTTAAAATCTATCTATCTATCTATCTATCTATCTATCTGTCTATCTATCTATCTCTTATTGGGTCTGTCTTTAGAGAATCCTAATTAGTACACTGACCAGAGTATAAAGAAGATACATTACTCCATAGGCCACCTAGGCAAATGCCAGCTTCTCCTTTCTTTGGTAATAATTCAGTCATCTTTCTCAGGCTATCTGTAGTTCACACCCGAATCAGAGAAGTCCTTAGAATGGCTCCCCATGGTCTACAAAGTCAAGTCCAGACGTCTCTGGCTGTGAGTTAGTACCTGTTAAATTCTGGCCTCCTGTTCACTATCTTACCCATCACTGTCCAACACAAAACCTCTGCTCGAGGTCAATGGTTTCTCCTACTCTACCTGCACTTTCCAGAAGAATTTCTTTTTCTGCCCTGACATAGTCTGTTTCTCATGCATAGAATGTCCTTCTGTTTTTCTTTCTTTAATGCTTCCACCCCTTCAAAGAACAGCTCAAATTCTACCTTTTCTATGCAATGTCTCCTGACATTTCCTATTGGGCAGTTCCACTTGTATCCCTAGTCTGCCTCACTTGGCGATTATTCATTCTCCAATATTGATTCAAATATGTGCGTTAACTCAACTGTAGGATCCTGGGAAGAAGACACCAAGTGTTTTTACTCATTATGCTTATCCTATTATGCCCACTAGACCTCTCAGCACATGAAGGCATCATATAGTACTTGATAATCAATGACTGAGAGAATGTCATCTAGGGTTATGCAACTTACCTTCTGTCTTCTAGACCCCTAGCTACATGTTCAACTGTAGCTGCCATGTACTTTTTTTTTTTAATGTTTATTTATTTTGAGAGAGAAAGAGAGAGAGAGAGAAAGGACATGTGTGGGGGAGAGGGGTAGAGAGAGAGAGAGAGAGAGAGAGAAAGAGAGGGAGAGAGTCCCAAGAAGGCTCCACACTCAGAGCAGAGCCCAAGGTGGGGCTTGGTCCCACGACCCTGGGATCATGACTGAGCCGAAATCAAGAGTCGGATGCTTAGCTGACTAAGCTACCCAGGTGCTTCTGCCACATACTTTCTATTAGGACAAAATGATCCTGTTTTGATGTGCTTTCATTGCGAACAATGCCAATAACTTCCTAGAAGTTACTGTCCCTCTCACCCATTAATAAATTGCCATGTACTGCCTTGTGATAACTTAGTCTGGTATAATGATCTTTTAAGGTGTTGTTTGCTTATCCTGTGCTTTAATATTTCATCAGTTTATATCTCAGAGTTAGGATTTAGTATGCCCCACAGTGCCTGACACATGGTAGGCTCTCCATGAACCCAACTGTGGTATGAAGAGCATGGGGAGATGTTCCACGCTTTGCTGCAGTGTTCTCCCATTTTATGCCTTTATGCTTTTATTCACGTAGCTTTCCTTTGCCGGGAACGCTCTTCTGTCTCGTCTACCTCCAGATAATTCATCGTGTCCCTCAAAGCTCAGCTTGAATTTCACTCTTCTGTGATGCTTTTTTCACTCAGGCCGTGTTAGTTGCCCCTTTCTGGAGGTTCACAGTTAGAACTCTGTTGTAGAACTTGAATTGTGGTCATCTGCTTCTTTGTAGTTCTGTGTCTCAGCCCTGCGTAGGACATGAGGTTCTTGAGGGCAGAACCTGTGTTTTATTCACCTCTGAATTCCCAGTCCTTGGCACATAATAGGTAATAAATTCTTGATGAATGAATGAAGAATGAATGCTAGTTAAAGTAGTTGAATATGCATGTTTTTGGAGTCTTGTGCCTAAAGTAAAAGTTCAGATGATACAGTGTAAGGGGGGGAGGTCTTAAACTTTTCCAACTGCCCTCCAATTCTTTTCTCGCTGGTGGAAGATTATACTTGCCTTTAGTAGGAGGGTGTGCAATGACCTTCACTTTGCTATTATAAGAAGACAATATAGAATTACCCTCGGAAAAGGTCACTAACTGTTTCTCACCATGAATGGTTGTATAATTAATACCAGAACGCTTCTGAGAGGAGACTTTGGTGAATGACAGTGAAGGAATTGGGGTGCAGCATCAGGGTCCTGGGTGCTTGATGATCTGGAAAAGGATGCTGGAGATTCCAAGATGGCCGCTGGTTACTCTGAGATCCCTTGGCGCGAGAACTCCGTCGCTTGAAGGTACGTGTTGACTTCTCTTAGTTACACCAGCTCTGCTACCTTATGTTCACATAATCTCATCTTGAGTTTTGGAGCCTCACTTTATGTATAAAGGGGGATTACAAGGTATGACTCAGAAATCAGTTGTAGGGACTAACGGAGATTGTGTATTTAAGAAATGATACAGTTCTTTGCAAATGGAACAGATTAGTGTGCTATTTTGTGTTTCTTTCCAGTAACCCGGTACCATGCCTGGCATATAATAAGCATAGTTTTTAAATGTCACATACTTCACATATACAGTGCACAGCTGTGGCCACGGTTGGGATTCCTGCAGGCCTGTTTCAGGATTGAACCAGGAAAAACGTTTGCAAGCAGAATACCTGAGCCACCTTTTTTTTTTTTTCTTTTTTCTCCCCATCAGTATCGTATTTTCCACTTCCGATGACCAGCCCGACGCAGTGACCTCCTTTTTCCCTTTTGCCCATTCACACGCCTTCTTTTTTAGGACCCTCTATTGTTACCTGTTGGATGCAGGAAACTTGGCGATTCTTTTCTCAAGGCCTCTCTGCCCGGTGACAACATGGACTAGAGCGGGCCATGGCCAAGGAGGGCTTCTGGGAGCATGTCCAGCATATATTTTCATCAGTCTTTAGGGACTGGACGTCCTGTGACCCCTTAGCACACGGGAGATGCCCCTGACCTGAGGCTATGCCTCCTATAGCGGCTCCTTTCTAGTTCAGAGGCCGCTCCACTACTCCTGAGCCCATATTATTCATTTTTAAATACATGTCTGATTTTTGAGGAACTGTCCCTCATTTCCTGAGCTACACCCGAAGAGGACAGAGTTGAGTTCAAGGAAGAGGGGCTAGGATTCAAGGATAACAGTGGATTGGAGATAAGGTCAGCGTCTATCCTTCTGCACGAGCTCTTGGACACCATAGAAGGGATCCCACACTGAAATCATCCATCCTGCTGTGGGTGTGGGCCATTCTGCCCCACCTCGCTGCTGGTCACTCAGAGCTAGTATCTCCTGAATGCGCCTTGGGCAGTGATCGTGAACAGGTCCGCAGTCTGTGGCTGTATCATGTGGAGAAAATTTCTCTGGGGAGGAGGGGATCCTACAAAACAGGAAGTGAATAGTGGCATAGGTCAGAGTGTGTTGGAGTTGGCGTACTTTTTCCTCTGTAATTGGACAGTGTGTAAATGTGGTTGGTGCCCCTGGTGTGATGGTTAATTTTACACGTCAACTTTACTGGGCCTTGGGGTGCCTACATATTTGGCCAAACATGATTCCGGGTGTTCCTGGAAGAGTGTTGACACTAACATTTAGGGGCACCTGGGTGGCTCATTTGGCTAAGCGTCTGACTCTTGGTTTCTGCTCAGGTCATGATGTCATGGTTCCTGGGATCAAGCACCGTGTCAGGCTCCATGCTGATGATGTAGAGGCTTGGGATTCTCTCTTTCCCTCTCTCTCTGCCCCTCTCCTGCTCTCTCTCTCTCGCTCTCTCTCTCAAAATAAATAAATAAACTTAAAAACAAACCACAAGAAAACCCACTAACATTTAAATTGGTAGTCCAGGCAAGACTGCCCTCTTTAATGTGGGTGGGTCTTGTCCAATCAGTTGAGGGCCTACCCAGAACAAAAGGGTCGAGCCTCCTCTGAATCAGAAAGAATTCTTTGTGCCTGACTGCTTTCAAACTGGTGTCACAGTTTTTCCTGTCTTTGGACTCAGACTGAGACATCAGCTTTCATGGATCTTGAGCCTGCTGGCCTTTGGAACTTCATTGTCAAGTCTTTTGGTTCTCAGGTTTTCTAACTCAGACTAGAACGGAATCATTGGCTCTCCCAGTCTCTAGCTTGCCAACTCACCCTGCAGATTTTGAGACTTACCAGCTTCCAAAATCGTGTAAGCTAGATCCTTATAATAGATCTCTATCTTTCTATATGTACATCTTATTGGTTCTATTTCTTTGCAGAACCCTGACTAATATATCTGGTCTCTGCACAGCCCTGAGCTCTGCCTAAGATCTGCTGATTGGCCAGAATGACTGATAACGACATAAAGTTCACGGAGAGGTTATTGAACCAGCTCTCGTGGCCCTCTCCAGTGCCTAGTTACTAATTCCTGTCTTGTGTTTCCAGTTTGGCAAGATCAGAATTTCTGGTACTCGAGCATGGCCTGACCTAGGGCCTGACCCTTCTCTGTCTATGTCCTTCCAGAAGGGGATTTCCTAGACCACTAGGGAATCTGGAGCCTCTCTGACAACAGAGGTGGAGAGAATCTCTGCCTAATGGACCTATAATGTGGCACATAAGGATAAAATCAATAGAATACCAGAATTTGAAGGGAACCCGTGCAATTGGTATAAGCAGTTTTCACCTGGGTATGCTCCTTGGTGTATGTTCTTAAAGGACAATTTTTTTTTTTTTACTCTAAGACCTGATATTTCAAGTGTGGAAGGTTCAGAAACTTTTGCCAACTGTGACTGGGATGAGAGTACGTGGGGAGAATACTCTGACAGTGACGTTTTACTGAATCGTGAAGGAACGTGTCCAGAACAAGACTAGGGTAGAATCAGGAGCTATTCTGTTTCTACTCTTAACTCAGGGGAATGACCTTGGGAAAGTCATTTATTTGCTCTTGGCCTCATATGTCCACTTTGCCCTCAAAAAGTGGCCCTCCTAGCAACTCTGAAGTATATAATACAGTATTGTTAAGTACAGTCACCTGTACTTAGATCCCCATGCTGTACCTTAGATTCCCAGAATGTACTCATCTTACAGGAACCTTATTGTGGTAATCATTTCACAGTGCATACGAATATCAAATCATCATGTTGTACACTTTAAACTTACAGGATGTTATATGGTGATTATATCGCACTAAAACTGGGGGAGGAAAGCGGAAAAAAAAGAAAAAAGGGAACAAAAGCTAAAAAAGAAAAAAAGTGGTCCTTGAACCAGCAGTCTCTATGTCGCCTAGAAGTTAAATTTCTAAATTTGAAATTTAGAATCTCATGCCCTACCCCAGACCTACTGAATCCAGTTTGCGTTTTAACAGGATTTCCAAATAATCTATTTACGCCTTAAGTTTGGCAAGCACTGGTGTGCAGGCAAGAGCATAGCATTTTGGGCTAATTTGGAAACTACTGTTTCTCTTGGCCTGGACACTTGTACGTGACTTTGTTCCTGTCGCTGAAACCCCGAGCCTCGATTTTCCTATTTGATGCCTGGGTATAAACATATTTGCCTACAGACCTAAGGCAGTTTTCATGAGGATAAAACTAATTTAAAAGGTCAGACACATGTATCGAGTGACTCCTGCGTGCCTGGGTCTCTGCTAACCACTGCAGGGTAAGGAAGTGAGTAAGGCACAGTTCTGGTGTCCAGGAACTCAGCCTCTGGCACAATGGGAAAATATGTAGGAAAGCACTTTGTAAATGCAAAGGGCCACCTAAATGTTAGCTATTATTAGTATTAATGGGGATAATAATACTTGCCCTACTTATGCTGCATGGTTATTATTAAGCTCAGGTGAGATAAAGCATGTCAAAGCCATTTGAAAAGCTGAAAAGTACTGACGTAAGAGCTTATTATTAGTATTATTATTGCCATCATGGAGTGAGTGATAATTAAGTCTAGTAGGGGAAAACCTAGATTTAATTACATTTACTCAGGCCTCCGAAGATCCTGGAGTTTAAATACCAAACTTGGGACTCTTAGTTGGACATACAAGGAGATTCTTGCTTGCTTTTGCTTCCGTAGGGGACCTGCATTGAGAAATGAGTCTGTTAATACTTCTGCTATTTCGGACTATCTGATCCTGTACTTCTGCTATTTCGGACTATCTGATCCTGGAAGCAAGGATTTCTTTGCAGTTTATTGGCGACTCACTGAAATGCATCGACCTGTGAGGTGGAATGTTCTATCTGATGGGCAGCCTGAAATAGCACCACCCCTGCCGAATAGGATGTGGTCAGGTGGAAAAAATAGGGGAGGCTTATGTTCCGCGAGGTCCTCTATCTTGGGCACATGCTTAGGGGCGAGCTTCCACTCTGTGTATGACTGTCCACAGAGCCCAGGGCATCCTGCTGTAACCCTGGGTGCTTGGTGGCTGGCGACCAAACTTGGAAATCACCCAGTCTTCTTCAGATGAAGATACAGGCCTAGAAGTTGACCTGTCATGTGTACCTTGCTCTGGACCACACTTCGTGTTGATGGAGAAGGACCTCGACAGTTCATTTCTCCCAACTTCCAGTCTAGTGGCCTCTCATCACATCTTAACGCGCTGGAGACCCTTTGTGGTGGCGGTTCTTGTCGCTTTGAGTAATGAATGTCCCAGTGGGCAGATGGGTCTCATTGCAGTGTTGCTGCGGAGGTGTCTACCCTTTGATTTTTGCTCTTGATGGTGTAGACGCAGTCCTGCTTTTCTTCCTTACTGGCTGTAGATCTTCTCTCTCTCTCTTTTTAAATTTATTTTTTATTTTTGTTAATGTTTATTTATTATTGAGAGACAGAGACAGAGCACGAACGGTGGGGCGGGAGGGGGGCAGAGAGAGAGGGAGACACAGAATCCGAATCAGGCTCCAGGCTCCGAGCTATCAGCACAGAGCCCGACGCGGGGCTCGAACTCGTGAACCGGGAGCTCATGACCTGAGCCGAAGTCGGACGCTCAACCGACTGAGTCCCCCAGGTGCCCCCCCGTAGGTCTTCTCTCTTAATGCTGCTTGGGACGTGGCCAGCGGAAATTTTAAAGAGGCAGAGAAGGGGCAAGACTAACCTTTCCCTCCCCTGTAGTCGTCCTGAACGTTGCTTATTCTTTCGTTACAAACTTACGAGGGTCAGCTTTGCTTTTGTGTGATTTCCTGTGTGCGTCTACCTTCTCCATCATTTTATGAAGCTCTGGGGCTCTGGAAGTGGCAGCTTCCCTATTGAAATCCCGTTTTGTCGCTTGGTGGCCCTGTGATCTTGAGCACGTGACGTCCTCGCTCCGAGCCTCCGTAAATTGAGACACAACCATACCCGCCTTACAGACAGTGAGAATAAAGCAGTGCACATAACGTCATTGATCTGTGGTAGTCCGTGCTAACTCCACCTTTGCTGCTGTAAAGTGTGTTTTGGCGGGGGGTGGGGAACCGTATCTGATTAATTTCAGCCGCCCCCGGCCCACCTCCCTTCCCCCCCACTATACTCATCCAAATAGACTCCCAAAGTAACAATGGCCTGAGCTCCCAGCATTACAGACCTTTCAGTCACCAATGGGTCACATATTCTGGTTATTGGTACTTTTCCAGGGAGTCAGCTTCTTCGCTAAGGCAGGCACGCCTACCCCCCACCCCCAAGCACCTTGCATCTGGTAGAAACTCAGTACGGAGTGGCTTGGTCCCTGCTTCTTAAACTTGACACTCCTTAATTCAAAGATGTTTCCCCTTCGCAGCAGACTTCTGAGGATATCTGAGCTCCTTTCCCAGGAAAATGCCTTCTTAGCCCACTTGGGGTAGACATTGAGCCCCCAGGGCCTGGACGAGCTGTGGGGGCTGAGGTTTCTGAAGGAGAAAGATACTCTTATAACAGAAGGAAGAGCGACTGTGCAGGAGGATGTGGTATTCAGGAGGAAGGTGGTCAAGAACGCGGAGAGAGAGATTTCGCGGACAGGGTGAGCACGATTGGCCGAAGACTGTGTCTTTGATGGGATGACCTTTACCGAGATCCCAAATAACTGGAGGAGCCCCATGTGGCTGGCTGTCCTGTGGCCACTGGTGAAAGGCTGATTCTGCCCGTGGGTAGAGGGGACGGCAGACCTCGAGACTGTACAGCTCTGGGGTTTCATAGAAACCTGGGGAGGACCTCTCCAGACCTTAGAACCTGCGGTCTGATGCACGGTGTGTGGCATATAACAATTCAAGTAATCGAAGTCTAGAATGCAAGGGGCAGATGGCCCTCAGCTGACCTCTGGATCAGACTCACGGAGAGCCTGGCACAAAGTCACGCGTTTCAAACGATATCCTGCCAGGGTTATTGTTTCTTTAGAAAGGGAGATGTCACAATTTCAAGGGGGAAACTGTTGATTCCACAAGGCCACTTTGGGTCACCTCATCCAGGAGTCTGTGCAAGCTCCCGTTAGACCCAGCCACGAAGCCGGCTTTAGGCACTGAGGCCTCGGCCATGATCCTTGCTGCCCTCTATTTCAATATATACCACGGCAGCTCCCACTGGCTGTCAGGCATCCGGGACCTCTTAATCTTGCTTGCGCCAAAGGTAACTGTTACTTGCTCAGAACACCACCGCCCTCTCTGCCGTTGAGAGCTGGGGAGTGAGGCTGGCAGCAGGTCCTGCAGAACCATAAAGGGCAGTCACTAGAGGGTAGGGGTCACTAGAGAGTAGGGGTCACTGGAGCCTAGACTCCCTGTTCACTCTCCTTGCCTGCATGATCAGAAAGAAAAGCGACCAAACCCACGTGCATATTTTAAGAATGAACGGGAGCGCCTGGTGGCTCCATTGGTTCAGCGGCCGACTTCAGCTCAGGTCATGATCTCGCGGTTCGCGAGTTCGAGCCCCTGCGTCGGGCTCTGTGCTGACAGCTCAGAGCCTGGAGCCTGTTTCAGATTCTGTGTCTCCCTCTCCCTGACCCTCCCCCGTTCATGCTTTGTCTCTCTCTGTCTCAAAAATAAATAAAACGTTAAAAATTTTTTTTTTAAATATGAGCTTTTAAATATTCTTGGACTGACAGAGAAATCAAAGCTGCAATCATAGATCACTGAGAAAAGAACTTGCAAGGAGAATACCGTTTACAAAACTTAACACCAGTGTTGTTCTCAAAGGACGTGTCACTGTGCTGAATGTTTTCAGAAATAAACACCAAAATGTGGGAAGAATTAAATTAAGAGATGCAAGAAATTAGAAAAAAATATATATACCTGAAGGGAGTAAGAAGAAACATTTGAAAGTTGATATTATTAAATTAGAATTTAATTCAGGGGGCACCTGAGTCGGTTAAGTGTCCAACTCTTGATTTCAGCTCAGGTCATGATCTCATGGTTTGTGAGATGGAGCCCTGCATTAGGCTCCATACTGACAGCACAGAGCCTGCTTGGGATTCTCTCTTTCCCTCTGTCTCTCTCTGCCCCTCCCCCATGTGCTTGCTCTCTCTCTCTCAGAAGAAATAAACATTAAAAAAGTCGATTACCTGGGGTGCCTGGGTGGCTCACTTGGTTATGTGTTAGACTTCAGCTCAGGTCATAATCTCATGGTTCGTGAGTTCGAGCCCCACATCTGGCTTTGTGCTGACAGCTCAGAGCCTGGAGCCTGCTTTGGATTCTGTCTCCCTCTCTCTCTGCCTCTCCCCAACTTGTGCTCTTTCTCTCTCTCTCTCTCTCTCTCTCTCTCTCTCTCTCAAAAATAAATAAGCATTAAAAAAAATAGAATACCTAAAGGTAATATAATGGATTAATAAACCTTATAGATTGTACTTTTAATATAATACAATTGAACAAACTCTGGTTAATGTACCTTACAAAGGTAGTAGGGATACAAATATTTGATATCAAAAATAAGAAGTAGGATATATACCCTACAGAAAGAGGTGACTTAAAGAGTGAAAGAAATATTATGGATTACTTTAAGTCAGTAATTCTGAAAATACTACATAAATGAATTATTTCCTTATACCTGTATAAAGATCACCAAGTTGATTCAAGAAAAAATACAAAACCAAAATGGAACAGTAGCTATAAAATAACTGCAAAAAAGAAAAAAAAAAAAGAAATTTAAAGCACTACTACTAAAAACAGATCCTGGTATGCATAGTTCTACTATGTTCTTCTTTTAAATGTGTAAGGAAAATCCTGTGATCATAAAGTAAAAATGGACAATTTGATTTTATAAAATCTAAAATTGTATTATGGCACAAGCTAAAAATATATTTCTAAGTAAAATGATAAATGAAAGGAAACACATTCGATATATATATATATATATATACACACATAAATATATATGTATATACATATGTATATGTATGTATATATGTATATACATATATACATATATATGTATGTGTGTATATATATATATATGTATATATTTATAGTCAATATAATTATTTGTCAATAATAAGCAAAAAGATACACATCCCTACTAGGAGTCAGGGAAGAACAAAACGAGATTGAAATACTGTGTTTCACCCATCAGATTGGCCAACTGGAAGACATCTTCAAACCATTAAACTGTCCTTTGCTGACGGGGAAGTGATTGGTACTCTCACACGTAGTTGTGGAGTTTATAGACTGTTAACAACCTTTCTCGAAAGTACTTGCTGGTCCTTCTTAACAATGCAAAACATGCCTCCCTGTTGACCCCAAAGCCTACCCTAGGAACCTATTCCTCGGAAATAGTTACTAGTTTTTAAAGATAAACGGGTCAGGATATTTATTGCGTCATTGTCTTAAAACACCAAATGTCCTGGAAACGATCTGAATGTTCAGTATGGGGGGACGATTGTATAAATTACAAAGGTAGTAATACCCAAATCTCTGGAGCCGTTCTTTACCTCAGTTTTTATGTATACGCCGTATCCAGTCTACCAACCAGTTTTGTTGGTTTTCCCCTAAAACTGATTCCAAATCTGAATGTCCCTCTCACTTCCGTGGCTACTCCTTGGCCCAAGCCCCTATCATCTCTGCCCTGAGACTCAATAGGCCACCCGGTACCCCTGCTTCCACCCTGCTCATCCTGCTGTCAGTTATGTGCAAGGGCACCGGAGTGAGGAATTGAAAATGTAAAATAGATGCCCCCTTTTGCTCAGCACTCTCTGGTGTGTGTCCCCCATTTTGCACTTATGACGATATCTACAGTCTGACCAGGGCTCACGAGGTGTCACTTGATCCTTTACCTGGCCATTGCTCAACCTGATTTCCTCCCTATTTTTTCCCTTTGCTCACTCCTCACCCTTTGCTCAACAACGGCTACTTGCTGTTCCTTGAACATGTAATAAGGACCACTGAATTTGATGTTCTGTCCGCTTGGAACCATTCCCCACCGCCCCCCCCCCCCAGGTTATTGGTGTAACCTTTCCCTTCACCTCCTTTATGTCTTTGTTTGATTTTACCCTTCTCAGACCATCCGGTTGAAAATAGCAGCTCTCCTGTGATCCGATCTACATGATGACACATTCTGAGGAAACTCAAGTCCCAAATCTAAGAGAGCACTGAAGTATAGTTGAAATCGTTGCTAAATTCCTCCAAATAGCTCCTAAAGGTGGGTGACAGCAGTGTCCCCCATACCAATTTAAGTGTTTAAATGCCAAGCACTTTACGCAGATTGTCTCATTTATTTTCTGTGTATTCGCTTTACTTATTCGCAGGTCATGAGTCCAAGGTTGACTGAGGTTATACAACTAGCTCATGATCTCCTGGAAGTTTAAGGGGTGGGGGGCAGGATCTGAGTCCCCAGCAGTGAGGCTGGGTACTAACAGGCTGTCCCATCTCACAGGGCACTAGGCATTTCTTCACTTCTCACTCTTGTGCTGTCTCCCAAAGCACAGCAGCTGTCTTTAATTTCATATTTCACTCTCCAAATTTCCCCAGACTTCTTCCTAAAAGCCAGCCCACACTGGCTAGTGGCTCTCCCATATACTGTGCTCCCTCTGTGCCTGGTTTCTTCCTCCTTGGCCACGTCACGTGTAAAACACTTCGGAATCCTGGCTTCCTGAGCTCTGGAACACTCCCCACTTTGTCCTCATTTGCACAAAAAAACCCCAGGAGGCAGCCCAGGCACACCACAGCCTCCTACAAGCAAGGAAGGGATGGCAGAGGATCCTTGTCCCACTTACTCTTAAGCTCTTAGGAGATGCTTCTGTAGTGCAGAAATACTGAGCACATATTTGTTGAACTACTCCAAGGGGACACGATTTCACCTCCTTCTCAATTTCTTTTTTTTTAAGTTGATTTATTTATTTTGAGAGAGAGAGAGAAGCAGAGAGAGAAGGAGAGAGAATCCCAAGCAGGCTCCACACTGTCAGCGCAGAGCCTGATGCGGGGCTCAAACTCACCAACTCTGAGATCATGACCTGAGCCGAAACCAAGAGTCAGATGCTTAATGGACTCAGTCACCTAGTCATCCCCTACCGTCTTCTCAATTTCTATAAGACCTATTACCATTTCCATTCATTTCACCCTTGTATTCGACTACACAAGGCAACTGGTAGCTGTGTTGCCTTGAACAAGTTATTTTATTACTTTGCATCTCTTTCCTTCTCCATAAAATGGGAGGAGTAATATCCACATTTCAAGTTCACTGTGGGGATCAAAGAACAAAAGATACCTATTAATACCTGACATATGGCTGACACCTATTCGATATGAGTGATTTGGAGTCAAAATCTGAGGGCAGAATATGCATCTTTCCTCATTCTGCAGTGCTTTGTCATTATATTAGCCCTGAGGAAATCTCTGGAAAAGTAGCCTAAATTTCACAGCAAAGAAACTGGTTTGATGAAGATTACATGGTGTGTAAAAAAAAACAAAACAAGCAAACAAAATGCATATAAACATGCTTCCAACTCTCCTGTACGTGACTTCCGGTCAGACATCTCTAAATACAGCTCCTGTGGGTGCATTTGAGCATTGGATGCATACATAGTGATGGGGAAAGAAATGGACCGAGAGAGGGGGTTTGAGTTCTGGTCCCACCTGCCTCTAACTAGCTGTGTGATCCTATTCAAGGCACTCACTTTCCTTAGGGCTGTTTCTGTTTGTTCGTTTGTTTGTTATTGTTGTTTTTGTCTTCGATAAGAAATACCCCGAAACTCAATAGTCTGAAAACAACAGAAATCTTTGCTTGCTTCACAGGGTGGCTGGGTCAAAAAAGGTAACCTGTATTAAGATATCTTATCTATCATAAAATATTATCAACTATGAGAGGGCATCACAATAAGTTAAAAGTCTTCTCTTCAATTGAGGACAGCTGTAAATATTCCCTCCAGTGTCAGCTTGCCAGGCACAGAAGGTGTTGAGAAGCTTCTACTCCCTCTTCTGGGACGATGGTGCTCCAGAGTAACTGTACCAGCATCAGGATTAGGAAGGGCACCATCAGCAACTGGATCTTGAACTTCACAGGCCATTGGATGGCTCCCTCCACCTCTGATAGCACTGTGACTCAGCTTTGGGGGCAGGGAGGGGGATAATGGCCTGTTGGCCATGGGATGATCTCTCTCTCTTCTATCTATCTGCCTGTCTATCTTTCTAATCTTTTTTTTTTCAATCATGTCAGAGTTTCTTGATCCAAATGCCTCTTTTTGCTGTAAAAGCTAAGTTTACTCATTGCCATAAAATAGGAATGCTCCAGAATGGCTGCCTGCCACACCAATAAAGACACACATGCACCTATTATGTCTGTTTCTGTCTGTCTCTCTGTGCATCCTCCATCCATCTGCCGATCTGTCCACCATTCCAAACTTTTGTTCAACCCCTCCATTCGATCCTACCTGCTAGAGTTTATCCTTTTTTGTTATCTTTTGCCTGCCTCTCAGTCTCACCTGGAATGAGAACCTTGGCTGCCATCCAGGCAAGCTTCATTCAACTTGTTCTCAGCCAAGTGATGGTCTAAATTTGGAACCTCGCAAAGTTTTGAGAATGTCTTTCAACCTTCGGGTGATTATCTGAACTCGATCCAAACCTTCATGCTTGAAGACTCTGCTATTGTTAATCACGGCTCCTGTTCACTGCTGGTCACTCACCTGGCTATTTTCCTTTTGCCTGGGAACTGACCTTGCATAAATTCCCTGGATTGTTTAAAACCAGCTGCATGGCAGCGGCTGGTTGATGATGGGTGAACCAAAGAAGGTTGATAGCTTGCAGCTCAGCCTTCCCTGGACCAGGGCCCAAATCTCTAGGCTTCATATAAACAAGTGCAATTCACCTGAAGAGCCGCTTTCCCTAACAATTGTTTATGGTGCAGTCTGAGCTCAAAAGCTTCATGAGAACTCTTGACCAGAAAGCATGGGCATAGATGAGGCCAAGGCGGTGGGGGGGGGGGGTGCGGCAGGGTAGGGGGAGAAGGGTAGCTGATTACAGGGTACAACCCACGCACCCCCATCATTGGTGTAACTTTGGTTTGGCGGCTTGATTTTAGTACGTCCCAACTTAGTCCCCTCCACAATGAATTCTAGTTGAGGACTTGAGAAAGAGCTTTTATTTCATTCTTGGCTTAAAAAAAGAAAATAAAGGCAACATGTTCTTTTAAAAGAGAAAACAACAAAACAGGTTTTACAAGGGCTGGATTTTTCAGTTCTGGAGTTTCCCACACTATCTATGAAAGGCCTTGGCAAGGGCTATTTAGGGTGAAAAAGATAAAAATAATATCTTACAGTCATGGAAAGCTTTATACTTTAAATGGCTTTGCAACTATCATTGATTGCATGCATAATCTCTCCTAGGCCCTGGGCTAGGGGAACAAAGAAATAAAGCAAGGTCCTAACTTATAAGGAGTTTGCAGCTTAGTAGAGGGAGAGCAGCTCTGAGGTCAGCAGACGGAACACCCACTGTTCCTGCTACCACACCTGGGATCCCTGCAGGGGAGAGGAGGGAGGAGACGGTTGGTTCTGTTGTGTCCAGCGTAGCGCTGTTTGAAGAGTAAGAGAAAAACACTGTAAAATACCCAAGGTCGAAGGGAACTTAGATGTTAAATAATCTTACACACTCATTTTAGTGATGAAAGAACTTCATCCAGCCACGAGGTGACCCGCCTGAGGCCAGGCAGCCAGGTTTGCAGGGCAGAGGGACTAGGACCTCTTCCTTCAGTTCCCAGGCAGTACTGGTGTTCTCCCCCAAATACCGTGCATCCTCCGGAGGGGACTGGCGCGCTCTGGTGGGACATTGCACTCTGCTGGTGGGGACCCACTTCTCCTCTTCCACCACGCAGGGCCCATTCAAGGCCAACGGCGCCTCCAGGCCCTGCTCTCTGCCTGGACCCTCCGCACTCTGCTGGACGACCAGTGCTTCGGTGCTCAGGGTCTCCCCAGGAATCATATTCTCAGGCACTCTAAGATGTTACTGATTTCATTTTGGAATCTCTCCGAGTATAGCATTCAGTAGCAGGTCTCAGGAAGAGCGGCTAATAGTGGACTTTCAGGAATTTCCTACAGATAAATGTGGGGGGCAGGGGAGTTCCCCTGTGTCCTCTCCATCCCACCTCAGCTACGACCACTTTAGTTTTAGGGGCAGTGAAATTGTGTGTGTGTGTGTGTGTGTGTATGTGTGTGTGTGGTGGGAGGGCGCAGAAACCCTCTGTTGTTAAAATCATTCCTTACCTCGCGGAGGTATGCCGGGAAGCCACATGGTTGCTCACAGGGGAACTGGGCAGAGAAGTTACAGTAGTTTACAGGAGAAGATAGAAGAGAAGTGAAAGTCAAGGTCACAGTTGGTACGGGACCGACCTCAGTGCACACGCTTCTGGATGGAATGACACTTCCTGCTTCCCAGCCCCTGGCTCAGTGCAGACACCCACAGGTGCAGGGGAACGGTGGCTGGAAAACCAGATTTGGAGGCGACCATGTGAATCCTTCACCCTCGCTCGGTGCACTTCCTGTTGCCTCAGCCTACTCCCCTGCACTGATCTCGAAAAGATAGTAGTTTATTTCGCCCGGTATTTGACAAGCACTTTATTTCGTGGGCCTATTTTGTTGCTTAATTCCTGGTTGCTTTCTGGCTCTATGTGCAGAATATTAGCTCCTGGGACAGTGGTGTGTGTATGTGTGTGTTAATCTCTATTTGTCGACATATTAAAACAATAAAGTTCCACAGTTTCCACAGTTTCATCTGGGCAGCTGAGTTTGGTGCTATTTGGATTCTGAAGGCCTGGATCCCAGAGTATCTAGTTAAAAGTTTCCAATTTGTTTAAAGTCATAGAATTTTCAGGTAAAAGAAAAATCCCAGAGTTGTGGCTAAGAGTTATATCTAGATCTAGATCTGTATCTTTATCTGTATCTCTATCACTGGATCTATTTCTAATTTTTATTTTATTTATTTATTTTGAGAGACAGCATGTGAGCTGAGGAGGGACAGGGTTGTGGGGGGGGGCATGGAATCCCAAGCAGGCTCTCTGCTGTCAGCACATAGTCTGACTTGGGGCTCAGTCTCACAGACCCTGAGATGATGATCTGAGCTGAAGTCAAGAGTCAGATGCTTAACCAGCTGAGTCACCCAGGCGCCCCTGGATCTATTTATATTTATCTCTCTCTATCTTGTATATTGTGACTGGCCCTTATTACATCGAGTATAATGCTAGAAAGGAGCCAAGGATGGGAGTAGGTATAGGAAGAAGGTATATGTTATAATTTTTCAGTATAGCATGACTGAGTTTTTATTTTTTCTGAATAAAAATATTTATCACATCCAACACAAAAGGGAACCTATCCATATTTACACATATTTAAAATATCAGCTAATAAGGCCGAATTGATATCAGTATATAGCAAAGATCCCTGTAAAGGCTACAGGTCTCTAATGATCAGATGCTTCAAAGAAGCCTGATGTTTTGCACAAGAGACCGGTTTCCTGCTAAGGCTTCAAGCCAAGTTCTCTGCTTTCCAGCTCTGTCAGTTTGGGAATATTACTTCCTATGGGCCTCAGTTTCCTGCTCTGTAAAACCAGGGGAAATGCTGTTATCTCAGACAATTATGAGAATTAAACAGAATATTAAATTGCTTGGCACATGGCCAGCATTCGATAAACATTAGTGTCTTCATAATCTTCTAACCTTTTCTGTTTATAAAGCATTTGCACCTTATTATGGACTGAGTGTTTCTGTCCCCCCCTAGAAGTCGTATGTTGAAGCCCTAAGTCCTCATGTGATGGGATTTGGAGATGGAGCCTTGGGATATAATTAGGTTTATATGAGGTCATGAGGGGTGGGCCCCATGATGAGATTAGTGCCCTTGCAAGAACAGATTTCAAAGCTCTCTCTATGATGTGAGTATAAAGCAAGAAGGTGGCCGTCTGCAAGCCAGGAAAAGAGTTCTTGCCACGCACCAAATCAGCGGGCACTTTGATCTTGAACCTCCCAGCCTCCAGAACTCTGGGAAATAAACAATGAGTAACCAGAGCTAGAACAAGAAGGCTCAGGCAAGTCATGAAGCCCCACCTTAACAACATGGAGGCTGATTCAGGATTAGAGCCCGTGTCTCTAGTGGCTAATGTAGCATTCTTCAGTGATCTCGAGCCGCCTCTCTCTCTATGACGATAAGGGCTGCAATGTCAGACCCGGAGAGGGAATGGGGCTTAATCTTATTTTGTTGTTTCTGATTCAATTCCTTACTTGGATGGCAGCAGTGCCTCTCGACCTGGGGCGATTTTATCCCCCAGGCAATGTTTGATTGCCTCCTTTTTGATTGGACTCAAGGTGCCACTAACATCTAGTGGTTAGAGATCAGGGATGCTGTTGACCCTCCCACAGTGCCTTGGACAGACCTCATGGTTGTGAAACCCTGGGTTATGGTAGTATAACGGAATGTGTCCTTCACCCATAGATGACCTTCTTGGATTGTTTGTCTTCTGCTATGGACTCTGCCGAGTCTGGGGATAAAATGTCTGGCCGTAAAGTAGAGTATAAAAGCTACAAGAGAAAAATAACCAGTCTCAGAAATAAGAGTCCTTGAACACTTTTAAAGAACACAACGGCCTTGACAAACTCATATTAGAATAATAGGAAATACCTCAGATAAATGATTTCTCAGTCCCATTATCAATTAAATCATCCTTATACATACTAAAAATATGAGGCATCTAAATCTTAAACCTTGTTAGTAAATATTCACAAGATTCTAGAAAATGGCTGTAGATCCTGAACAACTGACAAACCATATTCTAGAACACTCCTCACAAGTCTCTTATTAAAGAAACAAGCTGAAACTTGGATTAATTGGGTCCCTGGCTAACTGAAACTGCTATAATCTTGTTTCTCGGAAAAGATAGTAGTAGCAGGGAAAATAATTCATGAAGGGATTTAAATGTGTCATTTTCTAGGATTGGTACAAATTCCCACACCCCCTGATGGTGCTGGAAAAAATTGGTATAGGATATAAATGATACTAGAGCCTTGAGACACTCAGTTTTCCTGGACAGATTTTGCATGACTTCGCCGAGGCAAGAAAGTAAACCTTTGCATAAGCATAGACGATTGGGGGGAGAAATGTTTCAAAATGTTTTCCAAGGGTTCCACGTTGATTGCCTGGAAAAATCAATACCCCAGGTGCTCTGGTTAATGGGGTTTTATTGCAAAACCCTGCCTGTGTGCAGGATTGAGCGGGGGCTTGACAAGGGTGCAATGGATATACTAGAGTAAAATGTTTTGCTAGTGTTTCTGCAAGACACTCAAAGAATCCATCCCCAGAAGAGCATCCTGGGAGGTATTAAGTTGAGGGATGTTTCATGACAGTGACCTTCACAATTCCTCCCCCGAAGCACACTCAGATTGTGGCAAAGGAATTCTTCCTTTTGAGGAGGAGGTCCAAGGAGCTCATGGAAAGATCTGAGGGGTGGCTTGGCAAACCTCTTCTTTTAAGTGACTTTTTATTTTAGAAAAATTTGAAATCCACAGGGGGAAAAACAACTACAGTGTTTTTGAAAACTGTCATGAATGTTACGTATTTTTTAACCGAGGTTTTCCAACTGATACGATCTTGCAACACCGCCTCCATATCACTTTCTCTATAGAAACACGCTAGCGTCGTGCCAAGCCATTCGAATAAGTAGGCTACATATATCGTCACTCCTAAATACTTCAGCATGTGTCTCCCAGGGGAAAGATAACTGTCATGCACAATCACACCCTTAACAAACCTAAGGAAATTAGCACAAATTTAATATTATCACCCAACAGTCCGTACTCAAACATTCCCTATTGTCCCAATAATGCCCTCTCTAACTTTTCACTCTTCCGTTGCATGTTGTGCCCCTTTGGTTTCTTCTAATTTAGAACAACTCCCCAGTGTTCCTCTGTTCGACATGACGTTGACACTTTTGAAGGGTCTGAGATTGGTTTCCTCGTGATTAGATTCAGGTCAAACAACTTCTGGCAAGAACATCGCGTATGTGATGTTGTGTGTACTCACTGCATCACACAAGAAGGCATAGGGATGTCAGCTGTCTCACTACTGGGGGATGTGAAGCTTGACTGTTTGGATAAGGTGGTCTCTCCACTGAAAAGCAAATTTACTGTCCCCCCCCTCCCCAATTAATCAGTAATCTGTGGGATGATACCTTGGGATTGTGTTTTTCACAAACATTGATGATCTTTGCTTGAATCCATTATTACATTGGAGGATTTTTTACTTTTATTAGTTTTTTTTTTACATATACTAGTTGGCCTTCTTGTTCAAAAAGAGATTTCACTTTTGTCCCTATTTCTCTTCCCTCCCCTCCCTTCTCGTCTCCTCTCCTCCCTATTCCCCTGTTTCTCCCTCTGTGTCTCTCTCTGTTTCTCAAGTATCAGTATTAACTTATGCATTTTTTTCAATGATTTAATTTACTGCCATTGTGATTCTTTTCCCTGCTGTCCCCAATTTGGACAATGAGAGCCACTTAAGACAGTTCTTGTGTTCCTTTGAACTGTCTCCATTGGTCTTTAAACACTTGCTTACCTTCTTTCTTATACCCCTTTGGCTTATTTTGTCCTTTCCCTGTCCAGGCCTGAAATCAGTGTTTTTCAAAGAATTCTGGTTCCTGTTAGTGGGGAGTGATATTCAGAAATATACACAACATTTCACACTTATGCACCTGATTCACATAGAACATCACAGAATTTTTCCTCAGCTTCTCTCATTCCGTACTTATATTCTCCTCCCCTGACTCCCTACGACATTAATTTATTGACACATTTACTCTCTGTTACATCACAAACAAAATAGTTTTAAAATTACAGTGCAGGGTGCCTGGCTGGCTCAGCCCAAAGAGTGTGCGACTCTTGATCTCGAGGTGGTAGGTTTGAGCTCCAGGTTGAGTGGAGAGATTACTAAAAAGAAAAAAAAAAAAAAGCAAACTTAAAAAATAAAATTATAACACTAATACCACTAAGAAAATCAAGCCTGATTATAAATTTCACAATTTCTTTGTAACCCCTCTTAAACTATATCCCTTTATGTTTACATGACTTGAAATGATTATTTTTCTCTGTCTACATATGTTTTCGATTTCATATAAAGGTAAGGTCATTTGTTACTGTTTCTAGAGTTTGTTTTTTACATCATTTGTGATTTTTATTTTTATTTATTTCTTTTTAAAATTTTATTTATTTATTTTGAGAGAGAAAGAGAACATGAGCAGGGGAGGGTCAGAGATAGAGGGAGAGAGAGAAAATCATAAGAAAGCTCCGTGCTCTCAGTGTAAAACCCTATGTGGGGCTTGAACTCATGAATTGTGAGATCATGACCTGGGCCAAAATCAAGAGTCAGATGCTTAACCAGCTGAGCCACCCAGGTGCCCTTGTGACGTTTATTTTTTGACTATGTAAATCTTGGTATGGTTCAAAAGTCAGAGCTATATAAAAAGATACTCAAAGAAATTTCATTCCTTTCTATAGTCCCTCTACCCAATTCTCACCACCTATAGGTAAGCATTTTTATTAGTTTCTGGTTCCTCAGACCTATTTTACCTGTTCAAAAAAGTAAATGGCTATGTAGGTATATTCTTGTTTTCTCACATTTCTCTTACAGAAGGCAGCATACTCTATAACCTCCTAAACAGGTTAACACGTAGCATGAGAAATGCAGGTTACCTCTCTCTTCCCTCCCCACAGTGCTCCCACTTTCCCTGAGCTCCTCACTGTTCCCGGTTTGCCATCCGTCCTCCTCGAAGAGTTCTAAATGTGATGGGCTCTGTTTGGAGAGCGTCTCTGAGCACCGCATTGGAAGCCCTGTGATCTAACCCCACTGCTGCCCTGTGATGCTTACAGTGTTTTCAGTATGGTCCATATTAGTCTCAAGCTTCTTGTGCCTGCAGTGGTTCCTCATTCAGAAGCCTAGGTTGCCCCTTAATCTTGACACAGATTTCATTACCTTGCAAATTTCAAGACTCTCCTGTTAGGAGTTAAAATATTAATACAGTATTTTCACTTAGGATGTTTTATATATTGTTCCTTCTAGCATGATGGTGGGGAAGCGGGGGTGGGGGTTGGGGAAGGCACACATCATGTTTCTCTTTTAACAATGCATGGCTTCCAGGGGAGTTTGTGAGGATTAATTTTCTGAGCCAATTTAACTGGGGCAAATGGTGCCCAGAATCAGTATTATATTTGGGTGTGTTTGGGAGAGCGGCTCTGGAGGGGATTAGCATTGGAATCGGTGCACTCAGTAAGGTAGATGGCCCTCCTGGGTAGCCTCATCCACTCCACTGAGGGGATGAATGGAACAAAAGGGAGAGGAAAGAGGGATTCACCCCTGTTTTGCTTTCTACCTGCCTGATTGAGCTGGGACTTCAGTCTTCTGCCCATGAACTGGGATTTAAACCTTTGGCTCTCTTGAATCCCAAGCCTTTGGACTCTTTTCAGCAGAGCTGTGGCAAGAGTGGCTTCCTTAAGGGATGGTTTGCTAATGCCTTGGAGAGAAGTACAGGGTCAGGATGACCGCAGAAAGAAGGGGCTGCTTTGTTAGGCTGGAAAATGCCACATGAAAACATGGCCCTTTCCCCAAGGATCTCTTAGAGAGGAAATCATAAACACAAGCCTTTGAAGCAGACTCTCCTGGAAAACCATTTATTGCTATAGCTTCATGGGCTTGGCTTTGGAATCCCATCTCCAGCACAGGCTCCAGTTCCAATTTGTTCTGCCCTGCCCAAGCAATTGGGTCATGTCCCCAGCAGCGTTTTGGCCACTCAGATAACTTTTAGAGACCAAAACAAATTATGAGCACACGTGTCTCCTGGTGTCCTACATATAGAATACATGTCCTTTTGTTAACATATCTGGACGTCTGCCAGAGTCGCCATATGCCCATCTCAAAAGTGCTGCATTTTGTTCAACAAGGAACCAGTTTAACTCTGGGTCCCAGGGTGAATGAAAGCCAGAGGGGCTTTTGCTCATAGCATGAAAGTTGATCTGAACACTGAGATCAACACTGAAGATCTCCCGGCGCATCAATTTTGTATCATCTTCTGCCTCCAAGAAAAAAATAATAATAAATAAATAAAAGCAGAATTACTTGATGAATATGAAGGATATGACATAGGGAAAGAGTTTGTCTTTTCCCAAGCTCCCTGGTACAGAAGCTGGAGATGGTGGTAAGAATTATAATCTCCATTCCAGATGGGGGTTTGGATGTTCTGTGGACCACAACCCTACCTTTGCCCAGATCTCTTTGACTTTGTCAGTGCCCTGGAAAGTGGAGACGCGATTCAAGAACGTGAATGGTGGGAGAAATAGGGAGAGGAACTAAAATTTGTTGAGGGCCTCCTACAATATACTTTCCTTGGGAAAACCTAGCAATAGCCCTGTAGGTTAATTACTCCTATCTATGTTCTAGAGAAGAGTAACTGAGTCCCAAAGATGGTGAAGGTTGGAGCCAGAACTTGAACCCGGGCTTGCCAGCCCTTTCCAGTAAACCACACTGACTCTCCACACTGGTGTTACAATGAAAGATCCCCATAGAAGTGAAAATGTTGGGAAACTATAGAACAAGGCCCAAGTTGGGAGCAGAGGCAAAACATTGCTTTCCTGTCCATTCTTTCCATTATCCCAGGACTAGAGGTGGAGGGTGGGTGGCAGAGGGTGGGACTTGTGAGGTGAGAGGTGAAAAGAATGCAAACAAAGGACTGCTGAAGGACACTCCTGAGAATCTGGGGAAAAGGACAAAAACGAATGGTCTTTTCCTCTCTCTTCTTTACGTTTTATTGTTTTTTTAAAAATGTTTATTTATTTTGGGAGAGACAGAGAGAGAGTACGTGAGCAGGGGAGGGGCACAGAGAGAGAGAGAGAGAGAGAGAGAGAGAGAGAATCCTAAGCAGGCTCTGCACTGTCAGCATAGAGCCCAATGCAGGGCTAGAACTCATGAACCATGAGATCGTGACCTGAGCCGAGATTAAGAGTCGGACTCTTAACCCACTGAGCCACCCTGGCACCTCTTTTATTGTTAAGACTTAAGTCCAGGGTGCATTAAAGACACTTTAAAAAGGTGCTTAAAAGACGCTTTTGACAACTGGTAGCTAAGAATAGTGCTTCTCAAACTTTTTGGTCTCAAGGTCATCTCACTTCATAAAAATTGTGGAGGGACCCTCAGTGGATTTGCTTATGCAAGTTACATTACTGATATTTTACTAAGGCAGAAATTAAAGAAGAGAAAAGTTTATGCCATTTAACTAACTTATTTACTAGGAACAGTAATACAGCTATCACATGTTAACTTAAATAACACAAATAAAAAAGCCTATATTTAAAAAAATAATGGGGCTTTTTTTAGAGCGGCTTTTTCTCTTTTTGCAAATCTTCACGCATGGCCTGGAAGGTAGTGACATTCTCATATTTTCTCTTGTATTCAATCTGTTGCCACACACTTGAAGTTTATGAAGTAATACTTGGTAGGAGCTTCATACAGATATGTAGTTGGGAAAAAAAGAGCATTTTATTATTAAAATTTTTTTTTAATGTTTATTTTGGGGGGGGGGAGGGGCAGAGACAGAGGGAGACACAGAATCCGAAGCGGGCTCCAGGCTCTGAGCTGTCAGCACAGAACTTGTGAACTTGTGAACCATGAGATCATGACCTGAGCCGAAACTGGATGCTCAACTGAATGAGCCAGGCTCCCCTCTTGCACTTTCAGAGTATCTTTATCCACGCATGATTTTGTAATTTTTCTACATTGGTTATTTGGAAGATATGAGCTCACTGAGTCATACAAATCTTATAAATGTTGATTGGTTTCACTTAAAATCACATTCATTAACCAGTACATCAGAAAAGTCTCTAAGTATTGGAAAGCTATCAAGCTGATAGTAGCAGATACAAGTTTCCCAATATTCTTAGCTTCTCTTGAAAGTTCAAATTTTACCATTGGCAACAAATACTGATGACTTTTCAAAGTCTCATTTTGTTCATGTTCAAGAAAACGTCTGCCAAACGCACAAATCTAAATAGCCGTAGTATGGTGGCTAGGCATTCTTTCAAGTAAAAATGGGGCTCCGTGAAACAAGCGGGTGGTTCAGCTCAAGCTCAAGCAATCACACAAATGCCTTTTCTGGAGACAACCATTGTACCTTGGTTTGTGCCAGAAGTGCTTTCCACATACTCCTGATTTTGTCACATTGACTATGAAAAAGGCACGCACCCTGAGGTCAAAATTTAATAACATTACTGCTTTTCTCATGCCTCTTCAAGGACATCTTAAAGAGAAACTGCCATTTTTGTGTATGAGGTTGAAGAATATGACTACCAGCTGAGTTTGGTGCCACTTCCTTGATTTATGTTAGTCGTGAGGAGACTTATTCACCACGGCTCTCGCGCCATCACAGTTGGTCCAGGAGAAAACATGAGATATTTAAAAACTATTCAACACTTGGAGTATTTCAGTACCACTTGTGTTTGCCACCAAGCACTCAGATAAAACATCTTTGGGGACACCTGGGTGGCTCAGTCGACTGAGCATCCCACTCTTGATTTTGGCTCCGGTCATGATCTCACGGTTGTGAGATCATCTAGCTCTGCATTGAGAGTGGAGCCTACTTGGGATTCTCTCTCTCCGTCTCTCTCTCTGACCCTCCCCAGCTTGGACATGCCTGCACATGTGTGTACTCTCTCTGTCTCTCAAAGAAAAATCTTTGATCATTAATTGGTGCTAATATCAGACACATTCAAGCAAAACTGCAAGTCTAGCCATATCTATAGGTTCATCAGTAACAAAACAAAAATGCAATTTTGCAAATGAGATACTAATCCAGTTTTCATATTTATAGCTAACCAGTTTGTCAAGTGACTATATTTTTGGAAAGTGGCAGGGGTCATGATTTCTTCAACCAACTTTTAATCCAGCAGGCGTTCAGCAAGTGTCGAATGTGGAAACTTTGTTAAAGTTTTAGTTATTACGTTCCCTCCTCCAACCAATGCTTTAGACACATTTAGAATCTCAAAGTGACCCTGCCATTTAACTGACACCCAAATGCTGCTCAGCAATGTTCTGCTTTGTAAGGCACACAATTTAAATGGTAAAATATGACCATCTATCACACTGAAGAAAAGGTGGCTGTCATTATACTTTTATTTTTTAGGTGCAACTTTCCCCAGTTTCTTTGGAGCAGTTTCTTTTCTTCCTTGCGTCAAAGAACTCTCTGAGATGAAGCATTATCTTTTTTAGCATTTTAGAAATAGATAGTGTGTACAGCTGTGGGTCGATAAATAAGTCTCCAATCCCTCTTTTTAGCCAGCAATCTATCTTAAAATAAGAGGAAAACATATTTTAGAAACATTTGACTAAATTTTATTATATTCCAACATAATACTGAGATAGAACTTAGAAAGTTAAAAAAAATTGTTTAAAGTTTATGCAAAAGAAGGCAAAAATTAAATTCTTTTGGTTGTTGTGCTTCCATATACGTATGAAGAAATGTTGGGGATTTTAAAGTACAATTTATTGGATGGGAAGGAGATAACATGGATTTTAGATGGCGTAACTGAAAGTAGCCGGGAACATTTCAGTAGAAGTTTCGAGAATAAATGGAGCTAATCTCAAATGTTTATGTACTAAAACTTCAACTTAAAAAAAATTCTGAAACGCCCAAGAATATACAAACACAGATTCATTAGTCATCAGAGCAGTGACATCATCACAACCATGTGGCTTGAGGAAAATACCGCTCTGTGTTTGCGACAGAATAAACGTAAAAAGGGTGAAGAACGTCTTAGTGAGACAACGAAGATAATTTTGACATTGTGGACCCCCTGAAACAACAAGAGCAGCTGGTTGTTTGAGAACTGCGGCATAAGAGGGAACTCAAGGATAGGAGGAAAGAAAGAACAAGTTAACCATTTAGGACCCTGTTTGTGATCTTTAAAAGAGAAAGACGAGGGGACTTGGGCTTCTACATGGTTGGCCTAAGTAGGCAATCAGAGAGGAGCTTGGAGGCAATGGTCCTATCAGGAGTAAAGTGTCATTCAGCTGGAATATGTTTTTTTGTGTGATTCTAACTTGACTCTTTGGAGAAGATTGCTGCCTGGGTGCCAGTTTCATGGAGCGTTGGGAACTCGTAATAGTCATAAATCAGTGTGAGGCCTTTTAAAGGTAAAAAGGGGAGAAAGAACGGAAAAAAAAAACTGCATTGGAAAGAATTACCTTCCCCCTCCTGGCCCTTCAAATCTCTAGTTCTGACTTGTCTTTTTGAGATCATACTCTAATAAAAACCTTGACTGTTTGTTTCTTTATCAGTGTTCTTCCATTTTAGTTTCTGATTCTCATCTCCACAAGGCCATTTCGTTGTTTAGGATTTGGATCAGGATTGCCAAGTGTTAGAGAAACCATGCTGGCTCAAAGTTCAATAGGGGTATCCTAGTCCATTTGGGCGGTAAAAAAATACCATAAATAAGGTGAGTAACAAACATTTCTCATGGTTCTGGACACTGGGACGTCCAGGATCATGGAGCCAGAATAGTCAGTGTTTGGTGAGGGTGTCCTGGTTTATAAACAACTGTCCTTTTGCTGTGTCCTCATATGATAGAATGGGCAAATTGGCTCTCTGGGGTCTCCTTTGTAAGGGCCCTAATTCTATTCATGAAGGCTTCAACCTCACGACCTATTCATCTCCCAAAGACCCTACCTCCTAATACCATCATTTTGGGTCTTAGGATTTCAACACGTGAATTTGGTTGGAGACACAAAGCATTTCATCCCTGGTCCCTCCAAATCTGTATCCTTTTCACATGCAAAATACATTCATTCTATCCAACAGCCCCCAAAGTCTTAACTGGATCTAGCATCAACTCGAAAGCCTAAATTCACAGTCTCATCTAAATATCATCTAAATCAGATATGGGTAAGCTGATTCATCCTGAAGCAGTTTGCTGTCCAACTGTGAACATGTGAAGTCAAACATGTTTATGTGCTTCCAAAATATAATGGTGGGATGGTGTGTGATAGGCATTCCCTTCCAAAAAAACAGACAATGCCAAGAAGGAAGGAGTAACGGGTTCTGAGCAACTCCAAAAACTTAAGAACCACTGGGGTGGAGTCTACCCCCACGGCTGCACTGGGCATTGCCCTAGTGGCGGCCCCCTGCTTGGATGGTGCCTCCTGGCCTCCAGGGTTTCCATCCTTTGAAATCTAGCTGGAAGGAGTCCTGCTCCCTTGGTTTCTGCACTCTTATTGCGGTGGAGATGTCACCATGAGGAAGCTGCTGAGGCTGCTGCCACAGTTTACCACCTGTGCCCTCTGGAGGGGGTGGAACCCCAGCCCTCATTGCACCTAGGGCAGCCTATGAGCAAGACACCAGAATGCGGGGAGCAGAGCCTTGAAATTGTTTCTTCCCGTGGGGCTCTTACATTCTGGGTGAGTGGAGCCACAGCCCTGGGAAGATGCTTTCAGGGCCATTCTTCCATTGTCTTGAACAAGAGGTCCTGTTTCGATGTCCCCATTGTCTTGATGAATAACGTCTCGCTTCAGAGCAAGAGATGAAACCATACTATTTTATTAAATTTGGCCACACCCTTTATGTTCTTTCCTGAACAAACTTTCTCATTTTTAACAATATGGATAAGCTGAGAATTTTTCCAATTTTTAATTCTGCTTCCCATTTGATGAACAATTACATCTTTAAGTCATTTCTCTCTTCATGTTTTTTATGATAGGTATTCATGAGAAGCCAGGCCCCTCCTTCAATACTTTGCTTAGAAGATTGCTCAAACACTAGACTTTATCACTCAAAACTTCTACCTTCCACAGAACACTAGGACATGAACACTATTTAGCCAAGTGGACTGAGGGGGAGAGCCTTTCTAGACTAGTATTGCTGCCTGCAATCTAGGCCAGCAGAGTCGTCTAACCTAATGGCCCATCCAAAGGTAGGAAAGTTTGGGTATAAATGGAGACAAGGAAACACAGTAGCTGGATAAGTGGCTCATGTAATAGGCAAATCCAGTATTTCATTAACACCTTGAAAGAGGCTCAGAGCAAGAGATGATAGTGTCTTAGTTTAAGTATATCAGGTGCCTGAAATGGTGAAGCTTTATATTGCTGACGGTACTTCTGCTTTTGGAACCTGTTAAGATTGAATGGAAGCCTACAAATTCGAGTGATCTTGCAGTGGGAGACCCTTTGAGAGGATATGATGATGGAATGAATAGTTATTAATGACTGGGTGGGATTCTCATAATGTGGCAATATATATTTTTTTACTTTTGTGGTGATTTTGCTATAAAAGATTATGTTCAAAGACCAGGGGATACATGGTGATATTGTGACTTATGATGTTAAAAAAAAAAAGAAACAGCAGTCCCAAAATAGAGTCCCCTGTGCTAAGTCCCATGTCCTCAAACTGACTTCATACATAACCTAACTGAAGTTTCAACTTCTCCCAGGATTGTAATCTTAAACCAGTCTGGAATTTCCTGGTTAGCAGTAGTAAGGTAATCCACCTGTAGATCCCTTCTATCCCCCAAAGAAAGAGGAAGTAATCTGCTCTTTCTTTGCCCCTGCCCCCTTCTGCCTATGAAAGTCTCCCATTTTATATGGCTCTTTGGAGGTCTCTTCTATTTGCTAGATGGGATGCTGTTTGATTCATGAATTGTTGAATAAAGCCAATTGGATCTTCAAATTTACTCAGTTGATTTTTTTCATAACGATAATAAGAAATATATGTATATATATAGCTTTTACTATATATATAATATACATAGTATAGTGTATATATATAGTATATTTCTATAGTATAGAATACATATATATGTATATACATATATATGTGTGTGTATGTACATATATGTATATATATACACATATGTATATATGTATGTATATATACTCCAGAAACAGGAGTAAAAGTATATATATACATATACATATGTATACATATACATATATACTTTAAGACACAAAGCTCTTAAAACACATGGAATTTCCTAAGTGATAAAGATGTGTTGTTAGTGAAAGGACTTTTGGATTACACCTAGGGATGGGGCTGGTTGCCAGGGCAGCCAGCCATGTTATTAAAGAATTGGGTAGAACTTTCAATCCCAACCTCCACCCCTGACCTCTGTGGGGGGTGGAGCTGAAGATTGAGCTCAGTCCCCAATGGCCAATGATTTAATCAGGCATGGTTATGTAATGAAGCTTCCATAAACACCCTAAAGGACTAGGTTTGGAAAGCTTCTGGTTTGGTGAACATTTGTAGATTTGGGAAGAGTGGTACCCTCAGAGAGGGCATGGAAGCCTGTGCCCTTTCCCCATACCTTGCCCTATGCATTTCTTCAATCTAGCTTTTCTTGAGTTATATCCTTTTATAATAAATCAGTAATCTAGTAAGTAAATGTTTTTCTGAGTTCTATCCACCACTTTAGCAAATTAATTGAACCCAAGAAGGAAGTAGTGGGAGCCTCCCATCTGTAGCCAGTAGGTGAGAAACACAGTAGTGGAGGGGACAGTCTTGAGGAACTGAAACCTTAAGCTGTGGGATCTGATGCTGTCTCCAGGTAGAAAGTGTCAGAATTGTTTTGAGTTGTAGGATACCCACCTGCTGTCACAGAATTGCTTGATGCTTTGGGAACCCGTTCCCCAACACACACATTAGAATTGGACGTTATAATCATATATATATATAATATATATATATAATATATATATAATATATATTAATATATATATATGTATGTATATATATATAAAATTTATCTTTCCTCTGGCATTTATTCATGTTGTTTCCTCCACCTGAAATGCCTTTCTGATTTGTTTTTTGTTTTTTGTTTGGTGAAATCTCATTTGTGGCTTAGATGACAATTTCAATGCCATATATTTTGCTAAATTTCCCCATCCTTTCGTACCATAATTAATGGTTCCTTACTCTGTCCCCACGGAGTATTTGTTCATGCTACCAATATAGCATCTATCAAGTTGTCTTTTTTTGCAGTTGTAATGTGTTTCTCTCTCCCAATCAGTCCACTGCAGAGGTCAGTGTCTATTTGTGACTACTTACGTTTTTTCCTAATGTTTCAAGATTTTATTCAAATTTTAGTTAGTTAACATATAGTGTAATATTAGTTTCAGGAGTAGAATTTAGTGATTCATCACTTACATACAATACCCAGTGCTCCTCACAACACATGCTCTCATAACATCACTTATTTAGCCCATCCCCCCCCCCCACCTCCCCTCCAGCAACTCTCAGTTTGTTCTTCATAGCTAAGAGTCTCTTATGGTTTGTCTTCCTCTCTTTCTTCTTCTTCTTTTTTTATTTTCCCCTATGTCAATCTGTTTTGTCTCTTAAATTCCACATAGGAGTGAAATCGTATGGTATTTGTTTTTCTCTGACTGACTTATTTCACTTAGCGTAATATACTCTAGCTCCATCCATATTGTGGCAAATGGCAAGATTTCATTCTTTCTGATGGCTGAGTAATATTCCCTATTATATATATATATATATATATATATATATATATATATATAATTTCTGGATACATATGGAATATATATATATATATACACACACATATACATATAACATCTTTATCCATTCATCAGTGGATGGACAGTTGGATTCTTCCCGTAATTTGGCTATTGTTGATAATGTTGCTATAAACATCAACTTAAATTTAAGTTAACTAAAATGGAATGAAATTAAGAATTGATTTCATTAGTTGCACCTGCCATTCCAGGGATTCCGTAGCCACATGTTGCTTCCATATTGGATAGGACAGATAGGTTTGCATCATTGCTGAGATATGCGTGGTTTCTCGTCCCCAGATAGTTTAGAATTTGAACAAGAATAATGCACTTAGAAAATTGCCACCAAACTAATAGGGTGTAAGTTAAGTATCGGATGACATTAATGTGTAGCTATTAAGTACTGGTAAAGAACTAGTGATAGTGAGTGATAATAAGGATGCTCATCTTTGTGTCGCCAGGGTTTTCACAGTGTTTGAAAGAGAATAAACACTCATCCTGTCATGGCCACATCAAGGTGGTAGGGCTTATGGCACATTCAATGCTAGTATGTGAAAGGTACAACCACAAACCAGTTGGTGGGTTGGAGAATCAGGATGTTGGGAAGAGACTGTAAAACACTAAAGCCTCGGGGCGCCTGGGTGGCTCAGTCGGTTAAGCGTCCGACTTCAGCTCAGGTCACGATCTCACGGTCTGTGAGTCCGTGAGTTCGAGCCCCGCGTCGGGCTCTGGGCTGATGGCTCAGAGCCTGGAGCCTGCTTCCGATTCTGTGTCTCCCTCTCTCTCTGCCCCTCCTCTGTTCATGCTCTGTCTCTCTCTGTCTCAAAAATAAATAAACGTTAAAAAAAAATTTAAAAAAAAACCACTAAAGCCTCTTGGGATGGTAATAATGAGGGGAATGACTAAGGGGTTAGACACCGGACGAATTAGCAATTCTGAGCCAGGAATTAGACAAAGAAGATTTGTCAGATAAAATGTGGGCACTAAGGATTTTCCCAGACAGGTGTCTGCACCTCTGTGAAATGACTGGGAATCTTAGAACTGCACTAAGGACACGATTTCTATCAGATGGAAGACACTGCTCACTAATTATTTATGAAATAAAACTAGACAAAATGTAAATGTATGATATATATATATATATATATATATATATATATATATACACACACACACACTCAGGTACAAAATGTATGTTACGAACCACATATACACTAAAGATCCATATACATATGGATCTAGAGTGAATACTTTCTGCCGACAGGAAGTTCACATTATTGATAGCGGAATAAACACATAGACAACTAGATAGAGCGATACAATAATGCTGTATTAATGTGAGCAGAAGATGGAGCCCACCCGTGAGAGTGCAGAGATGAGCCGTGAGCCGATAGTTTAATTCTGCTCTTTTTTGTGGCCACGTTCTTCCAAATAAGAACCCACCATTTGTGTCGTGCTGTGCAGGTGCAGAGATATTTGTCAGATAGGGGGATGGATGAACGTGCTTTACTTCTGGGTTTAGTAATCTGAGCCTCGCCTCACGATAGCATGGCAAGACCCTCCCAAACTGCTAACTCTAGACCCGTGTCACCCCTGAATGCTTGGACGACTTTCCTTTCGTCAGCAGGTAACTCATTCCACCAATGTTCATGGAGCATCTCTTGGGCACCCTGCAAACTGTTGGGTGCTTTGGAAGACAACGTGTAGGTAGGTCCTCGTTCTCAAGTAGCTTAGAACTTGAAGAAGAATACTGCGCTTAAAACATTGTCACCAATCTGATAGAGCTTACGTTAAATATCAGATGAATGGTATAGTTATTAAGGACTAGGCCAATTCAGAGGAGGAAGGGATATTTTCCAGCTGGTGTGATCCAGCTGTTGTGATTAATCAGCATGAGGATGCCCAGGGGGATGGTAGCTGGGTCTGTTAACTGAGGCCTTTACTGCTGACTTAGCCATTCCATTTCCAGTGGAAAAGTAGCAGTCTGGCTTCTTTTCTAGAAAAGTGTTGGCAAGTGGGCTCTCCATTGTAATTCAATGACCAGCAGCTTGATACAACTGTCACAGATTGTCTTTTTTTTTTTTTTTTTGAGCTTCTCCTGAATGTGAATTAGATCCTTTGGGAAGCTGCAAAAATTCCTTAAGGTCACAAAAGAGCCATTCTGCTGCCTGGTTCTTGCATATTACAAAAGGTCCTCTTATTAATTGCACACTTGGGAAAAACACGGATTCTTATCACTTATTTGTAATTCGTGGCCATGTGAAGCAAGATCTGAATTTGAACTGCAGTTTTGTCATTTGCCAGCTGTATGACTTTGGAGAAGCCAATCTTTCTGGTCTTTTCTCATTGTGCTCCCCACAGGTTTCTGCTTTTAATCCTGAGTATGTCAGTGTTACGTGACATCAGACCTGATCTGCTTATCCGATAGTTACCGTTTGGCTTAATGAGGTCCAGATTCTCTAGGTTAGACATGTAATCTTTTTTTTTTTTTTTTTTTTTTTTTTTATCAGGGAATTCTTTCTGTTTCTAGCTTCTCTTTGGATATGGATTTCATTAGATCTCCAATATCATTACCTCAAGAAAGGAGACAGTCAAACCTCTATCAGGAGCACCGCAAATAGGGGCTTTAACTCTTAAACACTGAGAGGGAGACGCGTCCCTAAGTTCAATATCTACCATGACTGTACTTTGGTACAGAGATGCTGATATGATACAGAGAACCTGAAAGGTTATCCAAATGAGGGTGGGACTCTCCATTTCTTTCTTCTCCAACACTCTTCCTTTAGTTACATAGATCTTAGTGTCTGACTTGTGTTGTTTCTCTTCTTCCTGAAGAACTTTTTTTTTTTTAAGACTATTTTTTTTTAGAGCAGATTTAGGTTTGCAGCAAAACTGATAGGAGGGTACAGAGATTTCCCCTACCCTCACACATGCACAGCCTCCCTCATTATGAACATCCCTCGCCCGAGGGATACATTTGTTAGACTTGATGAACCCACACTGACACACCATTATCACAGAAAGTCCATAGTTTGCATCGCTAGAGTTTTCTGTTGGTGTTGGACATTCTGTGGCTTTGGACAAGTGTATGATGTCATGAGTCCATTGTTATAGTACCATACAGAATAGTTTCACTGCTTTAAAATCCTCTGTGCTCTACCTGTTGGTCCCCCCCCCCCCCCCCCGTCACCCACTGGTCTTTCTATTAGCTCCATAGCTTTGCCTTTTTCGGAATGGCAGAGAGTTGGAATCATACAGGTGTAACCTTTCCAGATGGGCTTCTTTCACTTAGACATATGTCTAAGTCTCTCCATGTCTTTTCGTGAGTTGATAGCTCATTTCTTTTTAGCACTGAGTAATATTTCACTGTGTGGGTGTACCACCATCTATTTATTCATTCACTGACTGAAGGACATTTCGGTTGGCAAACGTGAATACAGTTTGCCATAAACATTTGCGCACAAGCTTTTGTGTGTCCATAAGTGTTCCACTTTTTTGGATACGTGTCGAGGAGTGTGCCTGCTGGATCATATGGTAAGAGTCTTTTAGTTTTGGAAGAAATTGCCAAACCGCCTTCCGAAGTGGCTGTACCATTTTGCGTTCCCACACATTTGTGTTGCCGCACATCCTACCCTGTACCTGATGTCAGTGTTCTGGATTTTGGTCATTCTAATAGGTGTGTAGTGATATCTTCTTGTTTCTTTAATTTACATTTCCCTGAGGGCAAACGATGTAGAGAACTTCCTTTAGTACTTCTTGGAGTGCCGTTTGCTAGCAATACATTTCCTCAGTTATTTATTTATTTATTTATTTATTTATTTATTTATTTATTTATTTTAAAAGTTTATTTATTTTTGACACAGAAAGAGAGACAGAGCATGAGCGGGGGAGGGCCAGAGAGAGAGGGAGACACAGAATCTGAAACAGGCTCCAGGCTCTGAGCTGTCAGCACAGAGCCCGACGCGGGGCTCGAACTCACAGACCGCGAGATCATGACGTGAGTCGAAGTTGGACGCTCAACCGACTGAGCCACCCAGGCGCCCCTCCTCAGTTTTTATTTGAGAAAGCCTTTATTTCTCCTTCACTTTTGAAGAGAATTTTGCTGAACATAGAACGTGAGGTTGCTGGGATTTTTCTTTCAACACCGAAATATTTTACCCCACTTTCTTCTTGCTTGTGTGGTTTCTGATGAGAATTTTCTGTCCATTGTAATTCTTATCCTGGTTCCTTTACAGGTAAGGTGTTTTCCTTTACTCTGCTTCTTTAAAGATTTTGGTTTTGTCTTTGATTTTCTGCAGTTTGAATATAGTACGCCTAGGTATAAATATTATTGCCATTTATTCTGCTTGATGTTTTCCGAGCTTCCTGGAGCTGTGATTTGATATATAGCATCAATTTTGGAAAACTTTTAGCCATTATTACTTCAAATATTTCTTCTACTCCAGTGTCTATTTTTTCTCTCTGGTATTCTAAATTGTCTGTATATTACACTTAAAAATTTTTTTTCTTTTTATCTTTACTTATTTTTGAGAGAGAGAGAGAGAGACAGAGTACAAGTGGGGGAGGGGCAGAGAGAGAGGGGGACACAGACTCTGAAGCAGGCTCCAGGCTCTGTGCTGTCAGCACAGAGCCCGATGTGGGGCTCGAACTCACAAACTGTGAGATCATGACCCGAGCAGAAGTCAGACGCTTAACCGACTGAGCCACCCAGGAGCCCCTGTATGTTACACTTTTGATATTGTCTCACAGTTTTTAGATGTTCTATTGTTACGTTTTTAATCCTTTATTTCTCTTGGGTAATGAGAAAGTCTGGGAAGTTTCTATTTGACCTATGTTCAGGTTCACAGATTCTTTTCCTGGTCATTCCAACTACCAATGAACCTACTAAAGGCCTTCTTTATTTCTGTTAATAGTTATTTTTGATTTCTAGCATTTTTTAAATTTAAAATGTTTAAAACGGTTTATTTATTTATTTATACTGAGAGAGAGAGAGAGAAAGAGTGCGTGAGCAGGGGAAGGGCAGAGAGGGGGAAAGAATCCCAAGCAGGCTCCGTGCTGCCAGTGCAGAGCCCAATGTGGGGTTCAAACTCTCAAACCATGAGATCATGACCTGAGCTGAAATCAAGAGTCGGACACTTAACTGACTGAGCCACCCAGGCGCCTCTCAAACATTTTCTTTAGCTACTTCTTTAGAGTTTCCATCTCTCTGTTTATATTATCCATCTGTTCTTGTATTTTTTTTCAAAAATTTTTTTCACTGGAGTCCTTAACATATTAATTATAGTTGTTTTAAATTCCGTGCCTGGTAACTCCAAGATTGAGGTCATATCTGAGTTGAATTCTGATGCTTAATTTGTCTCTTCTCATGGTTTTTTTTTTCCTCGCTGTTTAGCCTGACCTCTAATTATTTTGTTGAAGGCTGGACATGGTGTATTGGCTAATAGAAACCGAGGTAAATAAATAGGCTGTTAGGGTGATAGTTTGTGCTACTCTTGTCAGGAGTTGAGCTATCTAATGTTGCTGCAGCCATAGTTTCTGGAGGCTTTGAACTCCTCGGAGGCCTTTATTTTTGTCAGCGGGCTTCCCTAAGAACTCCTCCTCAGATAGTCTCCATCTAGAAGTTCTCACAGCAATATCCTATTGTCATTCTAACGGAGCCCTAGGGTGGCCTGGTAAGGTATGGGGGAGGAGAAGCCTTCTATGATTTTAGGATTAAAATTCAGTCTCTTAGTAGACCTATGTTTCTGGGCTGTGACATCCACAAGTGTTTATTAGACTTTTTTTTTTCTCTTTCACTCCTTATGTGAGACAGGTGGGCGTGAGCGTGGGTGGGGGGAGTGGCGCAAGGTATGAGAAAAGCAGTTCACCTCTGTGGGATAAAGCTGTAAAAAAAGGATCCCCCCCCCCCATCCCCTGCCCCGGGTAGGTCTTTGCTATGAAGATTGGTCCAAGCGCATTTCATAATGGTTACTTTCTGTCTCCTCCAGCTGCAGCCAGGAGGGGATCTTTCTCGGCCCTTCATCTTAGGAACCTAGTGGAATCCCTAGAGGGGAAGCCCACGCAAGTGTACGGGTCCCTCCCAGGTTACACTCCCGAGAGTTTCTCACCCTCCAGTCAGTGCGCAGCCAACCTCGGGCAAGTCTTTCACACGATCACATCACAAGTTCATGGCTCCAGCGGCTTCTGCTCCAGAGAAGCAGGTCTTGACCGCCGGAATTTGCCTGTCTTTTCCGATTTCAGGTGTTAAAGATTCACACTTTGACTTTTGTATTCGAATGGACTCTTGAGGTTAGCCAGAATTTGCAGATGTGTCCTTCTCACGTGAAAATCAACCTTGGCTCTAAAATTGCACTGGGTTTTTTCACGCCTTTTGTTTAGGTTTATTCTGGGGAGGCATTGGGAACAGAAGGAAGGATGAGCTTTGCATTGTAATTTGCATCTGATGAATCCTTCCATTTCTGTTTTATTTCTTAGGCATATGGCAACAAGCTTTTGGAATTGCAAAGGGATGCCCTGAAAAATCTTACAATTCCTTGTACCGTAATTCTTCGTTTATGTTTGAGATTAAGAAAATAGAAAGAAAGCTTATGTAGCTCCTTTTCCAGTAAGAACATTGGGTAGTTCTCCATTTATTCTGCTATTTTCCCCATTTTTTCCTCTGGGATGGACTTATTCCAGGGACAGGTAAGTGACTGACCTATTATCAAATCAGAGTGGAAGGACGAGAATTGGCTCTCTCTGTTCGGGTCAGTGCTGGTTCCTGACACTTGCAGGATTTCCTGTTCCTTCCCTCAGGCCATGCAGATGTGTGGGTTGTAGATACGTGTGCCCCAGTTGCTTTTGTTAAACTGGCTGGCTGTCCTAAAGGATTGGTACCTACCACCAACTACAGCTGGGTATGGTGTATCTCAGAAGGTAACTCATTTAAGAATACTTTAAAGATATAAGTGATATTTTATGACTTTATAGTATAAAAAGAGAAAAATAACAAGTCAACTTATTTTTCAATTTCCCTTTTTTCATCATATTCATTATATTATCTTCCTTCCTTCTTTGTTTATTTTTCAAACAACTGCAAAGTGTAGCTAATGTAACTGTTAACATAGTAAAATTGTGGTCACAGTTTTGACATGTGGATTTCTTCCTTACACCAGCAAAAATTCTCTAACACCAACACTGACCGGGTATCCTACCATTCAGTTCAATTCTGACACTATCTTCCTGGAGATAGCATCAGATTCCACAAGTTGAGGGCTCAGTTCCACAAGACTGCCCTCTGCTTCAGATGCCAGTCACAAGTCCAGATTGTTACCTATGCATCTAAAAGTCTGGGTATAAATCAGAGGCCCCCACAACCTTGAGCTTGGGTTTGACTGATTTGCCAGAGTGGCTCACAGAACTCAGGAAAGTAGCTTACTCATTAGATTATTGGTTTATTACAAAGGATATTAAAGGATATGAATCAACAGCTGATGAATAAATACAAAGACAAGGTCCCAAACAAAGGAGCTACTGTTCCCATGGAGTTTGGGGACCCAACATAGTAGCACATGGAAGAGTTGTTTCAGCAACGTGAAGCTCTGAACCCCCTCCTTTTGAGTTGTTATGGATGCTTCATTCTTAAGGTATGATTGATTAAATAATTGGCCATTGGTGATTGGTTCAACCTGAAGCCCCTCTCCTCTGCTTGGAAATCAGAGGGTGGGACTCTAACCCTCTATCCGTGGTTGGTTCCCCTGGCAATCAGCATCCCCATCTGTAGAAAATTTCCAAAAGTCCTTTCCTTAACATAAACTCAGTTGTGGTTGTATTCCCCACCAATTCATATGCTGAAGCCCTAATCCCCAATGTGACTATATTTGGAGAGAAGACCTTTAAGAATATAATTAAGGCACAATGAGGTTATAAGGGTGAGCCCTGATCCATTAAGACCGGTATCCTTATGGAAGAGGAAGTGAAACCAGAGCTCTCTCGAGCTCTCTCTCTCTCTCTCTCTCTGTGTGTGTGTGTATGTGTGTGTGTGTGTGTGTGTGTGTGTGTTTCAGCATGTGCAGGGGAACGGCCAAATGAGAACACAGTGAGAATATGGCCATCTGCAAACTAGGAAGAGAGGCCTCATCATAAACCAAGTCTGATATTGGACTTCCTAGAACCACGAGAAAATAAATGTCTGTTACTTAAGCCATCTCATCTATGGCATTTTGTTATGGCTGACTAACACATCTACACTGGTACATAGTCTTTATAATCAATATTTCAATGGCTGCAATATTGGTCACTATACCAGAGTTTCCCAGGAGATTACTATATAGAATGCTAGTCGTGGGAGATGAGACCATACAATAAACAAATAAACAAACAAAACAATTGTGTTCTGCGGCCTAAGTTTGGGAATCACTGGGCTAAGAAAAAAAAATTAACAAGTCTTCATTTTCTTATGGCATCTTGGAGCCTTTACTATGCTAATAGTCATCGTCAATCTTCAAAGGTCTGCACCGCATGCAGAATGTTTTTCTGAACTGGTGTTGAAAAATTTTGCATTTTGTACATATATACTGAATTATTTTCCCATTTGGCATCCAAACCACTCTCGTTAATACATTGGTAAAGGAATGCATGAATACATTACTTTGCAGCGTAAATTTGGGTTAGGCCTCCACTTGCAATACGTAAGGAAACTATATGGAGCCCATCTAAAGGTATTCACCCTCAACTGAGCTTTCTAAGATTATCATCCACTGAATTCTTGTTTGTTTGTTTGTTCTTCTAATTCTCCACGAGTTTAAGAAAGGACCCGAGTAGGGTGAGAACTAGATTCTTTAAGACTTCCACGAGGTAATTTAAACGTTGGACAGTGTGCTTTCCATATGTTGTTGGGGCACTGTAAGCGAGTGTAATATGGGTGTGGCACTAGATGGAGAAAAGTAGAATTACTCAACAGTCTGAATCCAAGAATATATTTGTGTATTTTTCTGAGAAATTTTGAGGGTTTGCAGGTAGATAATGAGGGGTAGAAAAAGGGTTGATGTGAAGTGTGTTGTGGGGGTGGGGAAAGTGTTACAGACTCGTCTTCCTCTTCCTTAATCCTCTGTTAGATGATGGGGATATAATTAGCTTAAGCATCACAACGCTGTATACCTACTAACAATGAGGGGAATGGGGTTCTGTTCCTTCTTGTCAGGGAACTTTTACTCGCAAGTGGCTAAAATGTAGTTTCTGTTTTAGTTCTACCCAGTTTCTTTTCTGGCATTGCTAGGATTTTGATAATTCTCATTAATGGGAAGAATATGATCAATAACCAATTGCACAATCAGTCAAGTTTTACTTTCACTACCAAGTGTTTTTAATGGACTCCTTCGAGAACATTCTCCATACACCTGGGCTCACTTGTTCATTACTGTGGGACAGCTCCTTTATGTTTCTCTCTGACATGGTCTACATTGAGTGCTCTGTGCTTTGTATTGGGATGCATTTGTGCTCTTCTCCATTCCTTTTATTTCACTGTCTTTGGCAGGAAGACTAACTTCTTCATGTGGATTCTAGCAGGGCAGAAATATGAATCCCATGTTTCCTGGCCATATTTTGTAATGCCTGTCCACCAACACTCCATTCTAAAGGATGCTCATCCCAGGCCCGAGGTGCAAAAGTCATGTTTTGTCCCATATCCTTCACCCCTGCAACCATGACTGATTGGGAACATGGCCCAAAGCAACCTGGTGTTTTGTTAGTATAGAGAAATAATATTTCTTGAAAGTAATTTAAATATGGTAACTTACTGAATATATTTTTATAATGAGCTGCCACCCAATAGGAAAACGGAGGAGGCTCACCTGGGCTGCAGTCTCAATGCAGTAGGATTTTGACAGAATTCTTGGTTAGGTATGTTATTTTCTTAACAGTATTTGATATTGTCTGATAATAATTTCCTTAACAATACCTGAATACTCTTTATTTTTCGACTTAGGTCTTTATTATGACATCATAAAAGGGTTTATTGAGACTGACTGAACCTACATTAAATAACAATTAACATAGCATATAGACATGTAGATACAACCACAAACAATGTAATGTGTTCCTACTTTAACAATCATCTTCTGCATTTCTGCATGAGAATGAAGAAAACTTTAAGTGTGCCCTCCCCTTCCCCCCCCACCCCCCCCGCTCCCAGCCAAAAAAAAGTCTTGATCCTGGTTCTATATGTATATCTTCTTTTTTCTTTCTTTGTTTCTAGAACATTCTCTTTTCCTTTTCTGGAGCCCATGATAGTCTGGGTCCCAGATTTGCCTGGTATGTTTGTTGCTCTAAATTAGAATTTTTAAATAAATGTTTGTTTATTTGGAAAGAGAAAGAGAGCATGAGTGGGGAAGAGGCAGACAGAGGGGGAGAGAGAGAATCTCAAGCAGTTTCTGTGCTGTCAGCTCAGCACAGAGTCTGATGTGGGGCTCGATCCCATGAACTGTGAAATCATGACCTAAGCCGAAGTCAAGTCAGATGCTTAACTGACTGAGCCACCCAGGTGCCCCTAAATTAGAATTTTTATTCAAATCACCTCTTGATATGCAATTGTTCTAAATTCAGAATTTAAGTACAAAGGTAATTTAAATTACAACTTTGAAATCGGACAACCTGGGTTTGAATTTCAGACTCTGTCATATACAACAAACTCCATGACCTTGGGCAAGTTTATATCTTGACATACGAAAAGCTAAACATTTTTAATGTATACAACTTAAAGAGTTTTGAGATAAGTATACATCCATGAAACCATGACCACAATGTATCCCATAAACATATCCACCACTTCCAAAAGTTTCTTTCTGCCTACTTTACTATTATTATTATTATTGTTTTATTTTTTTGTGATAAGAACACTTAACTCTTGGGCAAGGTCATCGAGAGGACATGACCACTGATTGACCCTTGAGCTAGAAACAAGGCCATTGGAGGCTCCCCACCCCTTCCCCGTCCTTGGAGCGTACATTTTGCCCACTGTTCCCACAGTGAAAGCAGTTTCAAGGACATAGCCTTGAAGACTGTCAAGTGATGCTAAAACCCAGTTAAGGCCTGTATATAAACATTCAAGATTCTGACGGGGGGGGGGGGGGGGAGGACGGGGTATGGAAATCTACTCATCTTGCAGCCACCTACGACAAGCCTTGTGTGTGAATTCCCTTGCTTATTAAACTTGCCACCTACCAATCTGAAGTGGCCTGCCTATATCGCTGGTCTCTCCTTGCCTTTTGTGTATGGGGGCCTGTGGTTTCAGATTTCAGCCGGGAGGTCTGGGGTTTCCAGCCAGTGTTAACACAGGACGGATCCATCAGAATGCTGGTGGCCAGCGGTTGGGGGAGGGGAAAACGGGGAGGTATTAATCAAAGGGCACACATTTTAATTATAGACACTGAGTCAGTCCTGGAGATCAACAGTATCGCACAGTGCCTGTAGCTAACAGTCCTGTGCTGTATACCTAGAAATACCCTGAGTGGACACGCGTTCTCCGTTTCTTCATTTCTGAAAGGGACACAGGCAGGAATGGTCTAGGAGTGATGATTCAATGAGACAGCCCCACGTTCACATGCAGTATGATCTCAATAAATGCTAGCTCTGAATCCTAATAACGCTAACAGTAGGTGTAGACACCGCAGCTGCTATAAGGCAGCTATGCTGGTCTGTGCCACGCTGGGCTCAGGGCCATGTTCATTTCTTCTCTAATCTCTGTCAAACACCTGCTGTCTACGCCAAGGAGAGACTTCTTTCTGCATTGCTTTGCATTCTGCGGCATCTCAGCAGGAGAATTCTTTTCTTCGTCTTACTTTTGGTAGGAAGAAGACGTTTTCCAGGTTGAGCAGGGAATGAATGGCAAAGGTCCTTTCTCTCCCGTTTCTGCCCCACAGCCACGCACTGCAGTAGGTTACTGGCTGCTTTTCCCCCCCGGGGTCCCGCTGTCACAAACTCCCGTTTGGATGAGGTAGTGGGGGATTTAGTTGCTTTGCTGCCTCTTGCTGCATCCGGTCTGCAAACAACTATTCATTTTTAAAAAAATTTTTTTTTAACGTTTATTTATTTTTGAAACAGAGAGAGACACAGCATGAATGGGGGAGGGGCAGAGAGAGAGGGAGACACAGAATCGGAAGCAGGATCCAGGCTCCGAGCCATCAGCCCAGAGCCCGACGCGGGGCTCGAACTCGCGGACCGCGAGATCGTGACCTGAGCTGAAGTCGAACGCTTAACCGACTGAGCCACCCAGGCTCCCCCAACTATTCATTTTTAAAAATAAAACAGTCAACGTGTCTGTTGAATTACTGGACTTCTAGCTACCTGCCCCGGGGTTTTTGCCACTAGTTGTTATCAAGGCGAAATTATGGCGATGATAAAGCTTGTCTTTGTCCTTTGCCAGATCCGTTGTCTGCCTTTTCCTCCCTTTTGCCGCATCTCTCCTCCACGAGTTCCAATACCCGCGTGTCATTAACATCATGCACATTTATTCTGGGAGGTATTTTCTTGTTCACGTAACATCCTCAAGACATACGATATTCTGATCAAGGAGAGGAGCCGAGTGGCAGGATCCTTTACACCCAGGAGTTAACAGGTTCCTCTTCTTGTTTTAGGCAAAATTCCCACAAAAACAAAAGAAAATGGCAATGCTTAATCCGAATGGGAAAGTGAACAAGGAAGAAAGAAAACAGGTGTGCAGCCGAGTGCCTCGTATGTGATGATCAAAGTGCTGGGCAGACCACCTACCTGGTCTCCTTAAGTCTCGACAGGGAGAAGTGTGATCTGACTGCTTCATGCATGATCGACTAGACTTGGAGAGATGGGGAGACTTTTCCAAGGTTACCCAGCGAGTGAGTGGTAGAGTTAGGATTGTAGACCCAGCTCGCCTTTTCAGAGAGGTTTGGCTGCACCTGACATCCTACCAGCTGGGCAACCGGTCCACTCTGCATATGCACTTGCATTGGTGCTGGCCGTTTCAGGGGGTGTGATCAAAAGGGACTTCTTTGATGGGGAGCTGTATTTTCTGATGGCGGTGATGAGAGATGAGACTGGAAAGGGTTAACAGATGGTTTGCAGTTCCTTCAAGAACCCCGCTGACTTTTGTACAGTAAAATAATAAAGTTCCAATTTGGGAGCGAGTTCGCTACTGAGACACCAGCGCAGCTCCAGGCTATTAGAGGACTCGATGAGCACAAAGCTTTATGAGCCGTCAGCTGTGGCTCTGGAGGGTGATTCAGCATGTCGGTTGCTGGGAGCATAGCTGTTAATTGGAATGGGAGAGAGAGAAGGAGCCCTGGTTTGGCAGATCGAGTTTAAATGGGTGGATTGTCTGATGGAGACTTTTTCTGTTCCCTTTTGGCTTTGGTTCAATGCTTATAGCCAGACTGTTTTGCTCCCAGCTGGACTTTGCTTGTCTTGAAATGCCTTTTTTTTTTTTTTTGTCAGTTCGTAGCTCTCGATTTTTATAAGGGCTTGGGTAAGTGAGAGGCAATGGCAGTATAGCCAACTTTCATCATGACTCTGAATTCTCTGGAGCCCTACTTGACTTTCCAGCTCGCTGCCTTCTCTGTTGTCCTAGGCTCCTTCCCTGCTCACCATAGAGCGGGTATTGCTGGCAGGCTTATTTGCAGTGTAGTTCAGTTCAGTGTTTATTAGGTGCCAGGGAGATGGGAGGAGCAGAGGATGTGGGGGCTGAAGACCCGAGTTCAAGAACTGCTGTTATCGCTCAGATACATAACTTGATTGCTCAAAGCCTTAACTTTCTCTTTTGTAAACAGGAGATGATGAAAATAACGTTCACCCATCAGGTTGAGCATTTAAGAGACTCTATGAAAGCAAGTAGTGAAAGCTCAAAGGCACCAATATGCTCTCAATATTTGTGAATCTCAGCCACTTTTTATATTCCTTTTGTATTCCTCGGGCAGAAAGAGTCTCCTCTTCTCCTAAATCCTTTACCAAGAGATCTGTCCTGTCTGCATGGTGCAGATAGATGGAGAACAGAGTAAAAGGCTTTGGGGAAATAGACCAAGAAGTGCACTCTTGCTGAAAGTTACTTTATCTCCCCAAGACTCAGTGTCTTTATCTCTAAACTCATGTCTGTCTCACAGGTTATCATGAGGAGTAGAGGCGTTAGTTTTGTACGGTGCCTTCTACAGAGCTTTGCACATAGAATGGGCCATAATAAATGGCTTTCTGGCGTACCTGGGTGGCTCAGTCGGCTGAGCACCTGACTTCGACTCAGGTCATGAACTCGCGGTTTGTGAGTTCGAGCCCCGAGTCGGGCTCTGTGCTGACAGCTCGGAACCCGGAGCTTGCTTCGGATCCTGTGTCTCCCTCTCTCTCTGCCCCTCCTCCGCTCATGCTCTGTCTCTCTCTCAAAAATAAATACACATTAAAAAAAAAAAAAGAATAACTGGCTTTCTGTCTCTTCCACTCCCTGATTTGTACTCTCACAGCATTCCTCTCTGCTATGTCCAGAAAGAGTGGTTGACAAAAATACTTCTTGAAAAGAGGATGAATTGATCAAGTTTCCTCCCCTTGAGTTTTTCAAAATAAGTTAATACAGTTTAAATGTCATATGGTGTACAAAACCAGATAGCCCTAGATGCCCTTTGACAAAAAACAGCCCTTTCTCCCTCATTTCCAGTCTCTAGATCGATTATAGTAACTCTGTCCTCTGACGGTCACCTCTTGCGTTCATTACAATTTTCTGATTTTTCCATTTTGGACTAAGTCTATTGACTTCCGACTATAGCATGTGTAAATGTATCCCTATCTTTTATTATTCACCCCCACCCCCACCCCCACCCCCGTATCTGTTCCCTGTAACAAAATTACCACAAACTTAGTGGCTTGAAGAACAGAAGAAATGTTTTCTTTCACAGTTCTGGAGGCAAAAACAAAACAAACAAACAAAAAAACCTAAAATCAGCATTGCCGGGCCAAAATCTAGGTGTTGCCAGCTGAAAAAGTGAAAAAGGGGCACTGAGATAATACAAAGAGAGTCGCTGCAGGAAGCCTCGCGAGGGCAACAAAGAGAAGGGTTAGGGTAACTAGAACCCGGAAGCTCCAGGGAGGAGTTTCGTGGGGCTCCGGCACCAGGCCCCGAAGGAGGAAGTGTTGCAGATCGATCGCCGAAGCAGGCGGCTGGCTCTGGAGTTCTAGAAAAATAAAATACCCAGAGCCTGGAGACTGATGGGCTGCCACAGCCAGGGAAAGAGCTGTGACAGAGATGATGCGGACAGGCCTAGAAGGAGGCAGGAGCCAGCGTGTCCTAGTTCCTCATCCGGGCTTCCAGCCCCCTCTGTGCCACCTACCGACAGCCAAAAGCCTGCGAGCCCAGGAGAAATATGGTTGGCAGAGTCCCCGCTGTCCCACTCTGGATGGACTGGCGCTGAGGGGCGATAGCTTAAGACCCGGCACAGAGGTCTTCCGACTACCGGCGTTGCTGGAAGTTTTGCAATCTTCTCTGTAAGCTTGGTATCCTAACATTTCCCATGAAGTACCAGGGGTGGGCCTTCCTTTCGGTGATGAAGGTAGGCATCGTTGGGTCCTTTAGATCTGGAAACTATTCAGCTTTAGGAAAATGTCTTCATTTGAACTCCCCCGTTTTCTGGAACTTTCTAGGATTCCTACAGTCCGTCTCGTTTACCTCTGGGATTGACTGTCCAATTTTCTTCTAGTTTCGCCGTGTGTCCCTTATCTCCTTCTCTTCTTGTGACGCTTCCTCAAAGTTTTCTCAACTTTTTGTTCTAACCCTTTCAAATTTTTATGTTTCTGTCGGCATATTTTTAAATTTCCAAGACTTTTTTTTTTGGGGGGGGGGGAGTTCTTTCTTAAATGGCACTCTATTCCGCAACCATCAGTACTCAGTTTGTGTCATAGGCCTTAATCTTGTTTCAGCCTTACTTCCATCTCTTATGTTAAATTCGGTAGGTTTTAAAATGTTTTCTTCGACTATGTTTTTTGTCTTTCTTCCTCTGTCTTTTGTGTGCTAGGCTTTCCTCCAATCTCAGATACCTGTTAGCCACCTAATGTAGGGCAAATTACGCAAAGGCGGAATGTGTATGGCTTCCGCACTTTGATCGCTGGGTCTTACTATAGGGTAGTCAAGTGAGAATCCGGATAATTCGTTGGCCATGAAATGCCAATACCTGTAGGTATTTGAGGTCCTCCCCTCCTTGGGCCTGTCACGTTCCTCAGAGAGGAGCATTTTAGTTCCAGGCTGTAAGCCTGCCTGCCACTTTCTGAGAGTTAGCTAGGGCAAGATGGGGGTGTGGTGCCCCCCACTCGTTAACGCAGACTTTCGTCGAGTGACCCGGGGTTCCGTACAGTGGCCTGCTCCTGCCTGCAACTCTGCTGTTTCTGTTTCTAGAGCTGGCTTGTTTATTGTGTTCTCTCTCATCTTCTGCTTGATGGGGAGACAGCCAAATGTTGGCTGGGCAGGCTGGGAGAGTGTCTCCGTTTCTCACAGATCCCCAACCAGCTCTTTTCTCTTCCTCCCCGACCTTCATTTTGGCCTTCAGAGGGTCCTGCTGCTACTGATGCTGGAGCATCCTTGTCGCTCAAGCAGGGAAGTGTGACAGCTCACCTCTTTCTGGCTGTGTGTATTGCCCAGTCAGGACTGAAAATCAGCAAGCATAGTGACATGATACAGGCCTTTTTTGATCAGAAAAGAGCACAGTGGGGGGCGGGGGGGGGAAGGTGCTATGGGACCTGGGGACAGCCTGCTTCAGATCCTCTCTCTCCTTCTTTCTCTCTGCCCCTCCCCTGCTCTCTCTCTCTCTCTCAAAAATAAATAAACATTAAAAAGAGAGAGAGAGAGAGAGAGAGAGAGCAAGGGCGCCTGGGTGGCTCAGTTGGTTAAGCGTCCAACTTTGGCTCTGGTCATGATCTCGCAATGCGTGCGTTTGAGCCCTGCCTCTGGCTGTGTGCTGACAACTCAGAGCCTGGAGACTCCTTTGGATTCTGTGACTCCCTCTGTCTCCCCCACTGCTTGCACTCTCTCTCTGTCTCTCTCTGTCAAAAATAAATAAACATTAAAAAAAAAAAAAGAGCATGGGAAGTTTGCTAAGTACCAACCCTGTTGCAGTGAGAAGGGTTTATGCTGTAAGCACTTCAAGGGCCTGCTTTTGCCTCTGTTTTCTTCACTCACTCAGGACAATAGGCTGCGGGCAGATCCTTGAGCGAGTATGTGTTACTTACCATGTCCTCCCTGCCTTGCTTTAAAGTCTGGATCTCCCATCCTCTAGGAAGGTCCCCTGACTACTGTGCTTCATGCTTCTCTCTTGCTTTCTGGTTGTCACTGTCCAGGGTGAAGATCCCTGTGCTCCCGGGGGATATCTTTCCACCTTGCTGTCTAGTGTGACTTATTCATCTTTTTAGGTGCTCACTGATTTTGCCCGATGTAAATGGTGGGCGCTGACTGTGGGGGATAGGGCACTGATTTGCGCTTATTCATGTTGCCCGGTTCTATGCAGAATGTGTTCTTATACACGCACACACTTGCTTGCACACTCACGCTCAGACACACAGCAAAATTTCTCCCATTACCTTTGGCCAGTAGCGCCTGATTATGAGTGAATAATTACTGATGGGAAAATTAATATCACATGTAGATCTTTTTTTTAATGTTTTTTCTAATTTATTTTTGAAAGAGAAAGAGAGAGCATGAGAGGGGGAGGAGCAGAGAGAGAGGGAGACACAGAATTCGAAGCAGGCTCCAGGCTCTGAGCCATCAGCACAGAGCCCGATTCAGGGCTCGAACCCACAAACTGTGAGATCATGACCTGAGCCGAGGCCGGACGCTCAACCGACTGAGCTACCCAGGCACCCCTCACATATAGATCTTTATAGAAACCCTTCCCATGCTTTATGCCACTTAATTTTTGCAACAGTTGTGGGGGGAGGATGTATTGCACCTTTTTGAGAGCTGAGGACACTGAGGCCGAGAGAGGTGAGACAGCACCCAAGACTTGCATTCAGATCTTCTTTTGAAAGCCAAACACTCTTTTTTTTTTTTTAATTTTATACACAGATATTCATAGCAGCTTTATCTGTAACAGATTCAAACTGGAGGCAACCAAAATGTCCACCCCTGTCCAAATGAATGGACAAGCACACTGTGCAATCTACCCCTACGACGCAGCACTACCCGGCAACGAAAAGAAGCAGACTATTGATACATGCAGGGAATACATCTCAAAATTGTTACACTGAATGCAAAAATTCCAGACCAAAAAACAACAACAAAAAGAGTATAAGAGAGTACACAGGGTAGGACTCCGTTTACATACAATTCTAGGAGATGCGAACTCACTCTGCAGTGACGACAGATCATTCGGTTGCCTGGGGACGGGAATGAGAGTCAAATGCTCTTTGGGACAGACTGTAGCTGACTCTGTCACCAGGAGGCTGGTGGGGCGCACACTGTGACCCACTCCTAAAGCAGCCTCGCCCCGAGCAGCGTGTCCCCCAGTAGGTGAGCGGGGCCATGACGGGCTGGCCTGGCAGAGCCCAGGTGTCCAGTTTCCCAGGCTACTGAGACCCCACTTCCTGTCAGACGAATGTGGGATTGTTTTGTCATAAAAATACAAGTGTAGTCATAAAACATGTCTTTGTGGGGGAAAAAAGTTCCCAGGCCTGAGAATGTGTGTGTGTACATGTGAGACAAGCTAAGACAGGTGTCCCTCCCCTCCCCCGTCCCCGGCCCCGAGGCCGGCACAGCCAGGTGTGATCTCGTGCTAACCTACAACATGGGGGGAGCCCTGAAAGGCCAGCGGCATCTGATACCCTCCATATCAGGCTCAGAAGAGTTTTCCAAAAAGCTTTGCATGCTCTGGGTCAAGAGCTCATTTTTTCCCCCAAGAAACATGTGTATTTCAGCAGAAATTTAATCCCTGGGGTTCTAACTCCTTCACACTTACATCAGTTAAAATGGCATTTCTGAAGGGACATGTGATCCTGCAGAAGCCTCTGGAGACTAAGCCCAGCTTGGTATCCCTTCTCATTGCTTGACCTTAAACAAAAAAAAAAAAAAAAAAAAAAAAAGAGGAAGTCACGTTTCGTTTTTAAAACGATCTTGACAAAGTCTTTCCTTCACATTGGCCTGGATGGAATCTTTTTCTCTCACGGGTTCTTTTGCCACATTGTCCTATCACTTTGCATGATGGAAGCAGCTGGCAGAGCTCAGGCTGCGGCCTGCGGGCCATGTCCCTGAGTTCAAGCTGCCCGGCCCCACGAGAGAGCTGACCGAAGCGAGGCTGGGCCTCTGCACGAGAATCAAACAAGTTTTTGTTCCAGAAGGGCCCTAGAAGTCCTCTCTTAATCCCTTTCTCCCCCTTCTAGCAATGAGGAAACTAATGTCCAGAAATAAGGTGCCTTTCTAGAACCGCACAGCTAATTAACAGACGTTCCCAATTTTTGAGGACCTAAATTGCCAGGCATCATGCTAAATGTGCCACATCTATTATCCTATTTACCTGTTCGGCAATTCGTGAGTAAGTCATTGTTGTCCCCGATTTACGGAGGTGAGAAACGAGGTCAATTTGTCTCAGGTCTGCCAGCTTCCACGGCAGGATGGGAGCTAGAACCATGTGCCCATGTTCGTCGCTGTTAATGAGTATGTTCTTCCGCTCCTGCAGGATGTGGAGGGGGTGGTTGGGGGCAAGGGCCTGGGGCTCCCGACACCTGTCCTCTAATGTCTTTTGTGATTTTGACCTGAAGGTTATTTTATAGAATCGCTAGACTTTAGTATGTGTGTCTAGCTCCTAAAAATGTGAATGTTTTCACCCAATTTTGGTGTTCTGAGAACTAATACTAGGTGACGTTGCCACCTTAGCTTTCAGTCCACTGTTTTCTTTCTAGGCCGTTCTAGCCCCTACATAGTTTCTCCGTCTTTGTCTTCTGTCTCCTGCTGGCACCCACTTGTCCCTTCCTTTTAGAAGCAGGTCTTAAGAAAGGATCTACGATGGGTGATTGATAACTCAGTGTGAAGTCAAGCCCGTCAGGGCCTTTTGTAGGGGTATTTGTCTTATCTCCGAAGAAGGAATGGAGAGATTTTTAATGAGGAAAGAAAAAGGCAAGACACCGCATTCACCAGCATGCGTTTTGTGCCTGATACTGTGCTGGATTCTATTACATAACTTCACTTATAAAACGCTGCCCCCTTCTTCCCCTCCGTTTTACAGATAAAGACGCTGCAGTTTAGAAAGCTTAAATAACTTGCCCTCAGCCATCATGTAATGACTTTAATTGGTGGGATTCTTTCTACTGTACCATCAACTAGAAAGGGAGGATTTTGAGGGTGATAAGGTCGGGAGGGAGGGGCTTCTCCATGTCCTTGAATCGATTGTGAGAGACTGACCTCTACTGGAGCATATAGCACTTGAACACCAAAAAGAAATCATGTTCTTAGCTTCAAATGATCTTTTTTCACATTTCGGAGAGGGATCTATTTAACGTAGGCACGTCGAGGGCCGGCTACTTATCAAATACCGGACCGAATGCACAAGTAAACTGAATATATATCCATTCTTCTGTGTATGTCACAGTAGGGACACAGTGCAAGTATCCGACACCCAGTGTGGTCAGCTTCACCTGGGCGGTATTTCCAAATAGCACGGGACAACGTTCCTTCCAGAAGGACTGGAAGGCTCTAGTCAAGGAGCAGCCCTCCTCCAGGTATTTTCTCCTCATATCATATTCCATGTTTTACAATATGCATATCTGGGGCGCCTGGGTGGCCCCGTAGGTCCGACTTCGGCTCAGGTCACGATCTCACTGTTCACGGGTTCGAGCCCCGCGTTGTGCTCCGTGAGGACAGCTCAGAGCCTGGAGCCTGCTTCATTCAGGTTCTCTGTCTGCCCCTCCCCCACTCATGTTCTGTCTCTCAAAAGTGAATAAATGTTAAAAAATTTTACCATGTGCATATCTGCATCCTGTGTCATTATTTTGTCCCAGGGTCCATTTTTTTTTTCCATGTGACATTGATTCTTTGAATGTTCACTGAGAGTCACATAAAATGGGTCTGAGACATAGAGAACTGACTCTTATGAATGTTTTATTTACTTATCTATCATTCTTATCAGCAAGTAGCCTTCTTCCCTGTCTCTGGTTACCTTTTGCACTTAGCTGGCCAAATGACAATTAGATGAAGGATGGAAATAAATTGGCAGATTGCCTTTAGCTGCTAGACAAGGGCTCTTTCTTTCTTTCTTTCTATGGTTTAGTTTCACAAAGGGATTTGCAGGCATTGGAAGTTTTGGTACAAAGCAGCTTGGTGTAAAGGTTGCAGCCCAAGAGGGTGAATGAAGAGGTCAGTGTCCTTGTCTTCATGCTGCCCGTTTTTGATACGATGAAGTCCCTTACGCTGCGTGTTGCCCCTTTCCTGTACTTGGAAAAATTATTTTGAAATATAAGATGATTATTTTACATTTTATTTGGAAATAAAGCCCGACTTCCCAGAGAATATGCCTACCGGAATCATACAATACACAGCCTGGATAGCATCATTAAGCAGCTTGGAATCCTGTGCAAAATCACTCTGCATAGAACAGAAGCAATTTTCTATTAATTTATAATGTTTTTATTGTGCTTTTCTTATTACAAAAGTATTTCATGCAGAAAATTTGAAAAGTATAGATAAGCAAGAAAGAAATGCATAAAAACCACTCAAATCTTGTCACTCAAAGATATCCACTGATAACATTCTATATTATTCTTTAGCCTTTTAAAATGCATATTTTAACATAAGCAGTATTGCACTACTCACAATATTTTTAAATTTTCTTTTTCTTTTAACAGTATGTTTGAATATCTTTCCATGGCAAAGCAATCTTTTAGAATATCATATTTTATGGTTGCCTCGTATTTTGTTATATAGTTATATCATAATTTAACTATTTTCTTTTTAGGGAGATTTAATTTATATCCAAATACTTGGTCATTTTTAGGCTCTTCTGCCCTAAACATCTTTGTTGATACATCTTTGTGCACATTCGTAATTTATTCTTTAGGATCAAAGTCTAAGGGTGCAAAAAATTTAAGGATTTTGATATTTGTTGCCCAAACGACTCTAAGAAAGTTATATTAGTGTATGTTTCGTCCATTGACTCATAGTCAATAGGACAATAGTAGGGTGAAGGATTATATTAAAACTTTGCCAATATGATAGTTTACAATACTGTCACAGATGTGTTTCAATTTATTACTAAAATTAAATAGGTTTTGGATTTTTACAACATACTTATTGATGTTTTAACCTTTTAAGATCTTTTGTTTTCATTTGTATATATTTCTGTACACAAATATGTAAAGCACATGCTCTGGAGACAAACTGCCTGGGGTCTAGCCCAAACTCTGCCACTTTAGGAAGGCCGACCCCAAGACTAAGAATATTAACTCTTTATTTTTTTCAGGTAACTTGGGTGCGATTTTCTGCATTTCTACATTTAAAAAGTGACGTTTTTGCCTGGAAAAAAAAAAAAAGAAAGAAAAAAGGAAAAAGGAAAACTGACATTTGTGGCTGTGTTGATGCCTCTCTGTTTTCTGCATCCAGTCCCTCTCCTTTCCCAGCTGCTCTGGGCCACAAGAGGCTGTGGGAAGACGCTACATCACCGGGCCGCCTTGCCTTCTGGGTTTTGGTTGGGTCAAGCCTATGGTGGCAGTGAAAGGGAAGAGGGGGAGACTGGAATAGGAGATTGTACAGAGCGGCATGTGCGAGGCCAAAGTTTGGACTGAATTCCATACCTAGTGGGACACTGAGCGGGATTTTAGGCGGGGGAGGAAGATGGTCAAAGATCAAAGTGGCAAATTAAGAAAGTTAATTTGATGGCCCTGGACAGGCTAGAGGAAGGCTGAAGGCAGGCAGCCCCATGGGGGCTGGGATCGCAGCAGTTCTACTGAACTTGTGTTTGTTGACCACGACGGGGTAAAAGGATAGCTGATTGAGAGACATTTCCAAAGCAAGTGGACCAATCCCGGGGGTGGATATGTTAAGGAATTGTGTAGTGACATTGCTACACGGACATTGCTATAACGGACAGGCAGCTGCCTTTCTAGAGTGACATCCACGGGGCTCTTTGCAGGGACATGCTACCTGGTAGCTAAAGTCATCTTGTTACTAAAGCCAAACACCACCGCTGCGTTTTCTCTTTTGTTTGATTTCCAGGTCTTAGAATATTATAGTGTCTTTTTTTTTAAATTTTTTTAACGTTTTTATTTATTTTTGAGACAGAGAGAGACAGAGCATGAATGGGGGAGGGGCAGAGAGAGAGGGAGACACAGAATCGGAAGCAGGCTCCAGGCTCCGAGCTGTCAGCACAGAGCCCGACGCGGGGCTCGAACTCACGGACCGTGAGATCGTGACCTGAGCCGAAGTCGGACGCTCAACTGACTGAGCCACCCAGGCGCCCCTATAGTGTCTTAAAAACATATATTTAGGGGCTCCTGGGTGGCTCAGTCAGTTAAGCGTCCGACTCGTGGTTTCGGCTCAGGTCATGATCTCATGGCTCATGAGATGGAAACCAGCATTGGACTCTAGTTGTGTGCAGACAACATAGAGCCTGCTTGGGATTCTCTCTTTCTCTCTCTCTCTGTCCCTCCTCTGCTCATGCACATGTTCTCTCTCTCTCTCTCTCTCTTAAAATAAATTAAAAAAAAACCCTAAAAAACATATACTTAAAATAACAATCACTGATTTCTTTCTTAGCAGTTACATATTACTTCATTTAATATTTTTATTCTCACTTGGCCTAAATGTTATCACATGATCAGTGGAAAATCCCAGTGGGAAGCAGTCTGGAATAGTGGCAAACATGGGCCGGAGGGTAGGGGGGTGGGACAGGGAAGCTGGTTCCAAGCAAAGTAGGGCAGCTATGTATGTTTTTCCTCTTATAGACTCTCCAGTGTGCTTGTGTGTTGTCCTTTGGGAACTTCTTTATCCCCTAAATGGTTTCCTTGGAAATACGATTTCAACTGGGTGAAGCATATAAGAAGAAGGAAAGGAGAGAGAATTAAGTTGCTTTGAGATACACGGTTGATTCAGCCTTCTTCACCATTGGTGCTACTTTTCCTTAGGCAGTTACCAGGATAATAGCTTTGGGCTAATAATTTAGCAATGGTAACTGCTCTCTTTGGAAGTGACTTTAGATATTGTGTCATCCAATCTCTTTATTTTGCCACAAGGAAAACAAAACTCAGATCCCCCTTCTCTATCCCCTTGGTCTCCTCCGACCGGAAATCTTTTGGCTTCTGTGATTCAGCTCCCTTAAGTATGAATTAGATAACTTGGAAGTATCCAGTAAAGCGTGACAACCCTCACCATGAGCTCTGGGGCTCTCCTCCAGCCGGTTGGTGATTTTCTCCACGTTGACAGAGACTATTCAGATTTTATATTTGCTTCTATTTCTGAGGGTGTTGATTTTGGTGAGGACTAGAGCATGTTGGTGTTACACAGGAGGCAAGGGATCATCATTCAGCAGGATTCAATAGGCGACATGGAGGAGGAAGTTCAACGGTGCCGGGTGGGACAAAAAGGCAATTTTACCTGGGAAGGCCCCTTGGAGTAGCAGAAAGTCTGCAGGATTACCTCATTTTCGAGAGAAAATACTTGCAGGACTGGAGTGCTGCTCACTTTGCCACGGTTTTAGATTTTCTTATTTGTGTGTTTCTTCATTCTCCAAATTTTCTGTCATGAATGTCTTACTTCGGTATTCAGGGAGATTTATTTTGTCGGTGTGTATCAATATCTTTATCACAATTTCGAAAAGACAAAATGCTTGGGAGAAGTAGCTCTGACGCCCTCGTGGGGAATTTTCAAGAAGGTGGGAAGGAAAGCCCTAAACAGCATTTCCTAAAGTGTTCTGTGGGAAGCAATCTTGGAAAAACCGTTCCCGGGCCAAGTACATTTGGAGCGATGTGCTCCAGCCTCCTCTTGGAGACTTATACTGCCCGTTGAGAGCTCTGGAACTTTCTGCAGGAAAATAAAACACGACAAAACACAAAATTCTGTCTCAATTCTTTTAACTCGGTGTTTCTAAACATATTTGACTGGCAACTACCTTTTGGGTCTTAATATTCCAGCAAAACCACTATTTTGTGAAACGTATTTTGGGAGAGTGCCCTTAAGTGAGTGCCACAGAAACTCTGTTTGAAGCTCTGCATCTCAGGGTAAGCCTAAGGCAAACCACCCCGTGATGTCTCCTCTTCCGTTGGGGTCCTGGTGAACACCAACCAGTTCAAGGGGATATTAAGGCTTGCCTTGAAGGAGAAAAAAAAAACTACTGAAAGGATGCAGCGTGGAGTAGGAGGGCAGGTGTATTAATGAGGAAGGTCAGACTCATGGCCTCTTAGCAGGGGCTGCACTTAGCCTTAGCAGAGCTGGGAGGACCTCCTCTTTGACCTCCTTGGCCGACTTCTGAAGTCACCTCCCAGGAGCCTGGCTGCCGCCGCTTCCCCAGCCAGCAGGGGGCGCCCCCTGTCTCTGCTGGAGGCCCAGAGAGCTGGCTCTCCAGACTCAGCTGTGCTGAATCCATCCTGTCTGTTCAGCCCTCTTCTGGGTGCCGTGGGGCTGCCAAAGAGACAGCTTCACGCCTCCCTTACCAAACTGATGATCTAGTTGAGGAGATGAGGCACATACGTATGAGGTGTCTGAAAATATGAGCTGACCATTGTGTACTTTGTCACGTAATACAGACTTTCAGGTGTATATTATGCACTTAGAGAGGAGGACATCAGTGAGCCTGAAGTAGGGTGGAAAGTAGGGCCAGAGGAATGGCTAGAACTTGAAAAGGTAGAGATGAGAGGGGAAGGCAATCACGCAGGGGAAAGGCCTGCAAGAACCTTGATTTGTCCAGAGGCCGCATTATCAAGTCCATTAGGAAGCCTCGGGCCGCTCTGACAGGTGCTACGCTCAGCGGTGTTTTTCAGATAGGCTATCGGGGTGACTGTAGACCTGCGTCTACACTGAGTCTCCATGAGTTCTTCAGTGATCACCCTAGTCTCTTCTCTGGTGTGGCAGTTATGGCCAAGTAGCCCATTCATTATTCACAGTTCTTAAGTACTGTGAGCATGTCTCGATTCCTAGGGGGCCCGTGAGCTCTCTGAAGGCATGAGCAAAAGGCTCACACAATACTTTCCCTTTCCCTCCTACCCGTTTGCCCTACGTGTGTCACACAGTACTCGACCTAAAGTATATCCTCAGTAAATGTCTGCTGATAGACCAGTTGGATTCTGAATAAAACTTGTTGCGGGGCACCTGGGTGGCTCAGTCGGTTGAGCGTGGGACTTTGGCTCAGGTCACGGTCTCGTGGTTTGTGAGTTCGAGCCCCGCGTCGGGCTCTGCGCTGACAGCTCGGAGCCTGGAGCCTGCTTCCTATCCTGGGTCTCCCTCTCTCTCTGCCCCTCCCCTGCTCACGCTCTGTCTCTCTGTCTCTCTCAAAAATAAATACACGTTAAAAAGAATTTTTAAAACGAGTTGCTTAGATGTACATCTATGACCTCGTTGGGTTATCACTGAGTTTTAGTGTCCCCATTTCACTGGGGGTGGGGAGGGAGGAAGGGGAATGAAGACACGTTCCAATGTTGCACAGCGTCAGGTGGCATCAGGCTATAGAGCCTCATTTAAAAGCCAATTCTCTTTTGAGGCCCTTGTCTGCTCGAGTCAGTGTGACCGAGTCCTGTCCTCAGTCTAGTTTGGGTGTGTCTGTTTGTGTGTGTAGAGGCAGGAATGGAAGGGGAAGGAGAAGGTGCAAAAACAGTTAAGACTTAGTGCTCCCCTCAGGAGGCTTACACTCTGGTAAGAAGAACCAGGGTAAGCACCGTCATCTATGAAGGAGACGCCAGCCAGCCTTTTAGGGGTGTGAGGGTAGGAGGGGCCGCTTCAGCTACTTGTAGGTCGTTACATATTGTTCAAGAAAGATGAGCGGGGAGTCTGTTCTGTTGCCTTCTGTAGAACCTCTTTTCTCATTGATGCCGACTAGACTGCAGCCACCGGGGGCCTCATCCTTCCTTTCCCTCCGACCCTGGGGCAGTGACAGACACGTTCTGCAGCTGTGTGGCAATTCCAGAGCGGACGCTGTACCTCCAGGCGCAGTCCACCAGATGGTGCAAAACAAATGAAACACCGGTCCTTGTGGTCTCTTCAGCTTATCGAACCCGAAATTGGACAGCTGTGGGGAGGACTTTCTGGGAATTTTCCACTTCTGAGTTCAGCCAGAATGGTATGAAAAAGCACCCTTGAGGCCCAAATAGAAAGTTTGGAGTAGTTTCAGGGATTCAACACTCGTGTGTGTGTGTGTGTGTGTGTGTGTGTGTGTGTGTCTTATATAGGCAAAACGGAGGCACTTGACTACACGTGGAGTCTAGGAAACTTCCTGCTCTCATCCCAAATAGTCTTGTACCTCCTGTTTCAGGCTAAACTGCCAGGCCACAAAATCGTAAAGGTGTTCAGGCGGTAATGTCCTAGGGACAAATAATACTGACTCATATTTGTTTAGAGCCTTGCATGTACTGTCATATTTCTGATTTCTTTCCCTCCCTCCCTTCTTTCTTTCTTTTTCTCTTTCTTTCTTTCTTTCTTTCTTTCTTTCTTTCTTTCTTTCTTTTTCTCTTTCCTTCCTTCCTTCCTTCCTTCCTTCCTTCTTTTCTTCTTCATTTTTAATTTTAATTCCAGTGTGGTTAACATACAGCATTATATTAATTTCAGGTGTACAATGTAATGATTCAGTAATTCTATATGTTATTCAGTGCTCATCATGAGAAGTGTATTTTTTAATCCCCTTCATCTATTTCACCCATCCCCCACCCGCCTCCCCTCTGGTAAGCCTCTGTTTGTTCTCTATAGTTAAGAGTCTGGTTTTTTTTTTTTTTTTTTTTGGTTTATCTCTCTTTTTATTCCTTTCCTTTGTTCATTTGTTTTGTTTCTTAAATCCCACGTATGAGTGAAATCGTATGGTATTTGTCTTTCTCTGACTGACTTATTTCACTTAGCATTATATTTTCTAGCCATCCATGTTGCTGCAAATGGCCAGATTTCATTCATTTTTATGGCTGAGTAATATCACATCTTTATCCATTCATCTATCGATGGATACTGGGTTGCCCTCATAGTTTGGCTATTGTAAATAATGCTGCAATAAACTCAGGGGTGCATATGTCTTTCAAATTAGTGTTTTCATATTCTTTGGGTAAAGACCCAGTAGTGGAATAACTGGATCACGTGGTGATTCTTTTTTTAATTTTTTGAGCAACTTCCATTCTATTTTCCATAGTGGGCTGCACCAGTTTGTATTCCTACCAAGAGTGCATAGCGTTCCTTTTTCTCCACATCCTCGCCAATGGTTGTTTTTTCTTGGGTTTTTGATTTTAGCCATTCTGCCAGGTGTGAGGTGATATCTCGTTGTGGTTTTGATTTGCATTTGCCCTGATGATCAGTGACATTGAGTATCTTTTCATGTGTCTGGGGCCATCTGTATGTATTTTGGACACTAACCCTTTATCAGGTATGTCATTTGCAAATATCTTCTCCCATTCCGTAGGTTGCCTTTTGGTTTTGTTGATAGTTTCCTTTGCTGTGCAGAAACTTTTATTTTGATGTAGTCCCAACTTACCTCTGATTTCATTAGAACTTCATAACAACCCCGTGAAGCAAGTGATGTTGTTACAGTCACTTTATGGATGAGAAAACTGAGGGTCACAGCTAGAAGAGAGTCCCAAGGTTATATACTTGGTTAGTGATGGAGCTGCTGGCCAATATTGAGATCTTCAGGTGTTGAATCTCTGCTTCCCTGGACTGAATTCTCTCTTTAAGTGATTGGAATCCAATTTTCTTAAAAAGTAGATGGTGAGAGGGAGAAGGAAGAGAAGATCGGAGGGGACCAAGCTCTTTCTAGAGGAGAGAAAGGGCAGTGGTAAGGGAACGCTAGGGGCCCAGAAGACAAATGTGCTTCTTCAGGTTTTCTTGGAGTGATTGTGTGTGTGCATGTGTGTGTGAGTGATTGTGTGTGTGCATGCGTGTGCTATATTGAAATATATTAGAAAACCAAATTCCAAACAAAAAACAATGGAAAATAAACAAATAAAAGCCCCTTCCTTGTTAAATCAAAGTTGCATCAATTTCCCAGCACAGTACAGGAAACATGATTCCTTGTGCCCTTTGCCCTTTCCTGTTCTCCCTGAGTTGTCTGTTCCTTTCCCCTTCCAGTGTCCACATAGGAGTCTGTTGTAAGCCATTCATCATATATGCTCTGCACTAGTCACTCTTGCCCTCCCCTCAACAGTACCTGCAAGACTGTCCTGCCTCAGAGCTAGTCAAGGGACCAACAGATTCTTCAGAATCATCTGTGCTAAGTACATTAGTGAATGGTAATGGTTTAATGCACCGCTCCTTTTGAGTAACACAGAAGTGAAGAGTTTATTTCATTCAAAGCTTCATGCACAATTTAAAACAAAGCACTATGGAGGTTTCAGGCACTGATATTGAACAGGTCTTTAGGGCTCCTGGAGACTTCTCAGAATCGTTCACACCACCCCGGTTGTATGTGCAGCCTGTCCATGGAGTCAGCCTGTGGCCTGCCTGTAGAGATGTTTTCTGGTAGGGGCTTGTATTTAACCAGGCAGATTCACCCTTGTGTTCTTCCTTCTTTCTAATTTTAGTGAAAACTAAAGTTAAGACTTTGGTTAAGACTCCCAGGACATTCAACCTGGATTTTTGCAATAATCTCTGTATTTCCCATTTTGTTTCCTTGTACTTTTATCGGAGGGGTGGCTTCCAGAAAATGTAGCATAAAACAGATAGGATCATTTTACTTTCCTTCCTGAAAATTTTAAATGCCTCCTTATTTTCCTTTTTAAACAAAAGACTTATTGAGATATAATTCACAAAGCCACTAAAACCCACCCAATTTGAATTAGACAACTCAGTGGGTTTTAGTATATTCAAAAAGTCATTGAGGCATGGGTGTATATTTAGTATATTCAAAAAGGCATTGAGGCACTGAACCATGGGTGGTTCAGTCGGTGAAGCATCTGACTTTGGCTCAGGTCACGATCCCACAGTTTGTGGGTTCAAGCCCCGTGTCAGGCTCTGTGCTGACAGCTCGGAGCCGGGAGCCTGCTTCAGATTCTGTGTCTCCCTCTCTCTCTGCCCCTCGCCCACTCACACTCTGTCTCTCTCTCAAAAATAAATAAAAATTAAAAAAAATTTTTTTTAAAAAGTCATGCAACCATCATTGCCATTAGGGACTGAATTGTGTACCCCTAAAACTCATATGTTGAAGTCTCAACCTCAGTGACCGTGGCTTTAGACAGCTAATTAAGATAAAATGAGTTCATATGGATGAGCCCTAATGCAATATGACTGGTGTCCTTATAGGAAGAGGAAATTAGAACACAGACAACCCACAGACTGAGGGGGAAATGAAGGAAGACACAGAGGCAAAAGAAAGTCCTCAGAATAAATCAAACCTGCCAACACCTTGAATTTGGACTTCCAGCCTTCAAAACTGCAAGAAAATGAATATCTGTTGCCCCCCGCCCCGGCTGTGTATTTTGTTACAGCAGCCCCAGCAGACTAATACATCCACATTTAAACTTAGAACATTTTCATCACCCCCAAAAGGAAACATCTATCCATTGTAGTCATTTTTTGCTTTTCTCTATCTCTATTAGGCCTAGGTAACCCCAAATCTACTCTGTGTTCTATGTCTATTCTGGATGTTTCATAGAAAGAAAACCATACAATATATGGTTTTTAAAAAAAACTGGTTTCTTTCACTTACCATAATGTTTTCATGGTTCATCCATGCTGTAGCGTGTATCTTCACTTGATATTTGTTCCTGAATGACATTTCATTATGTGGACATACCACGTCTTGTCTATTCCACTCATCAATTGATAGGCATTTGGATTGCTTCTACTTTTTGGCTATGAACAAATCTGTTACGAACATTCATGTACAAATTTTTTTGTTGTGGACATATGTTTTTAGTTTTCTTGTGAATATATCTTGGAGTGGAAATGTTGAGTCATATGGTAACTTTGTGTTAACATTTTAAGAAACCACCAAGCTGTTTCTTGAAGTGGCTGTACTATTTTGCATTCTTATCAGCCACAGATGAGGTTTCTAATTTCTCCATGTCCCTGACAATACTTGTTATGATTTGTCTTTTTTTTTTTTTTTTTTGAGAGAGAGAGAGAGAGAGAGAGAGAGAGAATCTTAAGCAGGCTCCATATGGAGCCTGACATGGGGCTCGATCCCAGGAACTGTGAGATCAATACTTGAGCTGAAATGAGTTGGACTTTACTGAGCCACCCAGGCGCCCTTGTCTTTTTGACAACAGTTATCCCAGTGAGTATGAAGTGCTCTCTCTTGGGATTTTGTTTTACATTTGCCTAATGGCTAACTTTTCTTTTGTCTTGCTTTGAACATCGTTTCATATGTTCATTGGCCATTCTTGTATCTTCTTTGGAGTCTATTCCGATCTTATATGCATCTTTTAATTGGTTTGTCATTTTATTAATGAGTAGTAAAGGTTTGTTATATACTCTGGAAATAAGTCCCTTACCAGATATATTGATTTACAAATGTTTTTTACCCATTTCCAATCCTGAGTGGATTGTCTTTGCACTTTCTTGGTGGTATCATTTGCGGCACAAAGGTTTTTAATTTTGATTAGGTTAAATTTGTTAATTTATTTTCTTTTTATTTCTTGTGTTTTTGGTGTTCTGTCTTCTGAGAAACCATTGCCTGGTTCAAGGTCATGAAGATTTACTCTCAAGCTTTCTTCTAAAAGTTTTATAGTTTTAGTTCCTACATTCAGGTTTATGACTTATTTTGAGTTAATTTTTCTGTATGGTTTTAGGTAAAGCATTCTACTTCATTTTGTTGCTTTTATATATCTAGTTATTCCAGAATCATTTGTTGAAGACTTTTCTTTCTCTATTGAATTATTTTGGCATACTTAATGATAATAAATTGACCATTAATGTAAATATTTATTTTTGGATTCTCAATTCTATTCTGTTGATCTATATGTTTTTCTTCATGTCAGTACCACACTGTCTTGATTACTGTTACTTTAGAAATCAGGAAGCATAAGTCTTTTGAACTTTTGAAATAAGGAAGCATAAGTCTTCCAACTTTCTTCTTATCTTTAAATACAGTTTTGGCTATTCTAGGTTCTTGCATTTCCACATAAATTATAGGATCCGCTTGTCACTTTCTACAATGGAGCAACTGGAATTGTAATAGATTTATACTGAATCTGTGTATCAGTCTGGACAGTATTGCCATCCTAACAATATTAAATCTTCTGATCCATGAACATGGGATGCCTTTGCACTTATTTAGATCTTTAGGTTTTTTTCCCAGCAATAATCTACAGTTTTTAGTGTACAGGACTTCCATTTCTTTTGTTATTTTTTTCCCTAAATGTTTTACTTTTTATTCTATTGTATAGGGGATTTTTAAAAAAAATTATTTTTGGATTGTTTATTGTTAGCTCAGAGATACAATTGATATTTTGTATATTAATTTTGTATCCTACAGTTTTGCTGCACTTCTTTATTCATATAGTGTTTCTAGTGGATTCCTTAGTGTACAAGATCATGCTATCTGTGAATAGAAATAGTTTTACTTCTTTTCTCATTGGGATACTTTGTATTCTTTCCTTCTTCCTTCTTTTCTTTCCTTTATTTCTCTAAATGCCCTGTCTAGACTTCTGGGCCTCTGGAAAAATGAATATGGGTAAGATAAAGCCCAAAGGAAAAGGAGAGGTAGCTATTTAAAATTGTCTTGGAAAATGGCCTATAAGAGATGAGGCCTTTGAGTTTTCCTTCTAAATCACCTAGGAAGGCACTTTTTAAAGAGTAAAATCCCTACTCATTAGGAAAATTTTGAATTTGACTAGATTGTGTCTCTGTGCTAGTCTACCAACTTCTTTTATTTTCTAATGTAAGTACCGCTTTCATTTGGGGGAATATCTCCTCCTTCATTTCTCATGTTCAAGAGTAGCAGATAATTATAGTACTTACCCACCCATCTTCCTAGATGTGGGCCTGTTCAGCTCTTCCTTCATATGCTGTGAATTTTACTGTGTTTATATGATAAACATCTTTTTTCCTTCATTAGGTCAAAGTTTGTTCCTGTTGACTGCAATAAAAAAAATATGTAGATATGCGGACACGTAGTAGATGTCTCTTTACTTGAAAACATTATCATAGGTGGTGGCCCACCCCCCCCCCCCCAACATGTGATAGCATAACTGGCCAAACAACATTGATAATAAAGCCAACTCTATTTTGTATTCAAAGATCGTAAAAAAGAGAAAGATTTTAAGTTGAATTTGCTTAAGAGAGCTTGATACTACCGATCCTTTCAATGCTAGCATAGAGGAAATATTAAAAGGCTACCTGGATGCTCCAATGGCTAAATTTAGAATTTGAATAGGGGACTGGAAGCAGAATGGAAAGAGGCTAAGCTATTTTTTTAAATCACCCTAAATAGGAAAACAGAATGCTAACTGCAATGCAGAAAGCAGTATAAGAAAATCCTGCACACACCATCAAAGCAAGTTCTGTGCCTCATCGTTTCCTCCTTAAGTCCTACCCTGCTGGGATTACCCCCTCCCTGCCACCCTCCCAATCTGCGCTGTACTTTGTTTACATCAGGGCAGCGTGGGGTGAGGTGGGGGGGATGTCTGCGAGTCGGAGCGCCCCCTGGTGGCAGGTCTCCCTGTGCACCACCCTTCCCCCTAACGCTTCTCCTCCTCTGACTTTTCTCCTGACCCATCATGGCTGCCCAGCCTCTCTCTCAGCCATTGTCTGTCCTCTGTGCTCTGTTTTGGGCCCTCTGCTGGTATGTTGGGGGCTCTTATGTTACTCTCCCCTTTCTGTTCTGCCCCTATTCTAGTCTCCCAGAGATGGCAGGACTCTGGATTCTCCTCTGGCAGAAAAGGTAAGTCTTTCAGTGCCTCACTCCACAACCCTCCCTCCAAGCAAAACCAATTTGACCTCTGTTTACAAACATGATTTCTGTTGGCTAGCTTTTTCATTCATTGCTTCTCAGGGCTCAGAAAGCAGAGGATCTCCGGATCAAAACAGGGTCTAATTTTATTATTTATTTATTTACTTATTTACTTATTTACTTATTTTCTTTTTAATCTGTATCCAAGTTAGTTAACATACGATGCATTCTTGGCTTCAGGAGTAGAACCCAGTGATTCATCTCTTACATATGGCACCCTCCTTAATGCCCATCATCCATTTAACCCATCCCCCTACCCCCCCTCCAGCAACCCTCAGTTTGTTCTCTGTATTTAAGAGCCTCCCCCTCTGCTTTTATCTTACTTTTCCTTCCCTTCCACTATGCTCAGCCATTGAGTTTCTCAAATTCCACATATGAGTGAAATCATATGATATCTGTCTTTCTCTGACTGACTTTCTTCGCTTAGCATAGTAACCTTCACTTCCATCCATGTTGTTGCAAACGGTAAGATTTCGTTCTTTTTCAACACTGAGTAATATTCCATTATATATGTATACACCATAACTTCTTTAACCATTTGGAATTTATCCACAGGATACAAAAACGCTGATTCAGAGGGGCACATGCACCCCGTGCTTATAGTACTGCTATCAACAGGAGCCAAATTATGGAAACAGGGTCTAATTTTATAATGTCAGGATGAGAAGGGACATACTGAGTAGTCTGACCCTCCATGCAAAGCACTGAATGAAGTCCCATACACTTTCTGATCCCCGGATTTCTCAATGGGTGACTCCAGTTGACTTCATGCTCGTATAGTATAGTTCCATAATGTGCTACCACCACCAGAGAGAGGATGTGCCCTTGCACCCTCTCCCCCCACTGGGGAGAGAGGAATATCTTTAGGAGAAACACCCTCCTTACTCCTTCAGTGAGCCCTATGTCTCCTCTCTCACCGCCCCCAGACACGTGCAGTAACTTGAAGCTACATTGCGATGGTCTTTCTCCTGAGCAATTCTAGACCCTCAGGCTTCCATGTGACTGTATATGTGTTGGGATTTCACACAACTGAGAAGACCTGTCGACCCTTTCGTGCAGAGCAAGTTTGACACATCTGCAACAAGCATATCTATTCATCTCAGCAGATGCCTCCAGCTCCAAGGTAAGCGCGCATGGCAACGCAGGAAGGATTCCCCTCACCCCTCCTCTGAACATCTAGTGAACATTGAGAGACTGTAACCTTCACCTTCCCTTCTGTTTCTCAGAGACATTTGTTGACTTGCACATGACAGTCTGCACGCTTCACACATTCCTTAGAGAAAAAGGGAGGGAGAGAAAGAGCACACGAGTCTGAGAGAATTTAGAGAGGCATTCCAGAGCTTGGAAAATGAGCCCTAGTACTTCATTTCGTTACTTTTAAACAAATACAAGAAATTCAAGAAATACAACAAACACAACAAATACAACAAATTCAAGAAAATGGGGGCGAGGTGATGATGGAAGGAGATGGACACAATATGACCAATTTTAAGGAAGCATTTTGAATATTATAAGGCTGTATAAAAGTCCTAATGAAACATACCACCATTTGATAATGAGGGAACATTGTGTGTGTGTGTGTGTGTGTGTGTGTTTTGTGAAAAAGCAGCATCTTTAAAAACAAATCAGAGTGATTGACACCTGTATCTCACATAAGACAAACCAATTCAGTGTTGGAAAGGTTCAGAATACTTCAGATTGAGGTTCACTTGGTATTTACTAAAGACTCTTATTATACAAAAAAGTTTATGTGTGAGGATTATTTCACATATATAATCTCCCTGAACACCCAAAGTCATCTTATAATTGTCATTATCGTTATTATTCCCATTTGACCAATGAGCAATTTGAAACCTGGGCCAATTAAGTTCTTTCTCCAAAGTCAAACTGGAGTCAGATGAGACCCTTTCTAATGTTCTCTGCCTCTCCCCACTCCTCCCCACCCCACCAGCTTTATTTAGGCAAAACTGACAAAAAAATTGGAAGATATTTAAAGTTTACAACATGATGATTTGATGTACATGTACATTGTGACAGAATTCCCTCAAGTTATTTAGCACATCCATCACCCCACATATTATTATTATTATTATTATTATTTTGGTGAGAACATTAGGTTCTACTCTCTGAGTAAATTTCAATGACAAATAGTGTTTCAATTACAAATACAAAATACAATACAGTGTTCTTGGTTATAGTCACCATGTTACACATGAGATCCTCAGACCTGACGCATCTTATTACTGAAATCTGTATCCTTTTCCCAATCTTTCCCTGTTTCCCCCACCCCAGCACCTGGCAACCACCGTTCTACTTTCCGTTTCTGAGTGGGACTTTTTCTTTCTTCTTCTTCTTCTTTTTTTTCTTCCTTTCTTGAAGATTCCACACGGTAGTGATACCATCTTCCTAACGTTCGGGGACTGTTGCAAAACCAGTACAATGACTAAGATCCAACAGAAGCCAAAGGAAGTCACTGACAGCGAAAAATGAGCAAAACCCCTTCTCCTGCAAGGAGGAGTACTTGCAGGCAGCAATTATACCGTTGCCTAGGGGAAAACAGAAACTCTCTCCAAGGATGGTGCGGAGCACTCATTTGCCAAGGCTGTGGGATGTCAGGGGGGCACCAGATCCAGGCTTGTGCTCATCAAGATCCATCAGGCAGCAGCAAGGGCGCTGGGAGAAGGGTGCACGCCCAGCACCTCACCGAGAACAGTAACCATTGGAAATGTGGCAGAAGCAGGAAAAACACATGAACTCAACTCATAAATTGTCATGTGCTACAAGTGTCTGCCCACCCTGTAGCCTGAGATGATGTGCTCCGGCCAGCACTGCAGAGCCCGCCGTGGCTGACATGCAGGGGCCTTCCTCCCCTTCGGTGGCCTTTCCTGTCATCTCAGGGAGGGACCCGCCTCCCCACCGTACCCCACCCCTGACCGCATTAAACTACCCTGAGTGCAACCCCGCCCTGAGCCCAACCTTTTATTTACCCTCTGCTCGTGCCCCTCGCCTGTCTGTGGGGATGAATCTCTTTATTTCAAAGTTAAGGGAAACTGCTTCAAAATATCTCATGATAGCTCAGATTAGAGTGAAAATAATGGATGCACAAGCTCTCCTGGAGGGCGGGTTTGGACAGAGTCAAGGAAGGATCATGGCGTGGTTTAGCGTGAGAGGACTCTATGGCCGAGGAGTCAGGGGATCCAGATGTCAGGTCTGGCATTCAGGATCAATGGGTGATTTGAGTGAGAGGTTTCTATAAAGCGAATCCATCTGATAGTATTTAATGAGAGGACAGCGAGGATAAATGTGTGAAAGCATTAGGTGTGGTGCCAGGAATAAAATCCTGGAGACACTGATGAAACGAGGGTGGGTTGGAAGTGGCAGAAAGAGAGGAACTGGACGAAGGGGAAGCTACACGGTGCAAGACCCACTCACCTACTCGGTGGCTTTTTCTAAGGTAAACGCTAGGGGCTCAGAGAGGTGGAGGGTTCAGCCTGTGGACTCGTTTCCTTCCTGCTTTCCTTTTGTCGGTTGAGTGGGCTTGATGGCCATGGATGACGTTGGTTGTTCCAATGACACCAGTGCTCCAATTTTTCCCAGTGAAACATAGGGTAAAGACTGACTCCTTGCCAAAGTCCACTTGATGATGACAGAAGGATGATGCTGTTTCCTTTCAGGCAGCGTAGGATTTCCCCCGAGGCCTCTGGAAGATCGCAGAGCACACTAGCCTGACTGTCACAACCGCACACTTGGGTAAATACGGTCACCCTTGAGGTTGCTAAGGTGGCAAGAATTTTGGACATCTAGGAATATCAGGTCAATAGCTGTCTCTGGCTCAGTTGTTACTTTCCTTGCTTTTGGACCATCCAGAGGAAGAGAATCCAGGAGTAGCGAAGAAGAATTGCCCAAGTGCTAATTCCCTTGATATCAGGCTGGTGGACTGAGTTTTAGAGAAGAAAATCCTTTCTTTTCTTTGTCTCCTATAACATTACTCTGGAAAGTGTAGGTGGATGAGACAATGTACAATGGACTTTTGAGGTAGTGATTCGTTTTACCACTGCTGGTGAGCTCTTGGACTGTAAGTTTGGCCAAGCAAGAGGGCATCAGAGGGGATCATATTGACTCTAGAATTTCTACATTTGAGAGGCCATGGGTAGCAACCTGCTTAGAAGCACGTGTTGGGACGTGTTGGAAAGCAGAGCCTGTGGGACGAGATAGCAGGTGAGTTAGGATTAGTAGATACACTGCTTTTAGAGAGTATATTTCACTTTTGTGGCTTGGGAATCGTATTGTTTCTGACTGTGGGAAAGGGCACATAAGACCTGTCAGCACCTTCATGGTGTCAACTCTTACAAGGAGATGGATTGGACAAGCCAAGGCAGTTGCTTGTTGAAGTATAATGGACAATACATTGAGCAAGGAAGTTAGGAAACTTGGGTTTCAGTCCTAGCTCTGTGAACAGTCCCATCGTAGACAAATCAGACCCTTCTCTCTTTAGGTGTCAAGTTAGTTATGTTTAAAATGAGTGAAGTAATCTAGATCAGCATTATCATATAGAAATACAATATGAGAAACAAGAAATTAAAAATTTTCTATAGCCACATTTTAAAAATCAAAAGAAACAAGTAAATTTATATTCTTTTTAACCCCACGTATCCAAATTATTACTGTTTCAACAGGTAAGCAATGTAAACATCATTAATGAGACATTTTACATCTAATTTTGTGTTAACTCTTCAAAGTCTGGCGTGTTGTGTATACTTATGGCACGTCTCAATTGGGCTGGCATTGTTCAAGTGCTCAGTGGTCCCACATGGTCAGCGGCTGCCATATTGGACGGGATGAAAGCAGATGATGTCTGGATGCCCATCCGGCAATAATACTCTTTGGTTCCATGACATGCCTCCTTGGACTGCTTTATCTTTTTCTTAGTCATCCTTCTTTGGGTTCTCGTCTCTGGAAGACTCCAGTGTCAACCGGAACACAGGAAGAGCTCATTTGTGACTAGACCCTCCTGCCCCAGATATGCCATAGACCTCCCAGGAACAAAGCAATTAACTCTTCTACTTACCTTGGGAAATTGCATTGAGATCCCGTGTGAAAGGAGATGATACATACAAATGTAAAGTAATTAGTCCTTGAGCATTTCTTCTGACATAGTCACAGACGTCAGCACAGTCTGTGATGCATGTTCCTGCCCGAAGCTGCAGGAAGTGTAATTAACTCTCTCCTGTAAAGTGCTACTAGATGCTCCAGATGAAAGGTGGCCATCGAGAGCCAAACATCACCCTGAGCAACATTTGATTGTGCCCATCCCCAGTCAGCACCATTACAAGCCCAGACTGACATCATTTCTGCAGTTAGCAGCTCTTAGACACCTGGGGAAAGATGTAAAGGGGGTGTTGCTGCCCCACTAGGTGATCCATTAAAAAAAAGAAACACCCTCAGGCTTTTGCCCAAGAGGCCTTGCCTTATCGTGGATTCCAAGAAGCAGACCCCACTTCCCTGAAAGTGCCTAATTGAGCTTGCCCCTCCTCAAGCTGAAGTCACTTCAGGTAGTAGATGAGTCAGAAATAGCTATATGATTTCATTTGCATTTGATACTGGAGACTGGGAGAGTTCTCAGGCCCTGAGATCTCAACCATCAGCCGGTGCCAGGTTCTCGACTTCCCCGTGAGAAAGAATTCAAGGGCAAGTCAGAGTACAGTACAGCAGAAGAGGCTTTCTTACAAAGCAGAAATACATACTTGAGAGGAGGGGAGTCCAGGCACACTCAGATAGAGGATCTTAGTTGCCCCAGGTAGATGTAGGGCTCTGATCTTTATGGGCAGTTATAATAAAGGGGTGGAATATTTTTTTCAGGGTTGTGAGAATGGGCGGGGACTTCCAACAACGATGTGCGTCATTATGCATGCTCTATCTAGTTACTATGCCAAGCACAATGTGACTTTTTTTTTTTTGCAAATACTCTCCATATACTTGAAATACACAATTGGCCCCTGAAAGGTGGGGTGGAGGGATCATTCTTGGCCATTTGCAGGCTAACTGGGTCTTTGTGCACAAGCATACCATGGGTTTGAACAACACGATGCTTGTGTCCGTGAGAAACCACAGAGCTGTTATCACAGGGCTTACTCAGGTATCTGGTTCACTCTCTTCCCTGTCTTTTGCCTCTTACAGTCACCCAACATTTCCTTATTTACCTGCCTCATCTTCCCCCTTCTGAGAATTCCAGCCCTTAATTCTTGAAGGGCTATAGAAGGGCTATAGAAGATCTGTCTTCTGTAGCTTCTTCCTGTTGACTTAGGGGCATTGGCCCTGCCTGGTATGGGAGTAGAATTCTCTGGCCATCTGACCTCAAGGTTTCACGGGTATGTCTGCAGGCGGGTCCGTGGTGGAGATGGCTTGAAACCCTTGCATGACCATCATCTGAACGTGGAACTGTTGTAACCTGGAAGGGACAAACTTTGACAGTAGATGGAACATGTGTGGGCAAAACATCGGTAGGAGGAGTGTGAGAATCAAGGGTCCTAGAAGAGGGAGATGCTGGGTAGGAACCCTTGATGATATGTATAGAAGATTGGGCTGGGTCTAGGATTTCCTGAGAAATCATGGGGCCTTTGCTGAAGTTGTGAAGCCAGGTAGCTTGTTCCAAGATTTGGGTTGCTCCCATTTCTACCTGTCCAGAGACATTAATGTGAAAACAGCAAGAAGTATGAGACAAACTGCGTACTCCTCCTTGTCCAGCCATTAAATAATCTGAGGCAATTCTGTGGTGCATCATCATTGCTGCCAACGAATCTATCGATTGCCTTAACAGTTTGAAATCTTGTCCTGACTGTTGGGTAGTAACGGACAAAGATCTTGGGATGTTTTGGGCTGTCACACTATTGTAGACTATTTCTCCTGTCAAAACAATGAGGCTTCCTATGGGTGCCACTACTCCCAGAACTGTTAGTGGTATCCCTCTCTTTTTCTTGCTTTAGATGTTTCTGAGGATTTAATGACCTATGGGCTATTGGTAAATATTTGAGTGTGTTCATGTGGGGGAAAGACATATCGAATTATCCAGTAGTTTCATGATGTGTCATTTATATCCTAACATTGAGTTGCATATCCCTAATTGTTGCACATACCCAGGAACATGAGCTCTTTTTCAAGGCATATGAGCCCTGGTGTTGGTGATTTAGGGGGCTCAAGCTTGGATGAGCCTAAAGAATCCACTTTTTATAGAGGATCAAGGGATTCTCTTATATGACTTTACCTCCATCCTTATAATCCCAATGGTCATTATTCTCCTCGTCATCTCAGTCATCAGGATGACATCCTGGGTGGTCATGTTCCAGCCATAATTTGGTATTTAACTCTAGAATTTTCCTTCTGTCTGTATCTGAGTATCTACATAGGCCTGTCTTAGTTGTCTGGGATCACATCCTGGTAGACAGAAATCAAGGGAACTACATTTGACTGGGACAAGGCGTGGGGTACAGTCTCCTCTAGCAGTAAAGTTGCATCTAGGCAGACCACAGGGAGGACAAGAAGTATTTTGTGGCACATTCATTTGAGGGTCTAAATTCGTATACCAGACAAGTGAATTTTGGCTGTGACAAAAGGCCCCTTGTCATTCTGTACAGGAAGACATTTGTGGATGGATGCATTAACGGGGCAGGCCAATGTTTTTAAGAGAGGATTTGGACCCCATTTAGGTCTTCTGTAAATTGGGTGATTTCAGATTGCTTCCCATGGGGCTGGTTGTCCATGAGTGAGATTTGTCCCACTTCACTGGAAGGTTGATGGTGACATACTCAACAATTGTTTAGGCCCGTGTTCTAAACGAGGTCTGGAGTAATCTGGACCCAAGTATTGTTTTCTCGTTTCCCAAAGAAGTTGACACCCTGAAAACATGACAAGGAGTAGAAGCATTTGGGCATGGCTATACCCAGCAAAGACAGAAGAGTTTTTTTCCCCAACACACACTAAATCTGTAAGGGCACAGTAGCATGGAAAGAAATAATAAGAAGACTAGGATTCCCAGTGGAAATATTCATGTTACTTATCTTTTAGCTTTGTCTGCGGAATGGTAGCTTGAGAGCTTCCAGGGTCTCACAGGTGTTCTCCTGATTCATGTCCTGTGTTGACTGTATAGAATGGATTTAATCCTAGCTAGGCGAACCTGGCTGGCTATTCCCTGGAGTCTGACTGTGGTTAGGGTGCTTAGGAAGTCCTGGTATAGGCCCATCCGTTTGTGTTGTAGTTGGTCTATGGGGAGCCCTCTTTCCAGGTCTTGAGAAGGGCCATGTCTCCTGGGAGAAATAAGGAGGTTAAATTTTGGGGGTTGGGACCTGGGAGGAGTTTATTTCCATATTCTGTAAGGTTGTGTGTTTGTTTGTTTGTTTTGTTTGTTTTTTTACTTGACCCAGTTTATGATGTATCTGGTTATTTCTTGAACCTCAGTATCAGCTAGAAAGTTGGAGGTAAGAAAAGGGTCTTTCATACAACATCTGATAGGGGCTAAGTTGAAGGTTGGATTTGGGGGCAGTTTTGACCTGAAGGAGAGCAATGGGCAGCACTCTTATTCATGATTCAGAAGCTTCTTGGCATGGTTTGGCTATATTCTTTTTGAGGTAATGGTTGGCCTTTTTCACTTTTCCAGAGAATTGTGGCCTCCAGGAAGCATGGAAATGATAACTTATTCCAAGAACTTGAGCTAATTGTTGGGTGATTTTGGCTGTGACAGAAGGCCCATTGTCACTCTGTAGGGATTGGGGACGACCAAATCATGGGATAATTTCTTTTAAGTATTACGCTGGAAACCCTTTCAAGCTCTTTCTGTCCTACAAGGGAATGCCTCTGTCCATCCTATGAAGGTATCAGTTAGTACTAGGAGACAGTTACAAGTCTGCGCCTGTGGCATCCGGGTAAAGTCTATTTGCCAATTTTCACTTGGGTACGTACCTCAACATTGGTTTTAGAAGGGGAGATGGTTTCATTCTGCTTCCTGGTTTATTACAGAGGCACTGAAGATAACCTTAATAATATCTTTAACTGTTTGTTAGATCCCCCTTTCAAGGAAGAGATGGGTAACCAATGACCTTAGAACATCTCTCCCCATTTGGGTGGAGTTGAGTATTTGTTTAATGACTTTCCATAGGTGCCATCTGGGGATGGCACCATGGTGCCATTTGTCTTCTCTTATTCACCATCCACTAGGGTCTCTATTAAACCCTCTTTGTTTAGCCCACTCTGGCTCTATTGGAGTATATTTTAGGTTAGTTAGAGGCAGAGAGGCCTGGGGGTCTCAAGGCCAAAGTAGTGGTTTTAATGGTCTCTGTAGCAGCTGTCCTTTTTGCTGTTTTGTCTGCTAACGTGTTTCCTGTAGTTGTTTCTGGGTCACCTTTTTGGTGGTCTCTGGAGTGTATTACAGCCACTTCTAGAGGTTTTTAAATTGCCTGCAGGATCTGTCCTATCTTAGGGCCAAATTTTGTAGGAGACTTTTTTTTTTTTCATGTAAAAGACCTCTTTCTCTCCAGATGGCTTCATGAGCATGTAGAACCAGAATGACATATTTAGAGTCAGTATAAATGTTAATCCTTTTGTCTTTTCCCAGTTGAAGAGCTTGAGTGAGAGCTGCAAGTTAAGCTTCTCTGTGGAGGTGTTAGGTGATAGGGGTTTGGCCTCTATAAGTTGATGGAGGTTAACAATGGCCTATCCAGCTCTCCTTAATTCCATTGTCTACAAAGCTGCTCCCATCTGTAAACCAACCCTCATGTGGAATTTCTAGAGGCTAGTCCTTTAGATCCGGACTATTAGAATAGGTTTGTTCAATAGTTCTTGGGCAAGAGTACCCCAACAAGTAACAGGGTTGCTGGGTTTAGGGTTTGGTGGGCTTTAAGGGTTATATCTGGGAAGTCCAACAGGAAGACTTAGTATTTAGTTAAGCATCCTCATGTCAACCACTCTGTCCCCTTATTTCCAGAACTCCTTGTACATGATGGGGTATAAGGACTTCCAGAGGTTGTTCCAGAGTTAGTTTAGTAGCTTCCTCAACTAGGAAGGCCATGGCTACTACCGCCTGTAGGCAGCCTGACTACCCACTGGCTATAGAGTCTAGTTGTTTTAGAGAAGTAGGCCATAGGTCTGGGGATTTCTCCTAGTTTTGGGGTGAAGATTCCCAGGGCTACTCCAGTTTTCATCTACATATAGAGAGAAGGGCTTTTCCAGGTTGGGAATCCCAAGGGTAGGGATGGTGGTTAAGTGGCCTTTGATGACTTGAAAAGCCTTTTTTTGTTCCCCTGTCCACTTGAGCAGCCCATAAACGGGCTTTGCAATGAGCCCAAAGCATGGGATTCAGATATGGCAAAATTCTGCCACCCCAAAGAAAGTCCTGAGTTTTTTTTTTTTTTTTTTTTTTTTTTTTATTTTTTTGCCTAAGGAGGACCTGTCATGAGTATGGCCTCTTTTCTTTTTGCAGACAAGGTCCTCCTCCCAGGGATTAAAATATCGTACATATTTCACTGCTTGTAGAGAGATTTAGACCTTTGATGGGGAAATCCAGTACCCTTTATCCCTGAGGAACTTTAATGTTAGGGTGGTGTTTTTATTGGAGCCTTCCTTGGTGGGACTTCATAAGATCAGGCCAAACACATACTGGAAGAATACCCCGGTCTCTAGTTTCAGTTCTCTGAGTTTCTTTGCCGGTTGTCGTAAAACAGATGAGGACTGTTTCTGAGACCATAAGGTAATACAGTCCAGGTGTATTTTTGGTCAACAGTGGAGAGAGGATCTGTCCCTTCAGAGGCATACAGAAACTGTGAGTCCAGATGCAGGGGTATGCAGAAGAAATCATCTTCAGGTCCAGAACAGAAAACCAGCAAGTATCACTAAGGATCTGGGTGCGGACGGTGTCAAGATTTGCCACCGTAAGGTAGACAGGAACAACTGCCTCGTTTATGGCTGTGAGACGCCGTACCATGTGGTATTCCCCGCTGGGTTTTTAAAGTGGGAGAATGGGGTTGTTGCATGGTGATTGGCAAGGCACTCGGAGTCTATGTTTGAGAAACTTAAATATGAGGGATTAGAGTCCTTGCTTGGCCTGTAGCTTAAGTGGACATTGTTTCTTAGGAGGAAAAATTTGGTTTTGCCTTTAAGAAAGACTGTTATTGGCTTAACATCACTGGCTTTTCCAGAAAGTCCCTGATCACGCACGGATTGACTTGAGTCCAAATTTCAGCAGGGACTTTTGTTGGTGGGTTTTGATGTTCGCTCATGACCAGGGCCAGAAATATTTGTGTCCCTGACTTCTGAGACATAAAATAGTTCCAGGGAGCTCAAAAAGTCATGGTCTAACAAAGGGGTGGGGCATTCATGCATGACCAAAACTGATGTGAAATCATTTGGTCACCAATCCTACAATTGAGTGGTGGGGTGAAAATTTTAACTTTGAGTTACTGTCAACTCGGGTAATCTTACAGCTTTTGGAGGATGAGGGTCCAAATGTCAGTCAAGACAGAGTAAGTGGCTTTTTGTGTCAATTAAGCAATTAACATTTCTACCTGCCACATCTAGGATTGGTCCATAGGCTCCTGTGGTCCATGGACCATTACCTGTGATGGTCAAGGTCAAGGGAGCTACCAGGGTCTTTGAGTCCCATAAGTTGTCAATGGAGGCAGCCATGATGGATTTGGGAACCCTCTCTTCCCTTAAGAATCTGAGGGCAATCTTTTTTTTAGTGGCCTTTTTTTCCATCTTGGTGGCAGTGTCCTTTAGGTATGACCCCACGAGCCTTCACCTGGTGGGGACATTCTGATTTCTAGTGTCTTTGCTCACTACAGTTATAACAAGCCCTAGCATTTGGTGTAGGTCCAGAACACCTCAAAGGGTAACCCTGAGGTTACGGGGCCTTGCTAATTGCCACAGCTATTAGCGATACCTGTTTCTTACTCTTTTACCTGCCACATTGAGTCCTTGTCTCCTCTTCAGCTTGGTCCTGATTATTATGAACCCCAAATGCCAGTCAGTAGTTGGGTCGTGGGGTTTGAGACCCGAAAGCTAACTCTTGCAGGTTGCGCCTGATGGCAGGTACAGATGTGACTGATAAAATGAGTTCCCAGGATGACTTGTTCTTTAGGGGTCCCAGGGTCTATATTAGTATATCATTTAAGGGTCTCTACTAGGCGTCCCTGAAGTAGGGTGGGATCTTCTTTCTTTCCTTGTGTAATTTTCCAGATTTTGTCATAATTCATGGACTTGATAATGCACTTTTTTAATTCCTTCAATTAGGCAGGTCACCATATGGTTTTTTACTGTGCATTCCCTCCCTTCCCCTCTGATAGTTTTTAACTGGGATCCTGAACTGGCACAGCATTTGTTCCTGTAGGGTATTGTTCAAGATCCCTGGCAACCTGAGTGTCAACAGAGGCTTGAGCCTCTATCCAGGTACACTGTTTTAAATCTAGGGTGCCGTCGGTAGAGAAAATAATATGTAGATCTCCCCAGCTTGAAACAAAGGAGAGATCAGAAGCCTGGAAATCTTCTGTAAACTTGTCTGGATTTTTAGAAAATCTGCCCACTTGCTGTTTTTCTTGGGCCAGATATGTCATGGAGAAGGGAATGTGGACCTGAATAGTGCCTGCCTTGCCATTGGCTGCTTCCCTGATGGGCACAGTTTAGAAGAGTCTGCGTGGTAAGAAGTTCCCTTATGTGTTAGCCCAGCAGGACTGCCCTTCCTGGGGAGGAGCGGATACAGGGGTTGACAAGGAGATGAAGCAGCTGGTGTCAGAGGAGCTGAAGGGATACTACCTTTCAGGAGAAGGTATTATCTCCGGAAAAGGAGGTGCAGGTGGTGGAGGTGTGGGTGCCCTAGTGGGATGGGGACTTCCCAATAGAGGATTGTCTACAATGTCAGGTTCTTGGCTAGGAGGACCAGAAGGGGTGTGTGCATAATACAGATGGCATGTCTTCCAAAGGTCAGGGTTTTGGTGTAATGCCATAAATGCTTGTGCATAAGGGATTTCTGTCCATTTTTGTTGCTATTTGTAATGTAGGTCTAATTGTAGTATAGTATTGTAATTTAGGGTCCTATTCTAAGCCAAAATTATCTTCCCTCCAATTTATATCGAGGCCAGGCAGTATTGCCGAAAAAGATCAGTTTCCTTTTCTTTCAGCTGTCTGGTTTGAAGGCTTCCAAATTTTTAGAAATGCAGCCCAGGGGAGAGTTACAGGGGACTAAAGAGGGCCTGGAAGAGAAAGGAGAAGGAAAAAAGACCAAGGATCTTGGTATTTGTTCTACACGGAGAGGACCTGTCTAGCCTGTTGACACAGACAGGCATGCCTGGCTTCCAGTTAATTCCTGGCATCCAGGCATCCCTGGGATCCTCTGGGCTCCCATGGTGTCCGTTCTAGTGAGAGGACTCATAGCCCATGCCCAGGCATCCACCCTGTCCACTCCAGGGAGTGGATCTTCAGCTCCCCATGTGCGCAAGTGTCTGCAGCCCTTGGGACTTTGGAAAGAAGGACGAGGCTTCCAGAACTGAGGAGTCTACATTATAGGTTGAATTCTATGAGAGCAGGCAAAATGTTGACTCTCGTATTGGTCTGGTTCAGTTGGATATTAGACGAAGCACCACACAGTATGGTCTCTAGAGTTTGGCCTTGAAGGAAATTGGTAAAGAGAGACTTCCTTACATAACCCTTAAAAAACCTACAGAGAAGCTCTTCCCTGAAGGAGGAGTGAGCCTGTCACCAGGACAAATGCCAGGAGAAGCTCAGGTTTGCAAAGTGATCCAGATTAGGGACAAAAGAGGGATTACAAGTAAGGGCGTGTTTTAGGAAGCAAAAAGAAAGGCAGTGTGGGTCCCATGGGTCCATGAGGTGGTCAATTCACAGACTGTGACTAACGGAGGAAGCAACACAGAGGCAGGGAGTTCAGGTGTGGCTGGGTAGTGAAGGCCAGTGAATAGAGGAGTAGTTTTGGAGTGTTTGGTCCCAAGATAGATGAGAGAACTTTTGTCCAGCAGCCAGTGGAACTGACTTCCATAGACCGCATACAGAGGGGTAGAGGTTATTAAGAGACAGATTCTCCAGAGACAGCATTAAAGGCAGAGTGAAATGGTGGTCCCCCCAAATCTTGTGTGGCTGGGGCCAAGGACTCAATTGATTGTTCAAAAGTCTGATGAAACTTGAAACTGCTAAGACAATCAATAGTCCCCTTAACTGCAATGGCAAGATTTTTCCAGAAGCTATGTTCAAGTCAGAGTGAACAAAGGGAGATTTTTCCAGAAGCTATGTTCAAGTCAGAGTGAACAAAGGGAGATTTTTCCAGAAGCTATGTTCAAGTCAGAGTGAAATGGCAGTCTTTGAAATAAAAATAAAAGTGCTTCTTCAGGGTTGCTGTGCATTGGATATGTGTGATTTCATAGTGTGCATTGATGCATGGACATTTGCTTGAGGTTGGTGGGTGACCTAAAGGCCATGTAGCCCATTCCATGACAAACTTGTCCTCACACGGGAGACTTCTAGAGGGTGGTGATCCACCCTAATGGCTTTTAACTGCTTGATTGTGCCTACCGTTTGGTGTAGGAATTCCTGAACACTTTCAAGGTTAGAGGAATCAAAGTCCATATAAATAAGGGGTGTAAGTTTTAAGGTTTGGGGATGACAAGACCTTGGAAGAGAAGTCCAAAGCATTTCTAAAAGGGGCAGAGGAAATGTCCAGGCCTACAGAGAGGATGGAAATAAAAGGCAGGACTTCTAGAAGAGCAATTAGGAGGGCCATCACTAGAATAGGTCCAATGACTCCCATAAGGACAATTTGTTGAGTAGACTTACCTGCCTGTGGAGGTCAGGTGGAATTTGGAGGCACTTACTATTTCTGGAGTCTCTTGAAAGAGCAGAAAAAGAAGGGAGATCAGTGAGTATCAGAGTTGTGGGAGTGGAAGCAGTCAACTATCTCCTTGCTGGCTTGCCAAAAATATGATACCAGAGACTGGGGGAGTTCTCAGACCCTGAGACCTTAACCACCAGCTGGTGCCCGGTTCTTGACTTGCCCATGAGAAAGAATTCAATGGGGAACCCGAGTACCGTCTAGCAGAAGAGACTTCACTGCAAAGCAAAAGTGCACACTTGAGAGAAGGGAATCCAGACACACTCAGATAGAGGATCTTAGTTGCACTGGGTAGATGTGGGGCAGTGATAACAAAGAAATGGTATATTTTTGCAGGGTTCTGGGAGTGGGCCGTGACTTCCAAGAATTATGAATGTCATTATGCAAGCTCTACGCTGGTTGCTATGTCAAGTGCCATCTGTCTTTTTTTTGCACATACTCTAAATGTACTCTAAATGCACAATAGGTCCTCCAGCTCCCTGAATGGAGGGGTGGAGGGACCATTCTTGGTCATTTGCAGGCTAACCCCGTCTTTGTGCACATGCGCGCCATGGGTTTGAGCAACAACGGGATGCTTATGGCCATGAGAAACCACAGAGCTGTCACGGGTTTCCCTCACTTATCACAAACACCTTGTCAGGTGTCAGGTTCACCCTGTTTCCTGTCCTGTTTCCTCGTACAGTCACCCAACATTTTCCTACTCGACCTACCGCACTTTGCAGGGTTTTTTGGTTGTTTCTTTGTTTTTGTTTTTTGTCAAGTAGAGTTGGTCTTCAGGACGAATGTGAGCACACCAGAATTCATCTTTAGCCCACGCCTGATTTCTCTTTCTACGGCCTGATGCTCTTCCTAAGCTCCTGGCCATCGAGCTGGATCCCCAAACCCTTTTTTCTGACCCTCCTTCTCTCCTGCCTGTTATGCCCAGAATTCGTGATCCCCAAAGACCACCAGGGAGTCGAGTCCGATGCAAAAGCAAAGAGGCTTTATTCGAGCTAGCTCGAGCTCAATCCCCTACCTGCACCCACGCGGCAGTGAGATGCCGGAGAGAGAGAGAGAGCAGGTTTCAAGAACACAAAGGTTTTATAGGGATCATGGCCTTAGCCGATTGGCTGGGGAAGGGTTGTGGCCTCAGCCAATTGGCTTGCTGGCCAATTGGCTGGGGAAGGGTCAGAGTCCCTTCACGCAGGTTGCCCGGGCGTGGTTTGAAAGGTTTAAAGTAGAGTGATTACAAAGAGGAAAGCCCATCCCCCTCCTGTCCTTGAGCTCCTGCTCTCAGAGTGTCAGTGGTCTTGGGCCTGCTCCCCCAAATCAGAAGAGTCTGGCCCTCAGGTCACCCAGCCTCTTTCTCAGGGGTGCAGAGAGAGTAAGTGCTGGGTTGTAGGGTTCTCTTGCCATCTTTCCACCTTCGTCTGAGCTCTCCTTTCCCCAGTGACTCATCCCAGCCCACCCCCAGGTGAAACAAGGAAACTCAAGGCTTTCCTCCACCTGTTCTGCATCCTCAGGATGGCTCCCTGACCACAGATCTATGCCTCAACTCATGTTGAACGGTGATCGGGAAGTTACTCAAGGGGAGGAGGCGTGGTCTGAGGTTTGCGCGGGAACTTCTTTCTGCGGCCATGTCGGGGACATAGTCACTCAAGATGGAGGATACAGAACAAGATGGAGTCGGCCGGCCTAGGTCTGCTCTTTCACTGCCCTTCCATCACCAAACCAGGCCTTGGACTCATTTTTACCCCCTTTCCTCTTAAAAAAATATTTTTTTAATGTTTTATTTATTTTTGAGAGAGTGACAGAGAGACAAAGTCTGAGCAGGGAGGGACAGAGAGAGAGGGAGACACAGATTCTGGAGCAGGCTCCAGGCTCTGAGCTGTCAGCACAGAGCCCAACATGGGGCCTGAACTCACAAACCATGAGATCACAACCTGAGCCGAAGTTGGACGCTTAACCGACTGAGCCACCCAGGCGCCCCTACCCCCTTTCATCTTTAAAACTGGTTTCTCAAAGTTGGTGTCTTGAAAAAAATTTAACATATTCTTCTCTCAGATGTGAAAGTCATAGTGGTTTGCCTCACTTGGCCTGTATCTATCTGTTCATTAGCTCAGCATCTCCTATGTATCTGTCAGTGTGCTTGGTAGGCAATGGACCAGGTTCTTAGCTAAGATGTGCCTCTTTTGAGGATTCTTTCTCTCTTGCCTGTCCTTTACATGCTGATGATCCCCTGGTATCCTTCCTCCTCATTTTCTCACAGAATGTTCTCCACATTCCTCATGCTTTTCTGAGGGCTGCTGCACTTGGCTGTGAACGTTTGAACTGCACAACTCCAGCATGGGGCCGAGTTCCACAGCAGCCGGTTCTGCTTTCACTGCGAAGGCTCATCTAATTCTAGGCCAGTGACCCCAGAATCTGTGTGTCCAGGCCCCTCTTCTCTCTTGAACTCCAGGCCTAGATTTATTTTTCTTCTCTTTCTCTTCTTTTCACTGAGTTAACATATACCTATAGTAAAGTGTGCCAAGGGTGCTGTCTTAGTTTGGGCTGCTGTAACAAAAATATCATTGACTGGGTAGCTTCAACAACAGAAATTTACTTCTCACGGTTCTGGAAGCTTGGAAGCCCGAGATCAAAGTGCTGGCCAATTTGGTTGGTGGTAAGAACCCTTTTCCTAGTATGCACTTGGTGTGCTGCCCTCTATCCTTGCAAGGAAGAGGGAAAAAGAGAGGGAGAGGGTGAGAACGAGAGAGAGGGAGAGAGATCATACATGTCTCTTTTTACAAGGCGACTGATCCTATCATAAGGGCTCTCCCCTCATGACCCAATCACCTCCCCAAACCCCACTTGCAAATACAATCACATTGAGGATTGAATTTCAGCATATGAATTTCGAGGGACAAGGGGAAAGTGGGTGAGGGGCATTGAGGAGGGCACCTGTTGGGATGAGCACTGGGTGTTGTATGGAAACCAATTTGACAATAAATTATATTTAATATAAATAAAATAAAATAAAATAAAATAAAATAAAATAAAATAAAATTCATTTTATATATCAAAGAAAAAAAATTTCGAGGGACACACACATTCAGTCTATAGCAGGCACTAATCTTAAGTGTATAGTTCATGGATTTCCATACATATATGATCTCTATCCAGTTCAAGACACAGAACATGTCCAGAACCCTAGAAGATCCCATCATGTTCCTCCTTAGTCACTACCATTCTTTTTTTTTTTTTAATGTTTTATTTATTTTTGAGAGAGAGAGAGAGAGAGAAAACACGAGTGGGGGAGGGGCAGAGAGAGGGGGGACAGAGGATCTGAAGCAGGCTCCATGCTAATAGACAGCAGCAAGTCCCATGAGGGGCTTGAACTCATCAACTGCAAGATCATGACCTGAAGTTGGGTGCTCAGCTGAGTGAACCACCCAGATGTCCCAGTCACTACCATTCTTTAAAGGGAAATATTTTTTAAGCTTTTTGACCATAGATCAATTTTACTTGTCCTTGAACCATATATATACATATATATATATGTATATATGATGTATATATGATGTGTATATATATGTATATATATGCATATATATTTATACATATACATCATATATATATAAACCATATATATGTGGTATATATAAACCATGTATATATATATATATATATATATATATATATACCATATATATATATATATATATGTGCGTGTGTGTGTATAAAACATAGAGTTTGTACCCTTGTTTTGGTCTGGCTCTTTCATTCAACACAATATCTGAGCGATTTATTCTTGCTCTTGCCTAATCAATGTTCAGGCCCAGTTTCTAGCAGCATATTCTTACCTGTATATCCTGCTGGGAAATCTAATGGTATGCATCCACAACTAAACCCATTGTTTCTGTTTTTTAAAATATGATTGAGGGTCACCTGATCATCAGAAGAGTAAATACTGACCTTATAGAATTGCTGGGAAATTTCAATGAGATAATGTATAGAGACCATGTAGTGTAGTTCTCAAGTAGTTAAAGTCAAAAAGGTTATTTAGAATTGGGAGAGTCCTGACATCCTTATTGGTCCACTTTAATTTTACCTGCTTGCTCTTTGTGGGAGGGGGGCCCTGAGCCATACGGCGGTCATATTGTCTTAAATAAAATTTTAGTCTCTAATAAGACCGTCTAAAATGATTTTTTGCTCTGGGGATTTAGCAATACGTTGAGGTCTACTTATTTGTTCTTTTGAATGTGAGTTCATTTGTTAGGAACTACCTATCAGGCTTTGGAAGTGACTTAACCGACACTCCAGTGTGAGAAAAGCAATCTAGATGTTTTGTCACCTTTAATCCTAGAGTGATGCTTTTAATCACAGAGAGACTCTTAATACCAAGAACAATATCAATAACATAATAACACCCTTATCACAGCCAGGCTTCATCCCAAGTAAATGTCGGACCTACTATATTGCTGGAGTAGTAAATTATTCATTTTGCATAACCTTAAGCTTTAAACATAATGTGAATCTATGGTAGCCAGTGAAGTTCTATCAAAAATTATAAATATCTAGACAAAGGAAAGAAGGAAACGAAATTCTGGGAATTTGGAGTTGGAGAGTCAGGGAGTCTCCCACCCTGGGAACAAATTTGAGGATCTGGGAAAGCGGATGAACGGCTGATGTCCGGAGTCAGGAAAGAGTTGGGAGTTGCTAGGAATTGCACAAAAGAAGGTTAACAGCTGAGCAGGAATCCCATTTCCACAATTCTGTGATGCGGTACTTTTAGTCATTGTGGCTCTACCTGCTGTAATACGCACTTGCCAAACCATATAACTGGCAAAATTTGAACCCCTTCCACACCGAACTGTCCACACCAAATTGCCAAGTGTGTCTATAGGCAACTTTTGTGGTCATAGCACATTTTAAAAATGGAGAGAATAGAGAAGTAAGATTTACTTTACCCAGATATGCTTCCCAGCCCACTCTGATCACAAGGTGAGTCTAACATAAAATTTGCCTACAGTGAAAGGAAAGCAACTAATCTTGTTTTCCCCAAAGGGCTTTATTTCTCAGGCTCTTCTTTTTATGTTAAAGAGAACACCGGAGCGACACCGTGATGAAAACGGAGAGCCTTCAGGTGGCCAAGTGCACCTGCTGGCTGCTGAGAATTTGGGGCAGCCTCAGACTGGCTGAGTCTGGAGCCACAATCAGGGGAGGCAGAGCTTCTGAGCAGACCCTGTGAGGACCCTCAGGATAAAGAGGCAGAACTACCTCTCAGCAAGGCAATGACCAAATGTGGGGTAAGCAATTGCCCCCTACCCTCTCTGTACCTATGTTCTCATCTCCAAGTTGATGATCTAAGCGGTATCTACGTCACTAGCTGTATTCATTCATCGTTCATTCACTCGGTGGTTATCATACTTAGTCTGTAGGGGAGACAGTGCTTGGACCAGAGCAACACAGACACGAGAAAAACATGGCCACTTCCACGTTATTGCGGCTCCTTCTTTACGACGAAGGTGACCTATTTCGTGAGACCAGTTGTGGGTGTGGAGATGGAAGAAGCAAACAGGAGAGCTTTGGGTCATGGCTTTGCAGGCAAAGGTAAAGGAGAAAGAATGTGTGATGGAAAAAACACAGAATGGTGTGACTCCAGAAGTGTGATTGGTAAATCAGGGCTTAAATCTCGCTTCGACACCTTGCTGGTGTGAGACCTTGGACAAGTTACTTGTACTTGTGGAGCTTCCTTGGGAGAATGGAGACGATAATACCTGCTTCTTGGACGGAGGTTCAGATTAATGAGGTAATATATGAGGCAAGGTGAAGGGGAGGAAGTAAAGCGATAATAATAATTCTCCATCCATTTATCAAGCACCCACTCTTTCACTGATTCCCTTTTTGTCACTTACTGGGTTCTAGGGCCCATGATTTAGCAGAGCGTGAGGCAGTCCTCCGCAGCTTGGAGAAGGTCGAGTCTGCATTTGCACACATGGGGCTCTCCTGGGGCTTGGTTCTAGCCACTTTCCACCTTGATGCCCTGCGGTCAGATCCGTGTTGGATTAAAAACTATGGGCCTTAACAAGAATGATCTTCATTCGGTTCACGTAAATTGGCTTATGTATACCATCAGACATCTTTCTTCACCATCAAGAACGCTCTTGGGATGAGTGGTATCAAACAGGGAGGAAGGGAGTAACTAATGTGTCAGCTTGTAGATATCTGTCTAGTTAGCCATGATCTTCTTACAAGATGCCATTAGCTTCCAGGGAGGTCTCTCTCTCTGAATTAAATGTCCGGTGTGCAGAGAGGCCTCATTTTGCACAGCACCTGGTTTCCTAAAAAGTAACATGTAAATTGAGAAAAAAAAAAAAAAAAAAGAACCTCATCAAACCCACTAGGACGAGTTGTGGGTTATATATGTTTAGGCAGTTCCAAATGTATGTAGGTAATCAGTCCTGAACTTCTATTAATCTGGTAAAGTTAGATGATTGAGTCTTGATGGTTCTCAAAGGGAGAGATACCCTTGTATTTAGTAACAAAAGTTAGCAGCCGCCACGTGGCCTTGCTGGGGGGCAGTTAAGAGCAGGTTATTCAGCTCCTGCTTTAGATAAACATGGGATAAGAATGTCAAGTCCCTACCCAGCCCTCCCCCCCTTTCCGGGCTCCCCCCACACCACCCCAGCTCTCCCAGATGTTTCAGATTCCAAGAATGTTTGCATTGATTAAACATTCTATTTTTTGCTTATTTCCCCATCCCAGACCTTGGAAATGTTATCTTTACTTTTATTGCTTGAGATCAGGGCTATTTCTGGAAGGTGTGGGGTTCAGGGAAAAATCACATTTTGTGCTCTTCTCTCCCCTGGTTCTTTTTCTCCCTACAGGTGGAAGCTGACATGAGTTCAAGCGCAGCTGCTGTAGGTTGAGAGACTATCCAAAGTCTATCCTTGAAGGATTCTGCTGGAATGTTCCCTGCGTGCTGGATAAAGGAGTTTATCGGCTTGTTGCATATGCACGGTTCAGCCATTTCTTTTAGAACCCTGCAACTTTTGCGTAGCAACTTGGAGTATGTGTCTGGGGGGCGGGGGTGGTGGGATGTATGGGCGGGGGAGGAGGATGTCATACACATGTCCTGGGGAGGGACGTGAAAGGCAGCAGTGCTGGGGGCCCAACTCTGGAAAATAAGCCACCATCTCTGGGGATTAGCCTATCAGTCATCTAGCCGTCTCATTTCAACTGTAATTCACTTCAGTGATTTGGTCCCTAGGTCACTGCCTTCAAGCTATGCTTGGGCCAGAGATTAGAGGCAGCTCTGGGGTACATACACGACAACACATCGGAGACTTCAAGTCAGGAGGCCTGGGAGACACGGGATGCTGCTGTTTCCCAGTGCTGTAGCCATGGGCGAGTCAGCGAGCCCCTCTGAGCCTCAGTTTCTCCAGCTACTAACATGGGAACCGCAACATCAAGGGCTTGGCATTTCAGTGTTTTGTGAGGATCAAATGGAATAATAATGTCTGAGGAAATTCCAATCGGGCGTTTTTGAACTTGCAGGAGTTTTGAAGCTAACAGAGTGCCTTTCCCGCGGAAGGGCTGCCTCCTTGGGGGCTTCTGTGCCTCCGAAATCCTTTAGGATGTCCCTCACCCGTCTGAAAGTGAAACTGGTGTGGAGACTTCTGGGTCAGGGCTCTGTCAAAGTGGCAACGTTGTCATGTTTTATCGTGGTTGTGTTGGGTAGGTTCCCTCACTCGCCGTTTTGTGCAACAGGTGGGGTTTGCTAAGCTGGGGGAGTGTCCTGCGATTAGGAATGATGGGAGGCTTTATTTCCCCCAGCCGGGAGCTCTAGTGGGGGTGCATAGGATTACCTAGGGAAGGTGCACGCGCTCAGTCCCACCACAGACCTGCCACATAAGGGGGTGTGGCACCTGGCACTCTGCATTAAAGTCAAGTAACTTTGAGGAGTCTTGTGCACATCGAGACGGAGAGCCACTGCTTTAAAGGGACTATGCTTTTTAATGGTCACTGACCGTGGAATCTGAGCACGGATTTGACTGGTGTGGAAGAAAGTCTGAGAAGGAGAATTGGCCCAGGGTAGGGGTGAGAGGTGGAAAGGCGCCGAAGGCCAGTTTTGCTGACTTGGTTGACTTGAGGCTAGTTCCTTGCCTCCCTAGGCAAGATCACCTTCTGGGGGGTGAGAGCAGGGCTGATTCCCAAGAACTCGAACCTGGAGTGAATCAGTAAATTAACTCGCATTTGTTTGCCTCGAATTTTTGGATTTGCCCACGGCTCTGACAGGGTCAGGGTTGCACTTATGGACCTATGATGGGGGGGTAGGGAATGCACTCCGATCATGGACCGTGCTGGTGGGAACTTTTTTTCCCCCTCTCTGGTAACCTTTTTGAATCTAAATCTCATGTTCGTTGGCAGCGTAAGAAACAGGCATGAATCAAGTTATTGTATTTCCTGAATTTAACTCTGCCTTTGTAACACTCAGCCCACATGAATAAGGGATATGCTTCCCTCCCAGTGACACGTCTGCGGCTTCTCCTTTTACCTCCCACCCAAACATCCTTCAAGAAAAGGAAGAGAGCTTTCGTACCAAGCACAGCGAGGTTTCAGACAATTTAGCAGGCTGTGCTGGGGTTCCTGGAATGGAGTGGAAGACCCAAAATAGATATCCGGGAAGAAAAGAGGATATGGCAACAAAGAACTTACTTTAAAATTGCAGGACCCTGCAGGACCTTTGATTGCCACAATTGAGTCACGTGAATTTTTGGTCTCTGCCATCAAGAGGGGTGTTCCCACGAATTGACTCATGTTCCTTGTTTCCTTCCTGAAGAAAAGAAAAGAAAGGCATGCCGATGGTCTGAACAATTCCAGCCATTAAAGTAGTAAGAACCCGGGGATCTTGGGTTCACACAGAAGTTTCAGTGAAAGGATGCAGGGCTTAGAGATTCTGTTCCCGTGAACATTCATTCAGTCAGCAAATGTTCATCGAGTGCCTTCCAATATGCCGGGTACTGTGTTAAACCCTGGGATACAGAAGCTAATAAGAAATTGGCCTGCCTGTTGAGGAGCTCTGTGTCTATGGCAGAAGACACAAAGTAAATAAGGAATTGCTATGAAATATACACCAGGGGCCCCTGGGGGGGCTCAGTCAGTTAAGTGTCTGACTTCCGCTCAGGTCATGATCTTGCAGTTCATGAGTTTGAGCCCTGCAGCGGGCTCTCTGATGTCAGCACGGAGCCCGCTTTGGATCCTCTGCCCCCTCTCTCCCTGCCCCTCCCCCGCTTACACACACACACTGTTTCTCTCTCTCTCTCTCAAAAATAAACATTAAAAAAGAAGGAACTATAACCCCAAAGGACTGCTCTGATTTGCTCTGTGGCTGCCGCCCAGTAGAATTTAACAAGAAGAAGAACTTCATGGTTTATTTGCTGTAGTGGATTGTCTAGTGTGCCATTATTTGGAAGTAGGGTCTTTGCAGATATAATTATAGTAAGGTGAGGTCACACCAGATTAGGGTAGATCTGAAGTTCAATGACTGGCGTCCTCATGAGAAGAAGAAAGGGTAGACAGAGGCACACAGGGAAGAAAGCCATATGAAGGTGGAAGCAGAGATTGGAATGATGTGTCCACAAGCCCAGGGACACCACAGATTTCTGGGAGCTATCAGAAGCTACGAGAAAAGCATGGAACAAATTCTCCCCCGAGCCGCCAGAAAGAATCAACCCTGATTTCAGATTTCTGGACTCCAGAACTATGAAACAATAAATCCCTGTTCTTTCAAGGCACCCAGTTTGTGGGGGATTCTCATGGCAGCCATAGGAAAGCAATACAATTGCTTTCTAGAAACTGTATGCTTTGGTTCATTCCCTTGTTTTGTCCTTGAATCTACTCAAAATCACATGGAGTGTTCCTCTTGGTGTTTGAAAACGGATGGCTACTGATAAGAGGGAGAAACGGACATGAGAGACGTCAGCAATGCCAAAGCTCCCGTGGTTCCTTCTTCTTTGCCTCTTGTACTTTGGTATTTTCTAATCAGCTTATTCTGGCTGGTTCTTACTACCTCAACACTGGTAATTCCCTTGACTGTGGGTGTCTTCCTCTCCATTCTCACCTGCTGTCCTCCTCCACGTGAGCTAGCTCCAACATCTTTTCTACAAAAGTCTTTGTTCTTTATAATGCTACCTAGTACATAACCACATGGTCCAGCTGTGACTCCTCGGCCTTAGCCCATTAACAGAAATTCGTAAGAAGGTAATGGCTGTGTGAATAAATGAGAATTGTAGCCAAATAGGCTGCCGGGGGTACTTATAAATGTAAGAATGTTCTTGTTGGGAGAAGTAAATGTTATCACAGTTTTTATTGTACTGGTACAGACTTCGAGGTGTGTTGGTGGTTTGTCCAATATCTCGTAACTGGTCAGTGCCAGGGTGGAGATGGAAACAGACCATCCTTCCATTCGCTTCCCTGCTGTGTCAGGCAGGGATGGACTGGCCGTTATTCCACAGATTCCCGTGGCATAGATGCCAACAGTAAGGGTTTGTCTATCAGGTTGGTTTATCTGGGAAAATTTTAAAAATTCTGCTTTTCTTTCCTTTCCCCAGCCTCATTATTAAGTAGATGCCAGATGGTGAATTGCAGATTGTATTTCAATTTGTCCATTCGCTCTGAAATTTTATGACCTTGGTTTCACATCCACAGGGAAAAAATGTTTCCAAAGAAGCTTGAAAATCACTGAAGGGATTGAATGTCCCTCCAGTAGCCCCCTGGGATACATCTAGAGGTAAACATATCTTTTTAATGTATTCATTTTTCTCATCTATGGGAACTACTGGATAGAACATTTGGAAAGAAAAAGTAGGTTAATTTAGTTAAAAAAAAAAAAAAAAAGAAGAAAGAAAAGAAAGGCCTGAATGATCCCTAATCTCTCCCAAACATGACTGATTATGAACTTTGTTCTAGAAAGAGAACTCAGGATTGTTCACAAGCCAGACACCTATCATACTTATGTTTTACAACCCCAGCATCCATATCATTCTGCCAGCTGAATATCGGCCAACCAGGCCTAACATCAACACAGCATCCGGAAGCACCCGTGGGGTGCACAGAGGGTCCGTGTCAGTCTCTGGGCAGTCTCACGCCCGAGTGAGAGCACAGGCTTCTGAGCGGCATGACTTCATGTTGCAGGTGTCACTTCGGGATACCTCTCTGGCCTCAGTTTCCTTGTTTGTAAAATGGTGCTCACGCCATCCACTTCTCAGGATTATTATGAGGACCGGAGATAAGATACGTAAAGCAGTGCTTGGCAGAGAATAAGTGCTTCATGACTGGGAGTTATCTTTATTATGTTTTAAATTACTGTGTACTGTGTACTGTGTTAAATTTGTGTACCTTTGTGCACAGCCTGGATCGCCACAAAACGTTATATGGAAGAAACTTACCTTAGGCTTATCAATTTATTTAACAGATAAAACACCTTTGCTTTCTAAAAACTTTTTTAATGTTTATTTTTGAGAGAGGGAGAGAGAGAGTGTGTGAGCAGGAGAGGAGCAGGGAGAGAGGGAGACAGAACTCGAAGCAGGCTCCGGGTTCTGAGCTGAGCTGTCGGCACAGAGCCTGGCCGACTTGGGGCTCGAACTCGCAAACCGGGAGATCATGACCTGAGCCGAAGTCGAACGCTTCACTGACGGAGCCACCCAGGCGCCCCAATAACGCACCTTTGAATCACCTTCAGCCACATTTTGGCTGTGGTTCATTTGCTTATTAAAGTGTCTGGGCTTTCTCGAGGCTTTTAGAAACTGGTCAGCCTCCAGTGTCCCAGTGCAAGGACGGCAGAGCGGAGGCAGCAAGAGGCAGCGAGTGATGTCCTCTGAAAGGCTTGTTGCACATCTGGTTGAACGGCTCCATCCCCAAAGGGCCCATGTCTCAGAGGGGACATCTCAGAGATGACTGAGAAGAGGAGTTTATATTAAAATAACGGGACCATCTGGGGCGCCTGAGTGGCCCATTCGGTTAAGCCTCCCACTTTGGCTCGGATCGTGATCTTGTGGTTTGTGATCTTGTGGTTCGTGAGTTCGAGCCCCGCGTTGGGCTCTGTGCTGATGGCTCAGAGCCTGCAGCCTGCTTCAGGTTCTGTGTCTCCCTCTCTCTCTGCCCCTCCCTTACTCGTGCTCTGTCTCTCTCTCTCTCAAAAATAAATAAACATGAAGGAAAATTTAAAAAAAAAATGAAAATAATGGGGGCATCTGATTGTGCAGTGTGACCCCTCTGGGAGAGACAGATTCTCTGCCCTGCGGCGATCACATCGACTTTTCTTCTGTAGCCATTTTGGATGTGGTTGTCTCCTTCCCTTCATTTTTGCATATTTCTGGCGAGACAAGGCAGTATTTCCTTTCTCGTCTAAGAGAGATTACAAAGTGTGGCTCTCTGTGACTTACAGGAAGGGATATGGCTGGCGGACTATTAGGCTCGCTGGATCTGAACATCTCGAGGATTAAAGGAGCATCTATTTTAGTATCTTCCTTAAGACACCAGTTTGGACAAAACACAAGGCATCTGACGATCAGAAGTTGGGAGCAGTGCAGATGATGACGGGTTATAGATAAACGCACGAAGAACTGCGAGTGAAATGGTCATGTCTTCTGCGGGCACATGAGGGTCCGTGTCAGTCTCTGGGCAAGTGTATTCTACTGGACGGTGTGTTGACATGGGGCAAAACCTGAGCCTCAGGTCCTCGCCCCAAATGGGGATGATAACACGTGCTCTCCCTGACATGCTGTGATAATCAAGTGAGTTGAATGTCCGTGAAGATGGCCCGTAAGTGACAAAAGGCCACTGACGTATCGCTATCTGGTCATGGCTCAATAAGGGCGGGCTTTGCACCTGTTTATATATACTCAGCGCATAGCTGATCTTGATCCCCAAGGAAATTGGGATCAGCAAGCGACTTCATATGGAAAAGGAAAGGAACGTGTCTGCAAAACTCAGATTGCCATGTATGGCAGGTTTTTGTCCTTTCCCAATGGATCCAGGAAGAATTTAGCAGCTGAAGCAGTTTCGCTGCTTCATTTGCTTTTAAAACCTCAAGTCATCTGGAAAATTACAGGGTTGGAGTGGCTGAGAACGTGAAGCCACCGAGGAGGACGTTTGTGGAAGGGCTCAGTGGCCTGGTGCCCCCGAGTTCTGCTGTGTGTACCATGGAGAAGTCAGCTGTTTCCAGTGAGAGAGAGAGAGGCAGGGAGAGAGAGAGAGAGCAATGGAGAGAGAAAGAGACAGTGAGAGAGAGAGAGACAGACAGACAGGGAAAGAGGCTGAAGGAAAGAGGGAGAGGGAGATAGGGAGAGAGAGAGAGAGGGAAGGAAAGAGAAAGAGAGGGAGAGAGAGACAGACAGACAGGTAAACAGAATGAAAGAGAGAGAGAGAGAGGGAAAAGGGGAGAGAGAGAGAGAAGGAGAAGCGGGGAGAGAGAGAGGGAGGGAGGGAGGGAGAGAAAGAGACAGGATCAGAGAGAGAGAGAGAGAGAAGGAGAAGCGGGGAGAGAGAGAGGGAGGGAGGGAGGGAGAGAAAGAGACAGGATCAGAGAGAGAGAGAGAGAGAGAGAGAGAGAGAGAAAAAATGAACTGGAAGAGATTTTCTGTGTTCAGCACCAAAAAACCTGAGGAGGAAGTCAGTTTGCTCAAGCTGGCTCAGGACCTTTCTGGTGCAGTGGGGAAAAGGAAAAAAAAAATCCTTCATGAACAGGAGGAGTTGGAAAGTCAGAATTTTCGAGACTCTGCCTGAACTGCAGGAACAAGAAAGATCCAGCAGGAGACATGGAAAATCGAATGTGTCCCTCCCCTGACTCTGTTCCTTGATCTCCTTCCTGGCAGGATATGTAGAATTTGTGTTGCTAATAGAGCTCTCGAAAGGTTGCAGCCAACACGTGGGCTCGTGTAGGAAACACATTTTGGGTGGTTTTCCTTCATTGCATGATGGCGGTGGGTTTATGTTAGAACAAGGAGGTATGTCTTTCTTAGTGTGCCCAGTTGAAGGATGAATGCTAACATGAGTTTTTAAGCTCATAATGGTTCCCATGCCTGCGTTTTGGTGTTGGCGAGCCAGGAATGTTCTCAGTCCTCCAAGTTCTTTAGGATTAGGCCTGCTTCTTGGGATGGGGGAGGGAGATGACTGGCTGGTGGTGAACAGACAACCTGCCCCACACGCCTAAAATAATGATAGCTTGATTTATTCACCTCGTTTATTCATTAGATTCTATGCTTTATTCACTATGCTTTGCATGTGGAGGGGGGAGGGGCAGAGAGAGAAGAGAGAGAATCCCAAGCAGGCTCCATGCTGTCAGTGCAGAGCCCCACGCAGGGCTCTGTCCCGCGAACTGTGAGATCGTGAGCCGAGCTGAAATCAAGAGTTGGACACTCAACCGACCGGACCACCCAGGCGCCCCTGCGTGTATTTCTTTTCTTGATGAATCATCACAAGAAATGGATGAGGAGATATTATTACCCCATCTTTCGGAGGAGAAAATGAGTGCTGACAGAGGTTACATAATTGGCCCAAAGTCACACAGTACTAGATGTCAGAACCAGGATTGGAACCCACATCTGTGTACGTGGACAGCACCGTCTCAAGTAAACAAAGATTTATTGACAATTCCTCAATTTGCAGGGCACTGTTGAAGATGATGTGCTGTCTTACTCCCTGCCTCCCACGGATTTTTCATCCCGTGGGATAAGCAAAGAACACAGTAGCTGTAACATCACGCAGGATAAAAGAGCCATAACGAGAGACTAACGTGGTGGGTATCTGAAGGGTGGGTCACATTCCCCGGATTGTAATAAAGGTGACTGACAAATCACAGCAGGTTCTGACATGAAACAGTCATGAGAGCTGATAGGTGGTCCTCGCATTATGGAATAAATGGTTTGAAGGCCATATTCACTACCAACGGTCAAAGAGTGATAAGGGGAATCATGGTTATGAGGCCGCATCTACAATGTAAGTTAGATCCTGTGTAACTCCAGCCACAATTCGACAGACATCTATTGCACTGGTGTGGGAAATTAGCTGCCCAATCTGCCGCTAGTGTCCCCCAGATGCTTCTGAGAACTCGTGGGAGTCTTCACCTCTGGACTCCTCGTCTGCTGGGCACAGCCGTGTTTTGGTGACTGCCCCATTTCCTCCCACCATGGGCTCCATAGATATGGCGCTGCTGCTCTCTCCTCACCTTCAATAGATACCCCCCCATCTTAGGTGTAGATCTTATCACAAATCATTTGGATGTTTAGATTCTGTTGTATTCAATTTTCAGGGAGCTTTATCCTCTCTTTACTCTTTGGGAGGATGCCAGAAACATGGCTTAACTCCAGCACCGTCCTCACTGACCGATTTTATAGTTGGACTAAAGGGGGATGTATCTTTATCTTCCAGTCCCCAAATCATAGTACATATTGAGCTCTCACCATTTACCCTGCTAAGTGACATGCCAGAGACAAAAAAAGAAGGAATTTTTAACTTTCAGAGAGATTTTTACCACCCCCACCCCAACCCTGGAGAAACCAGACTGATGAACATACGTACTCTGACGGGGACAGAGCATTAAAGATGGAACTTGGAGATCAGCTTAGCTCTTTGACTCTGGTGTGACCTTGCTCAAGCGACTCAGTCTCATGTTGAGCCTTTCTGTCCCCACCTCAAAACAGAAGAATCAGCTTAGATAATATCTCGTTGCCATTCCTGCTCGACTTTTTTTTCTGATGCCATTAAAACATACGATGACAATACTCAAAGATTTGTGACACACTGTGCAATTAAGACATGAACTGTATATGTTGCAAGAAATAAAGAATCATAGTGAGCCGGGCGTGTCCCAGTTGGACGGATGAGAGGGGGCTCATCTGGTATTAAGAGTGATTTGATTTAGATTAGCAATGGACAGGAAGACTTTGGTCCATTTCTACCCAGGCTATAAATGGACTGAAAAGTTACTATCTAAAGTGAAATTTTAGTTAGTAGAGATAGTATGTGGGTAGGTCGATCAGGTATGCGCTTTGGATGAACCTGCTGTATTTCTGTCCCCAGTTTGTTTTCCTAAAATCCAACTCCATTTCTTGTGCTTCTTTCCTGCCCTCTTCTCTAAAAAAGGAGCAGCAGCACATTTTTTAAATGTGTTTCACCACTTCTTCCTCCTGAGTTCTAAGGAAAATAAAAGCTTGTGTAGGTATTAATAGCTGTCCATTGTCTTGCTTTTTGGAACTTTCCTCCCAATATCTCCAAATTATCCTAAGGGTTCCCCCAGGCATAAAGAGTACAGTGGTACTTAGCTTCAAAGATAACCCCACCCCGCTCAAAGAATAACACCTAAACTTAATCACACTCTTGTAAAGCCTTCTCTTCTTGAATCTGGACTATCCCTGAAACTCATTCCATAAGCAAGTGATGCTACAGGACTCCCAAGAAGAAGTCATAAGAAGTTTGAGTCACTTGGAATGTTTAGTCTTAGAAAACTCCCTTTTGGAAACTAGTCACCATAAAAAAAGGATAACCACCAGGTTATCTTGAGACTGCCAGGAAAATGCCCAAGTCATGGGGAGGAGCTCTGAGAGGAGAGACGCCTTGTGGAAAGAAGGGCCAAGGGGCACCAAGGTGGCAGATGTGTAGGTGAAGAAGCCACCTCGGAAGTAAGATTCCTCCAGCCTAGCCGATGCTGAGTGGATCAGAGACAAACCGATCAAATTTTGTGGAAATTTCCGACCCCTAGAATCACGATCGAACCAAAGTGGTTGTTTAAGTCGCTAAATACTACTAAGATGTAGTATTTAAGCTGCAATGGATAACTGGAACAAGTATCAACAAACCATAACACTATTCCAGAAGTGTTTGTTGCATGAGCTTGGAATATATGAAAAATGGCAGTGGAGAGTAAGATTGGAAAGAGAATTCAGGTCAGGTTGTATTGTTCTAAGACAGTTGGCTTTTTTCCATTCATAATGGAAAACTATTAAAGTTTTTGATCATGAAAATGACCTATTTTAATAAAAATTTCCTTAGAAGTCTGGCTGATGTGTTATGGAAAAATCAACGCTAAAAGAATGAGTTAGGACGCCCAGGAGAAGAGTAAGGAGGGCGTGGAGTGGGAAAGTGGCAAAAGGAAAAGAGAGTGGGAACTGAGTAGTGTATATTGCCGTATTAGTCTGGAGTCTGGACTGTCAACTAGATAGGGAGTGCAGGGAAGCATGGAGGAGATCCAAAAAGGACCCTGACTTTGTAGCCTTTGTAACTTGAAAGGATTGAGCCGCTAATAGAACCAGGGGACATCAGAGGAGGATTAAGTTTGGAAAGTGAGGGAGAAGGGGAGGAGGAAGGATAATGATTATTTCCGTTTTGAGGTGTCTTATCAGTTGTCTCTTGCTGTGTAATAAAGTATCCCAAAACGTAGTCTTAAAACAAACAACGCATCGCACAGCTTCTCAGGGTCAGGAATCAGGGAGTGGCTTAACTGGAAGGTTCTGGCGCCGGTGTCTCACGGTTTCGGTCCAGCTGCAAGTGCAGGATGCTGCTACCTAGAGGTCTGACTGGGTCTGGTGGATCCTCTTCCCCTCCCTCGCAGGGCTGTTGGCAGCTGCTGAAGTTGCTTGTCACGTGGACTTCTCCACAGAACTGCCACAACATGGCTTCCTCCAAAGCAAGTGAGGCCAGAGAGAAGCAGAAGGGTGGGTGGGGCAAGAGGAGGAAGGAGAGGGAGAGAGAAAGACGGAGGAAGGCAGAGCCTGAGCCCAAGAGGAAGCCACGGTCTTTGTTAGGGCCTGAATGTGTCCTCTCAAAATTCACACACTGAAACCTAACCTCCAAGAGATTAGGAGTAGGATTGGGTCATGAGGTGAAGCCCTCGTGAATGGGGTGAATGCGTTTATAAAAGAGGCTCCAAAGAGCTTCCTAACCCCTACTCCGTGACGATGTGACAAGTCTGGCCCTCACCAGACCAGGCTGGCACCTTGGTCTTAGATTTCCAGCCTCCCACACCGTGAGCGATCACTTTCCGTTGTTTGTAAATCACCCGGTCTGTGGGAAGTTGTCGCTTCCCGAATGGACTAACACGGTCTTTCTATAATCTAATCTTGGCAGGGGCATATCACACTCCTGCTGCATTCTGTTGTTAGAAGCAGCCATTAAATCCTGCCTCTACTCAATGGAAGGAAAAGTGAGCTCCACCTCTTTCGAAGGGAGAATTTATGGATATATTTTTAAAACCGCCACTGATGTGGCAAATTTCAGCCTCTGAGGGTCTATCCAGGTGAAGGCAGAATCTAGGATGTGTGTGGATCTCGGCATTGAGGTTAGAGGGCAAAGCAGGGGTTGACAGATTAATTTTTGGTTCCTTTTAAGTGTTTTCCAAGCCTCTCCAGGGTGCCAGGCACTCCGCTGAGTGAGGGGGATATGGTGGTAAGAAGACAGGCGAGGTGCCTGCCTCTGTCGTGCTTACAGCCTAGAGGGAACTCCAGAGGAGTAAATGGGAAGCTAAACACAGGAAATTATACGGGACACCTGGATGGCGCAGTCGGTTAAGCGTCTGACTCCTGATTTTGGCTCAGGTCACCATCTCGCGGTTCATGGGATATGAAGCTCTGTGCTGACGGCGCAGAGCCTGCTTGGGATCGTTTCTCTCCCTCTCTCTGCCCCCCCTCTGCCTGTGCTCTCTCTCTCTCTCTCTGTCTCTCAAAATAAATACATACACTAAAAGAATTATGTAAAAAGTAGGAAATCATAATACCCTCGCAATATGAAGTGAGGAGTCAGGGGGGATGTGTAAGAACCTCCCAGATGAAAACAGGATCGGAAGACAGACCTAGAAGATGGTGCAGAGATAACGAGCTCAAGAGAAAATGATGCTGCCTAGGAAACAGGGAGCTGAGGCATTGTTTCCAACCTGTCTGCTCAAGAGCAGAATCTGGCCCATAGACTTATTTTATTTGGCCTGCATTCTGCTTTTTTTTTTTTTTTTTTTTTTTTAAGCTGAAACAGTTGCCAACATTGAAGAATCCTGCATTTCTATTTTCTCTAGAAATTTGCGTTCTCCTGGGGCATATCCTGCTTGTGTCGAGATGGGGTGCTTTCAAGTCTCTAGCCTGCTCCCTCCCTGCCCCTCTCAGTTAATGCCATTGCCAATCTCATTACACTGCTAGGTTGGCTTGTTTTGTTCACCCCTATTCCCTGCTTTGCTCTGGGTGACATCGAAGTTTGCGATCCTAGATCTGATGTTTGTAGGTACCAGCATTCATACAGATGCATAAATGACCCAAGATGATGGCAGATTGTAGGAAAGGTAGAAAAATTACCCCATAGAAGAGGGGTTCCACAGGGCAGGACGGAAAGGTCTGGAAGGGGAGGGAGGCTTGGCAGAGAGGTCAGAGGAGCAGAAGCACTTAACCCTGTGAGGCTGAAATGCTCGAGCATGACAGCCAACAGAGCTGAGTGTGGCAGGCCAGTCTCTCGGAAAGAGCTACGTCTCGATGTTCCCCTGAAAGACGATGAAAGTAAGAATGGCCAATTGTTACTGAGCGCTTACATGTCAGGCCCTGTTCTCGGGCTTCCATGCCTTGTCTCAGTTCGCCCTCACAATAGCTCTGTGAGGAGGTAGTGATACTATCGTGTCTTTTTGTAGACGGGGAGAAACTGAGGCAGAAAGGAATTGAGTTACAATTAACCGCAGAACCAGGGTTTTATCCCAGGGCATGTATGTGACTCCAGAGCCCGAGCTCTCAACTGCCACACTGGGGCAGAGGACATTTGAAAGTGTCAGAATGAGGCAGCGAATGCCTGGGTTAGCTGCGTTCTGGAGATATTTCTCTTCTCTGGTGGATGACGGGACACCAGTCTCTGGGGAAGGAGGTAACTTCATTCTGGATTAATCATGCGTTCTTGGTTTTATTTTATGTTTTTTACTTTGGGGCAGGCTCCAGGGAGAGGCTGTCTGTCTGAGGCTGCTGGTGAGCAGATTCCTGGGACACGGCCAGGGGCCTGGCAGTCTGGGACGGCACCTCGGTGGTCAGGTGCTGGGTTTCTCAAGGCTGACCTAAGAGCTCAATCCAATCCAGAACTGTTCACAAATCCACACCCATGATTAGCCACAAGCCTTTCTCAGGGTTGGGCCCAGCCTTGAATGTAGTCTGTTGGGGTCTTGGGTAGGTAGCCAAATGTGGCTCGGGTATGTGGCCGGTAGTGGGGTGCTTGGTGGGGGGTGACTGCCTCAGAGGGTGCCCTCAGCTGAGTCTTGCCAACACTGTTGGAGATACGCAATCCTTTCAGCCTACAGTTCTCTGCTTATAGCTCCAGCTTAGTAATAGCCTCCCTCTAGAATGGAAGTTCTAATATTCTGACGGCTGCAGCTTCCTCTTTTCCTAGACCAGGTTTCTCCTAGAAGGGATCATTGAATTTCCAGAAGCAAATAACTAACTGTAAACAGAGTTGATCAATCTGGATCCTTACAATACGGTTTTGTTTCTCTCTTGGCCTGTCTTCAGTCCTGGGGACCCTCTGAAGAACAAACATGAACGCTTCTGGCTCCTGATTTTGGTAATTACTCTTAGCACTGGCTGCCAAGATTTCTTTCTAGCCCTACGGTGCCAGTTTTCTTTCTCATTTTTCATTCTTTTGCTGAATCACAATAAGGCTCAGCACAGAAACGGTCTCTATTGCAACATTTGCCCAACATATGCATCTCAGACTAACTGACAGCAATATTGCTGCGAAATTTGGACTTCCTGGAAATAGCTTGTTCATAGTTGGAGACGTGTTTAAATAATAAAAGTAGACTGTCATCCCTGGGTTATGGGTGAAGGAGCTATTTATAGATGAGCAAAAAAGCCCCAATGTGATAACTTACATTATTGTACAAGGACAATGGAAAATTCTCCAGGAGACAGATAGCATAAAAGGGATTTAAAATTAACCTCATCATGTTTTATTCATCAAGACCTTAAGTTGACTTATTTTTTTTTATGAAGGCCATGCAATTTTGATTCCTTTTACTTCTTCTTCTCCTTCTTTTTTTTTTTTTTTTTTTTAAATAAAGCCACAAGCCATTTAAATAATTATGCCAGGTCACCAACTGTGGTCTTATGGGCTTATCTTGCTTGGAGATCTCTTTGTTTTGCTCGGTCGATATTTTATAAAATTTCCATCGAAGTCCTGAGGCTGGGTCCAGGCTCTCTAGTTCACTACAGTCTGCCTGCTCCCTACTGTAGAGCCCTGGACTGCTTCGGCTGTCCCTAGGGGTATCCAAGGGCATGACCCCTGCCCTGGGTCTGCGTGTGCCTGTCTGTGCAGACCAGATGTATCCTGTGCCCTTCCCTTTGTACATACTGCAGTCGCAACTAGCTTGTCTTCCTTAACCCGTGCTTTTAATCCGAACCTTACAGCTTCTCCTACGCTGCTTCCAAGAAGCCTTTCCAGGCTATTCTGGTCCATGGCGATCTCTCTCTTTCCTATCTTCCCAACACATGTAATTAACAAATGAGGGGGGTGGAGAACTGAGGAAATGGGATCATTAGGAGGTGTTCTAATAATGTTATTATAGGATTTGAAAGGAAGGAAGGAAGGAGGAAGGAAGGAAGGAAGAAGGAAGGAAGAAGGAAGAAGGAAGAAAGAAAGAAGGAAGAAGGAAGAAAGAAAGAAGGAAGAAGGAAGGAAGAAGAAGGAAGGAAGAAGGAAGGGAGGAAGGAAAAATGAAAGAAGAAAGAAAGAGAAAATAATAGAAAGAAAAAAAAAGAAAAGGAGGGAGAAGAAGAAAGGAATTTGGAGTAGTATAATTCTTAATCACCAACATTAATATTTGACCTTAAAGAACATCTAATGAGCCTTCCTCATTTTAGCACAGAGTTGAGGTGACTAATTCAAGGTCACACTGCTAGTTAATGGAAGGGTGGAACTAGCAATGCAGTCTGCTAATTCCTGTCACAATGTCATTTTTCTCTCTCTCCCTCCCTTCTCCCCGCCCTCTCCCTAAGCCTGTGTGTGAGCGCGTGCACGTAAACACGTGCACAACGGTATACACAGAGAATGCTTTGGAAGCTTCCCTGTGACAAAAGCCCACTGAGACATCATAAATCTTTTCATGTTGATGGATAGTGGATGAATTCAAAGTGTAACATCAGGGCTTTCTGGTTAATTTGAATTGGGAAAGTCAGAGAATCCAACGATACATGTTAGATAAGTTTTCATCTGCAATGTTAAACAAAAGTGGGTGCTTAAAAATGTGTCAAGAACCCTTCGGCCAAGTAGAAAGCTTCACTGTCCGGACCGTCTCCTTCCCCAAAGCTTACCGATAGTTAAACTTTTATTGCACTTCCGTTAGTTAGCAAATGTGACGCCTCAGCCTTTCTGAATCCTTGGAGCCAAGGAAGGAGGCTCCAGGTAGAAGGGGCGCCCTTGTAGAGGGCTTCTCTGGCCTTCCTGCTCTGTGTATGTCAGGGATTGATATGCAGCTGTTCTCCAGATGCTGACTCTTCCCCAGAAGCAGCTGCGTCTCAGCAGGGGCCCCTTCTATCAATGTGACAACCTGCTGAGGGCTTTGGAACCCTTCCAGATGTAAGGCAAGTTGAGGCTATAAAACATAATCATTAGCATTATCTCCATTTTCGTTTTTGGGTCTCAGCTGTTAAAAGTTCCTTGTACCGATTGAGGGCTTAATTGTTCTCATTTTTCTTCATAGGTAGCTTCTTTTAGACAGCATGGGATCTTCCCTTGGAGCTGGATTTCCTAAAAAGAAAGAATAGCTATGAGTAATGTTCCTTGCTGCTGGCAGGCTGAGAAGCCTGAGATTAGGGAGCCTTCTTTTCCCAGCGGCAGTGATCCGCATGTCTGTGAGCTGAACAAAATCGTCCATGGCTTTCTTTTGCTGAATCACAGGCTTTCTTCTGCTGAATATCCTTGGAATCAGTTTCTTCTTTCTTTTTTTTTTTTTTTTCTCCCCTCCCCTCCCTTTGTTAACACAGCCCCCGGGCTCACACAGTGCCTGGAGAGGATCTCTTGTTACTTTATTCTTCTTGGGATCTCTGCTCTATTCAAGAGGGGAAATATATCTATAGTTTGGGGGAGTGTTACTTGAAGATTCAAAAGCTAATGTTTCTTTGCAAAAACTAAAAAGGGATTTCATACTGAAGGTGCAGTAAGTTGGAAACATGGGGCTTGAAGGCCTGTGAAAATATTAACCACAGCAATAGGTAAAATAATGACCTTGCGTAAATTTGCCCATAGAAATTTATCTTGTCGGTTTATAGTGCAGTCATCTTGTCTTGGAAATCCAATTCCTCGGTGCCCAATCTCAGAATCACACTGAGTTTCGATGACAGCATTAGAAATGCTCGTTTAGCCCCACACTGATCTTCACGCAGGCAGACGATTATGGCATCAGCAGCACACATCTCATGCGAGGAACTGCTGAGAAGCATTTGCTCACATGGGGAGCTCAGTAATTGGCCAGGAGACAGACACTTATGCATATTGATACCTAAATTTCCGGCAAAGTTTTACAAGTCTTGAATTCGACATTCAGAAGGTTCCTGTCAGTTTTCCAGACGGTTTACAAAATGCTGAACAGGCTCATGAGGGGTTTTTGGTGGCAGACGTCTCCCGAGGCTGGGTCCTGGGCGAGGTGGCCTTGAGATCTGTCGTTAAGCCTGTCTTCTCCGGTGAGCTCCAGTCTCTATGATGAGAGATGTGAAGCATGTGCAGTGGGGGCTGAACTTCAAATCAGAAACTCCTTATTTCACCTAGCAACATAAAACAGTATGCATAGTAAGATCCCATTAAAAAAAAAAAAAATACAGGGGCACCTGGGTGGCTCAGTCGGTTAAGTGTCCAACTTTGGCTCGGGTCACGATCTCGCAATTGACGAGTTCGAACCCCGCGTCGGGCTCTGTGCTGACAGATCGGAGCCTGGAGCCTGCTTTGGATTCTGTGTCTCCACCTCTCTCTGCCCCTCCCTTACTTGTGCTCTCTCTCTCTCTCTCTTAAAACTAAATAAAAACATTTTTTAAAAATTAAAAAAAAAGCACACACATACTAATACCTACCTATCAAACGTGTATTTAAAAGAAGATTGTAAGACACAGAGTTAATAGTGATTTTGTCTGCATAATAGGATTGTGGATGATCTTTTTATTACAAAGACATAATATTTTACATTTGTAAAATTGCCTTTTGTATTTTCTTTTTAAGAGTTTTTGGTATTTTCTGATTTTTTGTTTTTGCAATAAACACGAGTTACTTTGTAATCAGAAAATATCTAAGGATGTGTACAAATTTACGAAATATTTGACATCCAAATTAGCATCAGACTTGGCCTGATGAGTTTCTGTGTTGAGATTCTTTTCTTTACAAATTGTACTTGAATCTCATTTACTCAGGACATCTACTGTGTGTGGCATAAAAGCTAGCTCAGGGAGGAGCTGTACGAAACCCAGATTTACCATTTTGTCCTTGGTGCTGCTGACGAATTTGTCTAATACCCACACTTTTATACCTTGTTTCGGCTGGTTAGGTGGTATATACAGATGTGATCTACATGTCTTATTGTATGTTAATTATGTATTAATAAAAAAGAAATAAAAATAAAAGATCCATGTAAGGTAGAATGTGATTTTTTTTTTTTTCAGCACTTTGAAATGTCGTTGAGATTATGGCACAAACTGAATGACCTGGTCAGGGAAATGCCTGAGGGGAACAGAGTATTCCACTGTTCTGTATGTTCTGCCCGAACCAAAGTGCGAGCTGTGGTTAATTTCTCTAGGTTGGAAAATGTGATAATAGCAATATTCGGAAAAGCCACCAGGCGATCTCTTCCCCATGAAGCCAAAGTCTAAGAAATGCTGCCTCTCCTTGCAGAAGATGTCAATGTCTCAGGGAAAGAGGGCACTGAGCAGGGTCCTTTAACTTTTGTAGTTGGGAGAGGGACAAATGAGAGCAGATGAAGAGGCCAAGTGACACAAAAATGTTCAAAGAATATAAAGCATCATCTGGAATTAAGACACTGAACAGGATAAGAGACAAGATCACTTACCTGGGATATCTTTGATTTTATAAGTAGTAAGGTAAACTACAAATTCTGGTTTTCTCCTGTCTGTTTTTGATGAGGCGGGGCATTTTTCACCAATGAGGAACTGGCATTAAATATGCGTTAAGGCCAAGAGCTTATTTCTTAGGACTTCTTTTCAATTTAACTTAATTTAATAAAGTTAGGCCAGGTGGCTTGGAAAATCAACCAACTGTGCTTTGTTATAAATATTTAGCTAAAGAGGTTAATTCAGAAAAAAAAATTAAATGATTCCAACTGTTGTCCCGATCCTCAATCTTAGGTTATGTGTATAGATACATTATTATGTGAATAACAATATTTTAAGTTTACAGTGCATTACAGTTTTGATTCTGGTGCCTTAGACTGCTCAGCCAATCATCAGTATCCTGATACAGTGCATTATAGTACAATTATATGTGTGTATATGTATATACATATGTACATATGTATATATATATATGTGTGTATATATATATATATATATATATATATATACATTTTTTAAGGAAAATTAAATTCAATGATGTTTATGGCTTTCCCAATTCCACTACTAGAAATTGGATCTGACCCCCATGTTGTCTTCTGATAGCTCTGATTCAAAAGGACACCTGTTACTTATTTCTATTTTTGAAAAATCTGACCACTGTATTGATGGTCTGGGACACTCCAGATAAGTGAACACCCTGGGCCTTCCACCTGTGGAATCTGCACTGGCTTCTGGTTCCCCATGCCTCGCTTGTCTGTGGATTCAGCAAAGCCACCGAAAATGTAATAATTTAAATTCTTCCAGATCAGGCTAACTCCCTGAAAAAGGTAGGAAGCTAAAATCCCATACAGTTCCCCACTGTCCTCAATGCCCCACCAAGATATTCCTTGCTGGATGCATTTTGTGAGTGCCTGTGAACCACCTTCTCATTTTTTTCCCACCCGTGTGCTTGACGTCACATGGGAGCAGTCACAGACCACTGCCACTTCTCTCAGTGCCCTCCTGGGGTGTCATATCTGACAAGGGTGCCCTTGCTCCGTCCTTCATTTACCAACCTGGGAGGTACCAGAGTGGCAGAGAGGAGGAGAAGTTTGTAGAAATTACTATACTTGGAGATTAAGAAGGAGCCAGCCCAACTATGTAATCTGCCAACGTCAACTGCTAATAAGCACGTTAGCCCACGTGTCCTTGAAGGAGGTCTGAAAGGTTCTTTAATGGGATCCAAATTTGCTTTTCGTAGCCCTGACCCTCCCTGAGCTTCCCTGCTAGGCCTGAGACCGTAAGGAGCAGGTAGTGTGCTTGGCTCACCTGTTCTCTGCTTCTCTTGGGCACGTAGACATCAAAGCAGAACAGCTTAGCTCCCTTCCCTCAAGGCTTGTCCAAGAAAATAATGCCTCAGCAGATTTCCTCTCTGTTGGGCTCAGACCTGAATCCACAGGCTGAGCAGGGAACTAATATCTGAAGTCAGACACCAAGCGTTCCCCAGTTCCCAATCTTCCCCTTACGCACTCTGGAATGCACACACCCACGTGCTCAAAATCTTCTTCTGCTTCTTTTTTTTTTTTTTAATATTTGTTTATTTATTTTGATAGAGAGAGATAGAACATGAGTGGGGGAGGGACAGGGAGAGAGGGAGACAAAGAATCCCGAGCAAACTCCACACTGCCAGTGCAGAGCCGGACATGGGGCTCGAACCCACAAACCGTGAGATCGTGACCTGAGCCAAAATCAAGTCAGAGGCTTAACTGACCGAGCCACCCAGGTGTCCCACTCAAATTTTTCTTAGGCAAAAACTTAATATACAAATAACTTATGATGGCCACACCGATTAATCATCATATGGGCCAGGCCTCAGTCACAGCCAAATCCCACTTTTGGCTCAAGCCAAGACCTCTGCCTCATCTTCTAGCTGGAACAACAAAATTAACACACATGAGAAGATTATTGTGCAATCCAAGATAGAGTGAAATCAAATGCTGGATAAACTATATGTACTGTAAATGCTGTGGGGTTTCAGGGCCAGAAGATGCCTCCTACAGGGTAGTGTTGTTAAGAAAAATGGAATGTGAGGACAGACGTGTATTGAACCCTGAAGCAACAGTAAGATTTTCACAGGAGAGACCCCGTGTCGCATGAATTCTCCTTGAGGGATGTGTGACACGCACGTCCTTATAGAGGTCATTTCATGAGTTTTTTCATTTCAGACTTTTAATGGAAACCAACTTGCTGGCTTATTTTCTCCCTCCTGTCTTCTGGCACTAGAAAGATAAGCGTTTGAGTTCCAATTCCACGCTTTGATGTGTTGAAGTGATCCAGGCAAAAAGAGATGTGGTTCTTTAGACCAAAAGTAGAAGCTGCCAAGACAGTTAAGCAGTTCCTGGAGGTTAGTATTTGCTGATGAATTAGACGTGAAGGTGAGGAAAAGAAAGGAGGTAACGATGATGGCAAAATTTTTTGCCTGATCATTCGGAAGGATGAAAGACAGTCCCATCAGTGGGGATAAGGAAGGGGGCAGCTTTTGAGGGCAGAAGGTTAGGAGTTCAGTTTCCGGCACTTTCCGTTCGGTATCCACATGGCGATAAACCTAGTGTCCAGTTAGACAGGAGTCTGGAGTGCACTACAGAAGTTTGGGATGGTGACACAAGATTGAAGTCATCGGCTTAGAGATGGCCTTTAAACACACTTAGGAAATGGGAGGAGTTTGACAAGGGGCGAGATCCCAGGCTACGGAGTCCTGACGAAGGAGGCAATCCAACATTCTCAATAATCAATGTGTATCCCAGAATCTTGGGCTTCCCTTCCCTCACAACCCCTCCAGCCTGGGCTCTGGGGTCCAGCGAGCGGTCATGTGGTGTCCTCTGGGCACTGAACAATTTTCTTGTGGCGTGTAGGATATTCACGGACTCTGCTACCTGGGCCAGGCACCGCTGCCATCTGCTGGGCACTCATGGGGCTTCTCCTGAGTACTGCTGCACCCTCTGGATGTCACAGTGTCCTACAGAGCTTGAGGTCCGAGGTGGGTGGAATGACGGTGGTATTGTATGTGGGGGGTTAGAGGTTTACCAGAGCCGTGCAGTTTATGGCCCCAAATTTAAGAGCTGAAAACGCCAAATTCTCCCTCTTACAGCCACCTATCCCCACCACATCCACAGGACTCAAATTCTAGTGACAAACATCATGCCGACCTTAGACTTGTCCCTTCCCTGACCCCAGAGGCCATGCTTATCTGTTTGACCTTTTCTTCCCTTGGAATGAATTCTCCCCTGGGAGGTTTCTTCATCCCTCATTCAAACAGACAGCTGGCAAATCCAGTGCAGTGGTTTGCCAGACATGTCTAGATATGCATCAGTCCTAGCAGTGGGGCTTTTAGGCATTTACGGGGCCGAAAGTTGCTTTTTAAATTTCAGAGGAGAACGCATCTGACGTTATTAGTTACTCTGAAGTCCCCTGGCTTAGAGAGCCGTAGATCCGATTTAGGGTAACAGCGAGCGGTATTTTCCGGTGTGTGAGTATCTCTTCTGCAACCTCTTTGATCGTTAGCCCGAAGGAAGCAAACTTCAGGTGGCATTGACAATGACAGGGCACTTAGGGAGAGAGTCGTTTGCTACTTTTCCGGTTTAGAGGTGAAAGTGCGCCGCAGCCTTCTAAACCTTTAAGCGTGGGGGCAAATGGGACTGTTAAAATCGTGTGGTAATTCACAGTTTAGTAGTGTTTTATTACGATCATGCTGTCTTTAGATTTTAAGTTGCGGCAAAAAAAAAAATCATCTTACCAGTAGGCATCTACGTGTGCCTGGATGAATATCTTCTTTTTGAACAGGGCGGGCCCCACAGAAGGCATTGTGTCTTTGTCTGTGTTTTATACTCCCAACACTCTACGGAGAGCCACTAAAGCAGCCTGGCATTCTGCTGGTAAACCCCTGTACCTCTAGACAGAGTTTATTTTGGGGGCTAAGTGTCCTCTCTGATCAGTCCGTGCCAACACACATCCGTCAATAAATAGTTTGAGTCTCGCCTCTGGTTTTATATAGCTGTTAACCCGTTGACTATTTGAATCTTATAGAATGATTTGCCATATTACATATTACATTGAAAAATTGTAATAAGGAGGAGATGTGATGTTCATTAGTTTCATTGGAAACATAAGAAAACTCAAAGTCACAGTGCCCAGGCCTCAGATGATACCGGGAGAAGGTATTAACATCATCTTTCGAACTCAGGCCCTCTGACCCCCAGGAAGGTGCTGTCTCTAGCAGGAAGTCCTCCTTTCTTAAGGCTCTTCCGCTCTTTGGGTCATTATCCCTGTGGACTTTGATTTCTCCTCACAGTTACTCCAAAGGAAGAAAAGCTGGAACTGTTGTTGGTGCATTCCCCCCCCCCCCCCCCCCCGCCATGTATTTTAAAAAAGGTGCCATCTTCTCCTCCTTCTGGGTTTGCATGTTTGGGGCGGGGGGACGTCTTAGCTAAACGGAAAGACGAGGATGTGAATTTATAGACTGATGTGCAGGTCAGAGGAGGGGAGTGTTTTGTGGGTGATGACGGGTGTGTGAGGGATGTGAGGCTGTGAGCAGGTGTGTGAGAGAGTGTGATAGAGTCCAGTGATGTGAGACTGAGTAACATTTCCTCTCCGCAGGGTAATTTGCTATGGGACACTTGACAGCAGGAAATGGGGGGAGCAGAAAGTGTAAGAACAGCTGGAACACCTGGAGAAATGCTATACTTGCACCAGACTGTGGATTCAACATCTTCATTTTGTTTGCTACCTGGTATTTGTTATCTCTCTTCTGACGTGTTAAGGTTGTTTTCGTTTTCGTTTTTGTTTTTGTTTTCCCTAACTTCATGCCAAGCTTCCGGATGGAAGGAATGGTATTTTGCCTCATTTTATCCCTGCAATGTCTGGCCGGCCAGTGCTAGGAACCGTGTGTGTGTTTAGAAACCATTATTAATTGATTGATTCCTGCCGTTCCCTGTGGTCATATATCTTATGGCTCTGCAAGCTGTAGTTAAAAAAAAAAAAAAATTCAGGAGCCCCAGTAAGGCAAGTCAGTTAACAATCACTGCTTCTCTTAAGCTCTTAAAGAGTCCACACACACTAATGCTGTCATTTGGATGTCCAAATAGATTTTATTAAGGCAAAAATGTAACAAAAATCTGAATAGACGTTTTGGAAGGTCTGACCGGAAGAGTCTCTCTCAAGAAGGTTTTGTTTACCTGACTTTAATAATTGTAGAGACTTAATCATTTCTTTTCTGAGATTTGTCCTATGATCCATCTCACCCCAGATTTTCATAATTATCATTTGCTGGCAGCAGAAACTCTTGGGATCGCGGGAGTAGCAAGGGGGCAAAGTCCCAGTGAAGAAGCACTTTTCAAGTCTCTGCTTGAGTCACATTGGTTAGTGCCCTGTTGGCAACATCAAGTCCAGCCCCGGTTTATTGATTATGTGAACAAGTGTAGGCTGGCTGACCACATGGGGTCCATGTCATCCCAGCTGATAGCCAGCCAAAGCCCAGAAGCAGAGGCACCTTAGCTGAGTGACAGCTGGCCCTATGCACACAAATGAGTCCCAGTGAGACTAGCAGAAGAACCACACAGCTGAGCCCTGCCCAGATCGCCACTCTGCTCAACTGTGAGATAAATGCGTGTTGGTGTTTTAAGGTACAAAGTTTTGGGATGGCTGCACAGGAAAAGACAACTAAAACAGTGCTCACTAAAAATTTCTTGAATAGGGGGCGCCTGGGTGGCTCAGTCAGTTAAGCGGCCGACTTCGGCTCAGGTCATGATCTCGCGGTCTGTGAGTTCCAGCCCCATGTCGGGCTCCGTGCTGACCGCTCAGAGCCTGGAGCCTGTTTCAGATTCTGTGTCTCCCTCTCTCTGACCCTCCCCCGTTCATGCTCTGTCTCTCTCTGTCTCAAAAATAAATAAACGTTAAAAAAAAATTTTTTTTAATTTCTTGAATAGATAAATAAAATGAGTAACGGAATTAATGATGGACAAATGAAATGAGCAAGGTGGTTATTTTATTCAATGTTCCCATTCCACAAATAGACAAATTGAAGTCAGAGTAGCTAAATAACTTAGCTAATATTAGGCAACAAGTTAGCAGAAGACCAGTACAGAATATCTATTATTCTTTTCTTCTAAAATCATATTGTCTCCCTAACAATACTGTAAGCTCCTTGAGATCAGGAATCTCTAGGTTTTGATCAGCAGTGTCTCACAAAGTATTTTATGTGTTTCCTATTTATTTATTTATTTTAAAATTTCTTTCTTTTTAAAAAAAAATTTTTTTTAATGTTTATTTTTGAGACAGAGAGAGACAGAGCATGAAAGGGGGAGGGGCAGAGAGAGAGGGAGACACAGAATCGGAAGCAGGCTCCAGGCTCTGAGCCATCAGCCCAGAGCCTGATGCGGGGCTCGAACTCACGGACCGCGAGATCGTGACCTGAGCTGAAGTCGGACGCTTAACCCACTGAGCCACCCAGGCGCCCCTCTTTCTTTTTTTTTTTAAAGTTTATTTATTTTGAGAGAGGGAGCACAAATGGGGGAGGGACAGAGAGAGAGGCAGAGAGAGAGAAACCCAAACAGGCTCCACACTGTCAGCACAGAGTCAGATGCGGGCCTTGAACTCACGAACTGTGTGACCTGAGCTGAAGTCAGATGCGTAACCGACTGACTGAGCCACTCAGGCACCCCTGTATTTCCTATTTAAAAATTACTTCTGAATAGAGAATAAATGCACACAGTCTACAGGAGAAAAGGTACAAAGGCTCCAGCGAAAAGTCAATCTGTCTTCCACCCTTTTACCAAATTACCCAATGTTCCTTCCCAGAGGCATCTAGTGTCAAGTTTTTTTGTTTGCTTGTTGGTTTTGATTTGTTTTGTACACTTGCGTATGAGGTCTGCCATGCATTTGGTGTTGATGGTGGTGAGTAAACTTCAGGGCTTGTTTTTTCCTCCCAGTCAGAGAACAGGGGGTGGGGGCAATAAAGAAAACTAGTCTTGAACGTCCCTCCCAGCCATCTGCTATACTATCTACAAGGCCGCACCATTTTAGGAGACAAAAGTTGATACAGAAGAGAATCAGGGCCAATTGGAATACTCAGGAGTCAGCATATATTCTGGGTTACCATAAACCATAACTATCCTACTACAACTAAGGGAAACAACAGCAACCTGAAAACATAAAGGTTTCCCTGGACACTGGCCAAGATGCATGCCCTTAAATTGTGGGAGAGAAGTCAGTCTTGGATAAGGGGGACAAATTCAGTTTATTAATAATATGTACAACATTATTTTGTTCAAGTCCTTTGATGTGCTTTATCTCTCGTATTATGAAAACATGTACATGCCACACAGATTCCCAGTTATATTTCTCTGGCCAGCAAGCCCAACATTTTTACAAGAGCATTTAACTTCTTATAAAAATAAAAAAAGTAAAATTGACTTCCTTCCTTCCTCCCTCTCCCTCCTCTCTCTCTCTCTCCCTCTCCTTTCCCTCCTTCCTTCCTTCTTTCCTTCCTTCCTTCCTTCTTCCCTCCTTCCCTCCCTTTCTTTCTTTCTTTCTTTCTTTCTTTCTTTCTTTCTTTCTTTCTTTCTTTCTTTCTTTCTTTCTTTCTTTCTTCTTTCTCATTTTCCCTTAATACATTCTCCTCTTATAGTCACTGCTTCACACACACCTATTTGTTTGGGCATTTTCCTGCCAGAGATCATGAAATGTCATCCCCCTGACCCTGTCTGTCATTTTATTTCTTTCAACTTTTTTTTTGTGGTTTGTGACCCTGTCCTTAAAGTTGTCCCGTCCTAAAATGTTGGCCCGTTTCACCAAGATTTCACAGTCAAAATTTTAGAGTACACCTTCTTTTTCTGCAAGTATACTTTTCCTCCTTCTGCAGGGAACTGTAAGCTTTCATCAGCCATCTGACACATATGACTTTCCCCACCCTGTCTAGCCTTTCATTGTGATAGTCATCGCACAGGATTAAACTTTTTTTACGTCCTGGTGGTCCAGTGTTTTCTGAAGATAAGAGAGCTGACTTTCTTTCTGTAGGTGCCCATGAAAATGGCTCCTTGCGTTTGCTCATTCTTGTCTACCCTGTTGCCTTGCGTTGGTATGTCTTCTCCTCGGAGGCTAACCAAAGGCATGACATAAGACATTTCTCCACAACAGAATTGTACTGTAGCACAAAATCAGAAGATCCCTTAGATGCTACATTCTGGAAATTCCACGAGCCTTGGAAGTTGGGGAAATGGGTGGTTTGTTTTCAGTTCTCCCAATATCTTTTTTCAAGATTCTGTTGGGTCTCCTTCCCCTCGTCTCTCCAAAGTGCTCTTGCTGGTAAAAACTGGGACAAACACATTCTCATGCAGTCGTGAGAAGGTGTTAGTAACTTAAGGAGAAGGTAGAGTATCCGATTCTCCAATGATGATTTCTTAGACACTATAGAAGCCAGAAGGGGAAATTTGTTTGGGCAAGGGTAGGGGCTCGCAGGTGCTCTCCAGCCCATCTAGTACATTCTCGCCTTCTCTACTTGCTCACAAGGTGGCCCGATGGTAATGTTTGTACTTACGCCCAGTCTTGAGGCTGCCTGTTAGCCAGTGACTCTGCTTAATGACCTCTTCTCTTACCCTCACTACAACCTTCAAGCTCCACCCTGCTCGATCACAGTGGCCTCCTTCATATGAAGGTTGCATCTTGTCTGTATGATTTTTCTCTGGCGGCCTCGGTCTTCAACTTCCCAGAACCGGAAGAAGAGGAGACAGAAGAAGAACAATCCCCTCCTCGTTGAGAACTCATGCCAACAGAATTACCAAGCACGGAGTGGTGCCTTCCAGGTTCTCTCCCACGCACGCCTCAGGCTTCCAGCCCCGTTTCTGCACAGCCTGGGCCCTGCGTCAGCTTTGATAAGAGCCGGGCTGTAATCAGTGCGGCTGCAGCTCTCTGGCTCTGATTTCCCCTTTTGGCTTCTTCATTCCTGTTGATAATTAAAGGAAGCTTTTCCTGCCATGCTGAAGGCTATATAAAATAAGTTAATAAGTAATAAAGCAGCTGGCATGGGGCCAGGAACTTGATGCTTCTGGTATTCTTCCCATCCTTGTGGTATAGTTACTGAGGGGGAAGCTTGGCTCTCAGACTCAGCCTTTGGATTTGGACAGCTGGGAGAGTAAACTTTGCCTGGCACTCTGTTAAAAATGTAAGCTGCATGGAGAACATTCTGTGATAGTGCTTCTAGGGCCTTGGGCTTTGAATGAGAAAGGCCATTGGTCATTCTTCTTATCTTCCTGTCTAGTCTTTCCTTTCACATCCTAGGTTTCTTAATTCCCTTTGGCATCCTTATGCTTGTATCCCTGCACAGCTCACTCCTGTTTCCCTAAGTTTAAAATAAATACACTGGGGACTTGCTGGCCACATAATATGTGTACTCAGCCGTCAACAACTTCTCTGCCTTTTCGAGACTGTACCCGTCCGCAGCACTACAGAGAAGTGTCTTGAAAGACTGCTGTTACTTTGGGGGCTACTGCGTGTTCACGTAGGCTCTCTTGCAATGGCCATGGGTCATTTTCCTGGTGCTGGAGGCCTTGGATAAACTCTCTGTAACAGGGTTAGGCTCCATCACAGCCAAGGAAACTTCCAGTTAAGTGTTTGGGCCTGGAGGAGTGGGGGTGACGGTGAACCTGTTTTGATTAGTCACAGATGCTTTTCTTGCATTCAGTGTGCCTTTGGCACAGAGGGAGACGAGATAGTCGATAGTCGAGGCCATTATTCAGGTTCTTTGCGTTAAAAAGAATACTCAATGTCCCTTTCAAAGACGAAGGTGATTTTGGTTGTAAATAAGCCAAGATGTCAGTTTCAATGAATGAGTACAATCGATCCTTTCATCAGCTGCCCACATTGTTCTCTGGCAAAGAAAAGACACAAAAGGGCTGGAAGGGTAGTTCCAGGAACGCCCCATAGCAATGCCCCCAGAGCAACCCCTCTGAACCTTCATGGCCCCCAAATACACTGGCTTCTAAGCACAGCACTAGCAACTTACCTCTTGCACTCCTAACTTCGACCTCTGACTCTACGGTCTATTCTGAAATTATCTACAGCTCCTTTCTAGTTTCTGTCTTGAATGTGAAACTTTTGGTTTCCTACATTCCTCTTCTTCCGTCCCATGCCACTGACTTCATAATTCAAAGCCTTACCTATAACTTTTTGTCCCTGGATACTGATGTATTTCATACTGACTCTACATATACTGTCCCACAGGTATTCTGTTAGATTCAGAATTCCCCCATAATTTTCTATTCTAAGTTGACTCCTGACTCTAGCTCTTAAGGTTACTCACTCTGAAACTTACTACAGGGCAAGTGATGAAGCCGTTACTACCTCACATCTATTTGCTGACTCATCCTGGAATCCCAGAGATATAATTATGGTAACTTCCATTGGAATTAATCAACCACACAATGCGCCAAAGCTGTGCCGTGTGAGAACTTGGATGAAAGACTCGCCCATGTAAATAACCCTCTCTTCAACTCCAACATACAAAATTGGATTTTAGAAAAGTCTGAAAACTGGCATGTTTGGTGATTGCAATAATTTTAAGGTCAGACTTGCTATAATTATCCTACTTGTTATTATCTTCTGTGTCTACACTCTAGGTAGAGATGAAGAGCCACATTTAGGCTGATCATGTCCTATATTATAAAAACGGAAAGTGTGTTATATTTGCCTATATTACTTTCTTCCACATTACCCCAACATACATAGGCATCTCTATTCCTAGTTTTCTCACTTGTTCTCAACCTGGAACATACTTTACTATTCAGAGTCCTTGCTCTCTTTCGGGTTAGTCAGTTCTCCTCCTAACACATTTTGAATCCTGACCCCTCTCCTCTTGTTGTCCCAAACACATTTCTAGGAAGATTTCTCTTATTGGATTTCTTTGCGGATAGGTTTTGGCAATTTCTCAGAGTAGTTATAGTTTCTTGGGTAACTTCTGGAATTCTCTGTTGGCAGTCTGGGGGAGATGGTTTATTTCATTATCAGGAGGACCAGGGGTCGAAATAAGCTATCGACCTTTGTAGATATATATGACTTGGGTACGTATATTGTATCATTTTATTTATTTACTGTTACCCTAAGAGGATTAGACTGTATAGTTCCAGTGAGATCACTGATCATTGAACATATTACATAAGGTGAGCTAATACTTTTTGAGTGCCTAATATGTTCAAAGGTCTGTGCTAGAACTACAGTAGCAAATAAGAGAGGCGTAGATCTGGGGCTCTTGGGTGGCTCGGTTGGTTTAACCGTTGACTCCTAATCTTGGCTCAGGTCATGATCTCACAGTTCCTAGGATCAAGCCCCATGGGATTCTCTCTTTCCCTCGCTCTCTGCCCCTCCCCCACTTGCACGGGTGCTCTCCCTCCCTCTCTCCAAATAAATAAATAAACATTAAAAAAAAATAGAGAGATGTGTAGCTGATGTTACATCAAGGAGGACAAATATTACCATTAATTACAAAATATCTCATTATAGTACATTTAAAGTACCTTGAAAGAGAAGTATAATAAGTATAAGAACTGATAAAAGGGGAACTGGCTAATCTTGGGGGGCAAAGGAAGACTTCTTTGAACTGGAGTAGAGATTTGAATATAGAGTAAGGATTAATTAGACAAGGCGAGGAAATGATGGTGATGAAGGGGTTGGGCAATAGAGGTGAGCTGGCATTAAATGTTCCAGGTAGAGCCAAAAGCATGTGAAGGTCTTGAGGCAGAAAGAAAAAAAAAAACAAAAACAAACCCACATTCAAAGAACTAAAAGGATAGAGTGGCAGGAATGTAGAGAGCTTGGGGAAGTATGGCATAGGGGTCAGCAGAGGTCAGATCATGTGTGACGGATGTTATCACAAGTCAAGATCCCCAAGGAGCAGACACAGATTCACGTGCACAAAGTTTATTGGTGAGCACTCTAGGGATCAATACCTATGAGAGAGTGGAGAAAGTAGGACTGGGCAGAGACATAAGCTGGACTGTAATACAGGCTCAAGAAACTTGTCGGTTCATCCTAGAGGGAACTGGGAGGGCCCTTCAGAGTTATCATAAGTTTAGGAGAGAGACCTGGGTCTCGATACTTTCCCAAGGGCCAGTTGACTACTGGTTGAATGGGGACTTCCCTGAAGAAGAGTGTGTGATCTAGATTGAGGTGGCTCTTCTTATCTGAGGCCAAGTCCTGGAGAGAGATTCAGCTGAGACCTATCAGCTGCTTCATGGCCAGCAGCTGGGAGAACGAAAGCTTGGTTTTGAAGGGGAAGATCTGATTACACATCATAGCATCCACTACAGTATTATTTTAAGCCTAGTGAGAAACCAGTGGAAGGTTTTCAGTCTGGAAGTAATACCACATTTGTGTGAAAAGATTATGCTGGTTGTTTCAGGGAGGATGGATTGGAAGGGTGACAAGATTGGCTCCAGAGAGACTAGTTACGAGGCTCTGGCTTAACTCAGGCAACAGATGACAATGGGATGGACGGGATGACGTCAGAGGAGATGGAGGTGTACATGTGTTTAAGTGACGGTAGGTCAGATATGGGAAAGGCAATCTGACAACAGATTAGTTGGGGGAGATTAATGATCGAGAGAGTCAAGTATAATCAGAGTTCCTGGCGCATAGGACAGGGCAGGTGGTGAGGCCATTCATTGAATTTCTTCTATTTTGAGGAAGTAAGTAGATCAGTTTAACTTAGGGTAAGTTGAATTGAGGTGCTTACGAGATGTTCAAACAAAGGAGATCGTTAAATATATAATTGTAGAGCCCAGAAAAGATGTTTGGGCTCTGGGTGTAAACTTTAGAACTGTCGTGGTATTTGAGATCATGGTTAGATAAAAGATAGCTTAGAAAAAAATGTAGAAAGTGATCCTAGGAACTGACCCTAGAGGAGCTCCCGTGTTTCAAGGTCAAGTGGACAAAAAGCTCCTAGCTAAAATAGAAGAAGAATAACCAGACGGTAGGAGGAAACCTGGCCGAGTGTCATGTCATGCAAGACAAGAAGGATGTCAAGAGGAAAAGTTTCAAACTCCGCTTCTGCAGTGGGTAGAATTACAGCCACGTTTTAGACACTCTTTAAGTCTTTATCAAATGCTGTCGTGTAAACGTCATGAACATGTCCGCAAAAATATGGTATGGCATTTTACTTCCTATGGCAAGGGTTAGCTCAAGTTTTGAATATGTGGTTGTACATCATGCTCCTAATTAAAGAAACACTTGGCCCTGCTGAAAGGAAAGAAACATTCCTTTTCTGTTGTATCACATCGTAACATAATTGGAGAGTATCTACTGAAGGCCTACTATGTTCCCCTACTCAGCTAAGTGCCGTCGGATACATGGAATCCAAGGTAAGGTTTTTGCTCTCAAGAAGCTTAAAACCTAACTGAAGCAAAGACCTGCTACTTCATGAGGCATGAACCAAGGTCATGGTGCTATGGGGTGGCAGATGAGAGCCATAGGACAGGGAGGTCAGGAAAGGCTTAGGTGAAGATACTGAAGTTTTCACTTGGTTCTGGAGGTCGGGTCAGGTCTGGATCGGAGGGAAGATACTTCTGGTGAAGGGTAGGATTTTTGAAAAAGCGGAGAGGGTGATATACACCAGACACCTTTACGAGACTTTAACAACTGAAAAGTGCATAAATGTGGTGGTACCTGAATGTTGTTTGCAATAATTGTTAAAGTCTAAATCCGTACCTAGTTTATAGGCCTTTAAATGTCTGGTATTCACTTTATAACAGCTTTTGAGGTTCTGAAATTTTCTGATGAAATATTTTTTATTGGCTTTTCTTTTGAATTTAATTGGTGTGTGCTTTGCTTTGCGGTTTTAAATTTCAGATTGGCTAACTCAGACATCAAGTCCAGAGAGGTTTCCTCTGAAATACAATCCAGTGAGCTCTCACATTGTACTTTATTCTTTTATCCCTACCCCACCCCAAAGAGATCATAGCCTATGCTTTTACTAATGAATTATAGATAACAGGTTGGGTAATGCTCCAGAATCCAGAATGAGTAATTCTTTGAAGAATCTAAAAACTGTGCTTGTGACTCTTTCCACATTTATTTAGAACTGGAAGTCTGTAAAGGAGGGAAAATATGATCAGCACATGTATGTTGAGGTAGCCAGCAGGCACAGTGCCACAGCATTATTTTTATGATAATTGGACTTATTTATTAAGTGGCAGATTGCTGTTTGCCTTTTTTCCCAAACACAGGATACTGAATATTATCTCACGGGTCTATAACCTTCAGACCTAACCCTACTTTAGGAGTTGATCTCTCCATGCCTGCTAGGCGTGTGTCCCGTTGCAAAACTGAACAGCTCTAGGGAATACTGCTATCTGCTTCATGTAAATCCCCCCCTTTTACCTCCTTTGCTTGTACATTGCACAGTTAGTGCCATATATCATAAGGCTGCTTGCAAATGGCTAGCGGGTAGGTGTGGCCTTAGGACAGAGACCATTAGCTTCCCCATAGGAGGAGATGATAGTCCTAATAACTAACCCTAGACAGCATGGGCACAAACCAATGTTTACTTACTCCGACACTTGATTGATAGTTCGGTTGAACAGAGATTTCCAGGTTGAAAGTTATTTTCCCTAAGAATTTTAAAGACTTGTGTTCTCTGTTCTTCCAGCGTGCAGTATCATCACTTAAGAGGCTGATATATGTCGATTCCTGATTTTTTGGAAATGGCAAGTTTTAACTTTTTTTTTTTTTAAGTTTATTTTCTTATTTTTTGGGAGAGAGCATGAGTAGGGGAGGTGCAGAGAGAGAGGAAAAGAGAGAGCCCCAGGCAGGCTCCACGCTGTCAGCACAGAGCCCAACGTGGGGCTCTAACTCACAAACCCTGAGATAGTGACTTCAGCCCAAACCAAGAGTCGGATGCGTAACTGACTGAGTCACCCAGGCGCCCCATGTAAGTTTTAACTCTTTAGATGGCTTTAGAATCTTCTCTTTGCTCCCGATGCTCCCAAACTTTCTGGATTCTGAGTTATCATCTTTCATTTTTGTTTTGTTTTGGCAGCAAGTAGTGCTCCGTAGCTTGGGAGGTAAATTATCTGACACATAATGTATCTAAAAATATCTTGATTTTAGTTTCCAGTTTGAAATTTTGGCTAGGTGTAGGATTCTAAGTAAAAATTATTTTCTCTCAGAATGTTGAAGGAATTAATTAATTGCCTCACTAACTTCCAGAATTGCCACTGGGAAAGCCATTGTCATTCTAATTTCTATCCCTTCGTGTGATTTGTATTTTCTCTTGGAAAGTGTTTTGGTTCTTCTTCTTCTTCTTTTTTTTTTTTTTTAAAGGTATTGTGTTGGAGCCTTGGTAGGCCCTTTCAAGTTTTATTTTTTTTATTTTTTTATTTTTTTTCCAAGTTTTGAATTTGTTTTTTTTTTTTTAATATATGAAATTTATTGTCAAATTGGTTTCCATACAACACCCAGTGCTCATCCCAAAAGGTGACCTCCCTTTCAATATAGAAACTCATGATCTATAGTTTTGTGAAGACTTTTGTTACTACCATATTAATTAATTCTTCTTTCTGGGTATCAAAATCCTTGGACTTTGAAAATACTAGTCTGATTCTCCAAATTTCGTACGACTTCAGTTTCTTCTTTTTTAAATACCTTGTTTTACCCTTTAAAATATTTTATCTCCTTTCCCAGCTTCCTTGTATTGAGTGTTTTATTTGTGCTCTCATATATTTAACTTCCAAGAATTTTCTTGTTCTTGGAATGTTCCTTTTTAAAAATAGCATTATGTTCTTTTTCATGGATTCAATATCTTTTCTTATCTCTATGAGGACATTAATGATAATTAAAACATTTTTTTCATTCTGTCTCTCCCAGGGCCTTTTTGTTTGTTTGTTTTGGTCTCTGTCCATCATTTTCAGGCTTTCCTCAGATATCTTATGATCTATGGCAGCATTTAATATTTGAAAGTGAAATTTGGAAAAGGTAACCTCTGTGCAAGGCCTGCCGGCTGAAGGGTTCACCGTAGGGTGACTGGGCCAGGCTGGATAAACAGGGCTGGTTGGTTCATCCAGAATATGGTCTTTTAATGTTCTGCCGGGAGCTTATGAGTGTGGCTGTTTCTATTCTATGAGTCAAATAGAGGATAGATCTGTGTCTCTCACTGTTCAGTTTGTAAACTCTCCTGTAATTCCCACGTGGGACTCCGACCCTCTGCTGTGCTGACGTTCCTTTCAGCCGTCCTGACTAAGCTGTCTAGGAATTATCCAGTCTTTTCCTGGTGGGCAGGGGGGGTGGTGGGGAGAATCCAGTATTTCTATTTGCTTTTTCCTTATAGATTTACGCTTTTAAAAAACTCTCCTTACTTTGTTTATTTTTTCCCAGTTTTGTTGAGAAATAATTGATACACATCACTACATACGTTTAAGGCATGCAGCATGGTGGTTTCATTTACATCATGTGATATGACCACCAGAAAAAGGTTCAGCAAACATCTGTATTCAGACTTAGATACAAGAAGAAGAAAAGAAAAGAGGAAACAATGACTGTGATAGGAACTCTTAGGATTTGCTCTCTTAACACTGGGATGTGAGAGGCATTCCAAGTCGATCTCTGTCTTTAATCTCCTGTGTTTAACCTGTGGCCAGGGGCGTCCTTCTCAGAGCCCAGTCTCCCCAGCTCCCTGTAGCACTCCCCAGGGCCATGCAAACCTCAGATCCCTGTATCTTTGAGCCACAGAGAATTCTACCAGCAGGCAATGGTCCCTGAAGCTGCCTCCACTCTCTGTGCAGAGTCTGCCCTCAGACATGGTGGTTCCTCCCCCATAATGCCATCTCCTCGTCAGGGTCACCAACATGGCGCCTCACCAGGGTTCTGTCTAGATGCTAGAACAAATAACACTTGTGGTCTATTGGGCAGGTCACACTCTGCAAGTTCACCATGGCCCTGGTCCCCTGGAAGACTCTGCCTGCCACCAATGAAACCTTGTGTCCAGTCAGTCCCGGTGCTCTTCGAAATCTGTCACCACGTCGCCTACAGTGCAGCCTCCCCAGTCCCATCTACCTGCTTCCTACTCTTGTCACCTCAAGCTCACTGTTCCACCACTCTCCCCACTGCCATAGACAGCACCACACCAGCAACAAGTTCCTCTCCATTTTTAGTCTCTTCACAGAATCCTTTCCAACACTTCTCAACTTCACTTAACTTGACCACATTTTTAAACTTATGACCCCTCTTTGCAATATTATGTAATTCTTTCGAGCCTTTTTTGGGGTTCAGTATTTATTTCATTATTTTTGAGTGGTATGTGATAAAGAAGGGCTTTCAAGTGAAATGTTTTGCTTGTGTCAGTACACTATTGAAGTTCATATTATAACTTTTGTTGAAGTATAACTTAAACATGTAATGTCTATTTTTGAGAGAGAGAGAGAGAGAGCAAGCACACGTGCGTGAGTGGGGGAGGGGCAGAGAGGGAGACAGAGAATCCAAAGCAGGCTCCACGCTGATAGCAGAGAGCCTGATGTGGGGCTCGAACTCACGAACCAGGAGATCTTGACCCGAGCCGAAGTTGGATGCCTACCTCACTGAACCACCCAGGTGCCCCTGAAGAACAACTTTTATATTGGGTTCTCAAACCAAACAAGGGAAAAATTAAAATTGGTATCTGTGATGACGATTATTTATAATTACATATACGTATGGAAATGTTTTATCATACGTACATTTTAAGTTTTCCCACTTAAAGAACGAAGCACACCCTTTATTTTACTCTAAGTCAAAACACACATATTTTAGAAACGAAACTGAGATTTAGTCATACACTACTTCATCGAGAAAGCACTCTATGGCTTGCTGTTTGGGATTACTTCATTTTGCGTTTTAACGGAAACCTGGAACTTTTCCGAAGGATGCCATCTTCTCACAGCTCTCTTGACTAGAGAGAGCAGCTCTTCTCGCCTCACAGGGCATGACTATGCCATCAAGAGTTTCTCCCCTCCCCTTTGCCAATTTGACCATTGTTATTGTCTGACTTTCAGGGCATTCTTCTTTGTTACTCGAGAGTATTGTAATCCGACTCAGTCCTGTGTCATCTGACTGTGGAGGAGACCGTTGTATCCCACAGGTCTGAAGATACTAGCCTAGGCCAACACTCTGCATCACCTCTGAAAGCATAAACTTCAATAATCAACAACTCTCTATGCCTTTAGCCCTTCCTCTTGTCCCCAGTACTCAGCTCGGACCTCACTATGATCTCCATTCTGTCATTTCCTTCCTTTTCTTCCGTCCACAAGACTCCTTCAGGGCTTGATTTCATCCCCATACTAGCCGAGACCTCCAATCCATTATTAACTCTTACTTTCCCCAACCACTCTCAACACTTGATTAGTAATAACAAAAGTTAACATTTACTTGGCATGTTCTAGGCATTTGGTATTATTAGCCACTTTACATATATATAACACATTTAATTCTAAAAAAAGTTCTATGGTTAGATACTATATTATCTCCAATTCACAGATGAAGGAAACTATGACCAAGAAAGTTTAGATACCTTGCCTCCGGCGATGTGGCTGGAAAGAGTTGCACTGAGTTTCTGTCCAGCTCCAGAACCCATACTGTTTTAAATCATTGTACTGGTACCTCAGTAGTCTCTTCTTTCTTGTCTTGAATTTGCCCATTGGATCATTTTTGTTTATCTGCTTTTCTATTCTTTTGTCAGGACTTCTGAGAGCTGCTGGAAAAAAAATCACCACCCCTAGGTGGACTGATGCCATGAGAAATCATGGTTTCCAGAATCACCTGGACTTCCTTTGAATCCAGTTTCCCTGCATCAGAGAAAACTGATGCAGTGGCATCAGTTCCCTGCAGTTCCCTTCCTGCAGTGGCTATTCTAAAGTTTCGATGCAATCCTCACATCCTTTATCTTCCTCACATCTCATCTGCTTTTAGCAAATGGCCTCACTATGAAAATCATGACTACCAGGTATAAACCACCTTTATTTCCAGCCCACACACTGACAAGGTCTTTATACATGCAACTGCTTCAGTGTCTTTTCCTGCAGTCCAAGAAGATGATGCCTCCATTGAAGACTTTTTTAAAAAGTTTTTTCAATGTTTATTTATTTTGGGGAGAGAGAGAGAGAGAGAGAGAGAGAGAGAGAGAGATGGGAAGGGGCGGGGAGAGAGAGAGAGAGGGAGACACAGAATCCGAAGCCAGCTCTAGGCTCTGAGCTGTCAGCCCAGAGCCAGACGCGGGGCTCAAACTCACAAACTGTGAGATCATGACCTGAGACGAAGTCTGATACTTAACCCGCTGAGCCGCCCCGGCGCTCATGATTAATCCTTTAAATCCTTTATGTCTGGACTCTGTGCCTCACACTCTGCCACCTAGTCCAAGATAAAGATCATATTGCACGTTTCTTGCTCTTTCTTCTGTACTTTCTATCTCTTTATCTTCTCTGGCTCCTTCACCTCACTCTGGTCCGTATCCCCCATTAGCAGGATTGAGATATGGATTAGCTCTGGTCCTAGCATGAAGCAGGCAGGACCCTTGAAGAGAGTTTCATAAAGAGAGTATTTGCAAAGCTATGAGTAGGCTGTGGGGAAACTATAAGCCCAGTAGACATGCAGGGATGACAGGCAAAGACATTGAACAATTACTGGAGCCCAGGAAAAGAGTTATGTGGATGAGACCAACTTGAAGAGGAGTTGGCTAATGACAGAGTTGGTTTTCATTGACCATAGGAAGATTTCTGAGAAATAACTACCCCAACCTTATTCTCCTTTCTCCAGTTTCCTGCCAGACCCTCCCATTGGCTAAACACAACCAAGACCCAGAGGGCAAAAGGTTCCTTGTTATAATTATAGCCACAGAGACCAGCCTCCTAAGGCATAGAACAGGGTGGAGAAGGATAGAAAGTGGACCTAGATGGGGCAAATAGAAGATGGAAATTTGTGTGGAATCATCTTTTTCTGGAGCATGGTTAGTCTAATTTTCATTCGAATGCTAATTTTAAAGAAGAAATGTCCTTTTCAAATTCCAAATCATCACTAGTTTGTTTCTAGACAACAGAATACATTTCAAAAAACATTATTGGGAAAAGGTCCCGATTTCTACAGTTCTTTCTTCCATTATCCCAAGTGTCCATTTACTATGTGTCTTGAATGTAGTAGGTACAAAATACATGATTGATCGAATCTGTTTTGGGGTTACTACGTGCCATTCTCTATCTGCTTGTGCTTCCGGTGCCTAGTAATTTTCAAAGGCTTCATTCCATAAAAAACAAAGGTGAGAGAAAAAGCAAAAACAAAAATTCTCCAATATTTTGCCCAAGTAGCATCATGTAAGAAACCAAAACAAAACAAAACATGGCGTGATGTTACACATCGTAGAGAAAGACTAATTTTAAGGGAAGAGGTAGTTTTCCCCTCTATGCTTGGCTTTGGCTAAGCCATGGTGCAGCATGGCCAAACTCTAGAGGGCCACGGCAGGCCAAAAGGCCAAAGGTCCCTTCAGAATTGGCTGCCCCCGCACCTGCACAAACACCCCTTAAGAAAGGGTGCAGTTACATTTGGCGGCCAGCCCCCAAGCTCTTTCATGAGGTCTTTCTCTTGCTTTTCCCCGTTTATCCAGCACATATCTTGGCTAGTACATTCCTGAAATCGATATATCTGTGGCTTTCCTGGGAGGGTGATGCTGAAGAGAGTGGGGGGTTGGCTTCCTGGGGTTGATCAAAGAGTGTCCTGATTTTCTCGGAAGCACTGAAGCCTCAAGTCTCCCTTGGGTCTGTCTGAAGGTTTGCACAGCTGTCTTATGTTCGGGGTAGGGTGTATCATCACCAATTATTTTGTCATCATTATGTCCTGAAATGGTAAAATTTTGCCACATGGGCATAGAAAGGAAATATGGAAACACACGGATGGTCGTGGACTGGGGAGGGGATGACACGAAAACCCCAGCTCTCTCTTGAAATCAGGCAGATCCTTAAGAAAACTCCCTTGTCTTCTGAGGAAGTGTGAATCATTTTTGTTTACTTTTCAACCTCTATTTTCCCATCCAACTTTTGGCTTCCCTTTCTGATTCTTTACAAAAATTATAAAATTCTTTATAAAAACACCTCCTGCCATCTGGCATAAAATAGGACAGGTACATGTCTGGTCACCATCCTTTGATGCCTGGAAACCTGTTTGAGTCTATCGGCTAAGTTTTCCAACGACCAGGCAATCCTCCAGAGTGTCTCACTATTATAAGAAGTTATACCTGCACTTTGGTCCTATGCCACCAGGTGAGCAATGGAAAAGAAACCAGGTTAAATGCACACTGATTAGCAAATGGAACAAGGCAGGAGTATTTTCCTTGATAGTATCACTCATTTCCATAACATTAAAACCTCGATATTGTATATACGTTTGGATTAAAAGAAGACCATTGTCAAATGGGGCTTTTATTCCTTATTACTTCGCAGTCATCTTCTCTAAGTTTAATCTCTCCACGAATATTTACTGAGGGCCTTTTAAGTGCCATGTATTGTTTTAGATTCTGAGAGTACCACAGGGAACAGCGTGAATTCACCGAGCTTGTATGTGAGTGAGGCGAAGGTGCGTGTGGTAGAGGGACCTGGTAGAGATTGAAGTCTCTGAAGAAGAGGGAAGCAGTGTGAAGGGAGCCCCGAAGCTAGGGCAGTCCAAGATGGCCTCTCCGAAGAGGAAGCTTCTAGTGGAGATCTGAGTGTTGTGAGGGAGTGAACCAAGAGGTCACGTCAGGAAAGAACACTGCACAAAGTAAACTCCACAATCTGTGAGTGAATGCATATGTCTAACCCGGGAGTGCGAGTGACAAAGAAGGCGCATATCCAGACAACATACGTTGTATCTATCTGTGATGGTTCATTGCATGTGTCAACCTGACTGGCCAGCGGGTGCCCAGGTTCCATAGTATTTCCTGGTGTATCTGAGGGTATTTCTAGATGAGATTAGCATTTGAATGGGTGGATTCAGCAAACTAGATGGCCCTTCCCAAAGTGGGTGCACGCCATCCAATCCACTGGGCGCCTAAATAGAACAAAATGCACAAGAAGGGGGAATTGCTCCCTTTACTTCCTACCTCTCTGTTGAGTTTGGATATCTTACCTTCTCCAGTCTCTGGACTGAGGTTTACACCATTGACTGCCCTGGTTCTCAGACCTTTGGACTCAGACTGAAGTATACTTCCAGCTGTCCTGGGTCTCTAGCTTGCAGAAGGCAGATCCTGGGACTTATTAGTTTCCATAATTGCATGAGCTAATAAATCTCCTATACATTGATATATGGATAATAAATCTCATATGCATTTATTTATGTGCACTTAATACTTATGTATTAATAAGTACATATTAAATGCACATATATAAATGCATATATTATTGTTCTCTTTCTCTGGAAAACCCTACCTTGACTAATAGTTTGTCTATCTCTCTATTTCTCAACGTATCTATCTATCTATCTATCTATCATCTGTCTATCATCTATCAGATATATCTATGTATTTATCATCTATATGTCTCTATATTCTATTTATTATTTATCTCTCTACTTATCTACCATTTATCAATCTATCAGAAGTATACTATTATACGATTATTGTTCAAGTTGCTGTGTATTTGAGTTTCTGGTGACCTAGATGGCCATTCAGCCATATGATGGTGCATGTGTATTTCTAGGGTTTATTAGATCATTCTCAGGAATGATTATTAGATCATTCTCAGACTCAGGAATGATCTGAGTGAAGCAGGACAAAGGGGCTGAGAAGCTTCAGCAATCAAGGAATAGGATAGCATGAATCTCTGAGCCTAAGCTGGAGTGGTTTGAACGGCTACAGTGGTCAAGTTCAATGAGTCGGTTGTGCTCACAGCTTTCTTGGAAGCAGAATATGCTTTACACAGTGGCATTGGCCTTGCTAGTCAGGCCTGCAAGCTCTTCCATGGGCCCTGTACTTGTGTGGTGGGTGATCTGTGTTGGCTCTGAGAGATGCACTCAACATAAACGTGGGGAGGTGAGGGCATATCTGTAGGCGTAGTAAACCAGTTTGACAGGAACAGAGGTTTTGAAGAGAAGAAAGGTGAGAGCAAGCATTTGGAATGTAGGTTAAATTGTGGAGGACCAGAAACACAGTGCTGTGAGCAAGTCTTTACAGATGAGTAAGCTTTAGTTACCTCATCTCTAAAATGGGGATAATAATACACATCTCATGGGGTGAGAACGGGATGATATAACGCATATAAAATGTCTAGCATTACATTGTACACATATTAAGTGCTTAATATAGAGTAACTGCTACTCTGATAATGAAAGTGGTGTTTAAGGATGATTAATGTGGCCACAGTGTGTGGGATTAGGTGGAAGAGGGAAATAGTGGAATAGGGATCCCAGTTACAAGGTTGCTTTAACAGTCTAGGCATAAATACAGTACTAATGAGGCTGGGAAAGCAGGGGCCCAGGAGAAATCACCTACAGGGAGAGTTAAGAGGCCTTGGAGACTGCCTGGGAACATGCCACCAAGGAGATGGGGAGCTTGGAGACAACTGGGTTTTGGCCTGGGTGGCTCCGGTGCCATGGAACTTGTTTTGGCTAAGGCTGTTAAGCGACCATTCTGCGGGAGCCCATAGATAGAACCAGGGGAAGGGGGAGGAGGACAGGGAGGGCCAAGTAAAAGTTGAAGGATAGAAACAGACTAGTTCAGAGGAGAACTGTCCAATAACAAGTCCTGCTGGTCAGTGGGGGGAATCATGCCAAGGACCAGCTGCCCAGTGGCCTGTGGTGACTAGAGCAGAGAGTCTAGGATTAAACCAGACTCCTTCCACCCTCTCTTCCTTTCTTCTTTCCCACTTTCCTTTCCTTTTTCCTTCTCTTCCCTCCTTCTGTCCTTCTTTCCTTCCTCAGTTAAAGAGTGGGCTAGGTTCTGCACCCAGTACTGGGCATATAAAGTTAAATAAATTAGATCCTTGCTCTTGGGAAGTTCACTATCCAACGTGAGTTAGAAAAAACGCTAGTACGAATTTGAGGAGCAGGTTCAGTAAATGGGGTCTGGTTATGTGGAATAGGGAGAGAAGGAATTACCCAATGAAGTAGAAGTCTTTTCTTCCAGAAGATCTGGGAAGGATTAGATAAGAAGATTTAGGTGCCTTTATTTATTTATTATCTATAGGTGATGCAAGGTCTTTTCATCTATGGGGAATACGAAAGGATTTTCATCCATGGGTGACATGAGTGGCTTTTCTTCCAGACTTGCTCCTGAAGGTGAGAAGCATGTGGCCTGTGAGGATAGGAGGTGAATTTTGATTTTCATTTGAAGGATGTCAAAACGACCCATCTCAAGATCATAATGCGTTGCGGAATTTTGCACTTTACTTTTCTTCCTGAAATAATAGCCCTAACTCATTCGTTCTCCTATGATGAACCGTTAGGTCTGTCATTCTCCACATATAATCTGTGGACTTGCACAGCAGCAGCATTTGGGAATAGGCTAGGAATGCTTATTCTCAGGTCCCACCCCAGACCCACTGAAATAGAAGTGGGAGAGATGGAGACTAGCCACCTGTGTTTTTCAAGTCACCCAAGTGATTCTGAGACCAGCTAAAGCTTGAGATCTGCTGCTTTAGGTTCCCAGCATGGACCCTTGCATTTAGTGGGTAGCCAATACCATCTACTTGAATCACATTCGTAATGTCTGATGCTTTTCCCCACATCTACGCCAGAGGTGGTAACGGACTCCCAGGGTGAAATGAGGTATAAGGTTCTCTTAGAAAGTGGGAGAAGCACAGATTTCTTCTCCCTTTCTCGCCCGGCCTGATCTTCTTTTCCCAGATGTTCTATTGAACTTGCGATTCTGCGTGAGCTTCAGGTTCGAGTTTGGGGCTAGCTGCACCCTGTGCGTTTTTAAGCTACAGAATCACACAAGAGTAAAAAAGGAAGAATCGTGGGGCGGCTGTCCCTTCTCCAGTCTCCAGGTTTTGTATGGAATCAGAGAGAGGAGCCCTCTTGCTTGGGTTAGCCTCACCTCCTGGCCGCATCACAGTATTTGAGCTTGTTGATCGATGCGGCTTTAAAAAAAAAAAAAACAAAACAAAACGTTTTATTTATTTTTGAGAGAGAGGAGAGAGAGAGAGAGAGAGAGAGAGAGAGAGAGAGAGAAACAGAGTGCAAGCAGGGGAGGGGCAGAGAGAGAGGGAGACAGAGTCCCAAGCAGGCTCCAGCCTCTGAGCTGTCAGCACAGAGCTGGACGCAGGTCTTGAACCCACGAACTGCAAGATCGTGACCTGAGCTCAACCGACTGAGCCACCCAAGGGCCCCGATGCCACCTCTTTAGAACTTCCTCTCTTAGCTTCTGGCCGGACCTCTGCTCGCTATCGTTTACAACCTTCTTTTCCTGTCCCGGACTCTCCCTCTGTCCTCTCTGTTTTGGTTATTTCAACCACTTCCCTGGCTCAGACTATTATTTCTAAAGGAATTTCTCCCAAATGCCTCTCCTGAGCCCAGGCCTTCAGCAGAGCACCAAGCCTCTCTCTCTAACTGCAATCTCCACTCCTGCGGGTGCCTTAAACTTCACCTGCCTGAACTGAGCTCCTCAGTTTCTTCCATCAGTGGACACTTCATCCCAACTTCTCCATGTCTGTTCAGGGTGCCATCATCCTCCAACACGTGCTGGAAATGCTAGCCTCATCTGTAGTGCACAGGATCCAGGCGAAAACCGGATTAAATATCCGTGCTGGGATCTTCCGGGGAGGGGCTAGGGTGGGGAGGGGGTCTCTCTCTCAGTTTTGCCCCTGTGTTTGCTCACTTCATTTATTCAGCCTTTCCCCACCCCTCCCGGAGGCTACTGCAATTGTCTTTCCTTCTGCGCGAGAGACAGGAGACTGCAAGAAATTGCCCCAAGCTTTTTCTTTCTCATTTTCAAACACCCAACTCATTATTAAATATGTGGGGAAAATCATCTTGTTCTGCCGTTGTATAATAAAGTTCCGTGTGGCAGCTTGTTCGGCGTGGGCTTGGGAGCATAAACAAATGGAGGTCATTTTGCCTTCTGGGGGGTTATTTTTAATATCCAAGATTTTTCCGTTCCTGCTCATTTCCCCTGCTTCTTGCTTCAGAAGCTCCTCACAGCTAAATCCATTGATAGCTTCCACCAAAACATAAATCGCAGAAAAGAATGCATAATTTATTCATAGGATCTTCCATCAAAACATAGGTGAGAATGTATTAGACACATTCTAATACACGTTATCACCTGGCTTTGCACACCGCATGGAAACAGCAAATTAGATTTCTGGAAGGAGAGAGACTGCTGATAATGCCAGGATTTGCTGACATTAAGCGTGACCTTTCAGAAGGAGCAAGGGAAAGAAAGGACAAGAATCAATATTTTAGAAAGTATTTTACATTCATTGTTCTGTTAATCTTGACAACAACTCTTATTTAACAGACGAGGAAACTGAGACTCAGTGATGTTTAATAACTCACCCAAGGTCATATTTCTGCAAGAACTAGGGATTCTGCCTTGAGTATTTTGGACCCCCAAAGCCAATTTCCTCTTTATTATGCCAGCATCTTCCAAAAGGATTCCATGGGACACGAGTTCAGTAGAATGATAAGTATTCTCTGTAAAAGGTCAGTCAAATTACAGAGCAGTCTCAACACGGCTCTTTGTAGTGGACTCTTCTCTCTCCCCTGACCCCTGGGGACCATCGACCTCTTCTCTGGTCCTATGGGTGTGCCTTTTCCATATGTCATAGAAATGGGATCATGCGGTATGTAGCATTAGCAAAATGCATTTGAAATTGACCATGTTGTGTGCAACAGTTTTTCTTTTTACTGCTAAATGGGATTCCATTGTACGGTTGTACATGGAACACATTTAGGGTGTTTCTCACTTTTAGCAATTGTGAATAAAGCTGCTATGAACAATTGCATACAGGTTTTAGGGGGTAAATATAACTTTTCACTCATTTTGGGTGGGATTGCTAGAGAGTGGACAAAAGCCTGGAAGTAATTGCTAATGTCTTTATATCGTTAGCTCCCAGAGATTCTGTGTTTCTTTGTTAGCCTACACTTGACCTTAATATTGACAACTTTGAATTCATCTTAAATATGTCAGGTTGGATCTGCAACAGGGAAATAGGATACAGTTCTCTCTCTTCTTGCCAATTCCTTTCAGGTGCCTGTCTTTCTTTAGATTTCTGGTTAGCTGGTTACCTTAAAACCTCAGCTCTCTGATGCGCTCGTGAAAAGTTGTGAATTTGCAGGGTTATGTACATATGGAAAATTTCTTCAAATGCAGTTTTCTCTTCTGTAAACATGGAAGGTTAATCTTCATGGACTCCAAGTTCTTATGTATTTTTACGATCATCTGCATGTATGTCCTATAAAGAGAGGTTTTCCATCCTCTAGCACCGTGGCTGATTTCATCCTACAGTAAGGTTCCTTACATCGAACAAATATTAGTTTTAAATTAGTCTCTTCTGTGTGCGTGCGTGTGTGTGTGTGTGTGTGTGTGTGTATGCTTGTGTGTGTGTGTGTGTGTGAGAGAGAGAGAGAGAGAGAGAAAGAGAGAGAGAGAGAATGATGGTATATGGAAAGTAACATTTTCCTGTCTTCTCACAAAAAGGAAAATACTTTTGGATGCCCATTCATTAAACCATACCTTCCTCACTCTCTTATCTCTGCTGTCATCATAAATCAACTTCCTGATCACTATAGTGTGTTCACTGGGGCCTTGGAATCATCCAGTATCCTAGTCTCTGGGAATCACTGGAGATAAGTCACCAAAATGGTGCCTCGAGAAGTACATCATTTCAAACTTGACCTCAAGTCTCAGATCTCTCCTCAGAATCCTTTTTTGTGCCCCTATCCTGCTCATTCTTGGATTAAGCTCAGAGAATATTCCAAAAATATTATCCTCCCTCTTTAAAATGAGTCCAAAGGTTCATTCAGCTGATGATCTCATTGCCTGTTGAACAGAGAGACACCATCTAGTGGGATTTGTGACTATTTTTTCCGATTCCTCTTGGTGTATTTTCAGATATTTGTCCTAATGTTCTCTTTTTGTTCTGGTTGGAAGCATGTTTCTCTTCCAATCTAAGGTTGATGTCTCAAAATCCAGAGATTTCCATCTAAAATTTTGAATCAGCTGTCAATTTTGACCAAAAAACCCCCCAAAACCTGTTGAGATTTTGATTGGGAATTATGGAATCTATAAAGTCACATTAATTATTGCATTAATAATTATTGACATATCTGTTTGAAGACTATTTTTTCTGGTATTATAATAGTCATTTCAACTTTCTTTTGATTATTTATTGGCATCTTTTTTCTCTCCTTTTACTTTTAATCTACTTGCATTTTTACATTTAACATGAGATTCTTTCAGATGACATAAAGTTGGATTATCCTTTTTTATTTGGTCTGAAAAATTACTGTGTTTAAATTGGAGGGTTTAGGAATTTATATTAATGCAATTATTGATAGGATTTGGTTTATATTTACCATCTTACTTTTGTTCTATTTGTTTCATCTGTGCTTAGTCCCATTTTCCTAACTTCCTACCTTCTTTTGAACTAATTTGGCACTTTATTTCACCTTGGGTATTACCTTCTTAGTGTTACTCCTTGTTTTATTTTATTTTGTTAAATTTTTTTTAAGTTTATTTATTTATTTTGAGAGAGAGATGGAGAGAGAAAGAGAGAGAGTGAGCAGGGGAGGGGCAGAGAGAGAGAGAATCCCAAGCAGGCCTCACACTGTCAGTGCAGAGCCTGATGCAGGGTTCGAACCCATGAGCCGTGAGATCATAATCTGAGCTGAAATCAAGATTTGGATGCTTAACTGACTGAGCTACCCAGGTGCCCCACTTCTTGTTTTATTTTCTGAGTGATTTTTTAGGGTTTGCAATATTAATCCTTAATTTACCCAAATCTATGATTTCATGTGTAATTTAAGACCCTTTCTACATTTATTTCTATTTGTTTCATTCTGTCCTTTGACTTGTACAAAGTTTAAATCAAGATTTATTCCTGGGCTCAGGGCCATTTCCACTACACCAGCTGGGAAGATATACCATGATGAATGTCAGGGATACTAAGACATAGGCTCCATCACCCTAGTGCTTACTTGAAAATTTGGAACATATTTAAATGGAAAGTAATTATAATAGGGCAAAGAAATACATGTGGTAAAAGTCTAATGACCAGAATAGATACCAAGTACAAAATAAACTGAGGGGGAGATCAGCATGGATTGAAGTGTCCAAGAAAAATCCCAGAAAAAGGAAAGGAACCCAAAAGAAGGATTTGCCAAAAGAAAAGAAGAATTTTATTAGTCGAACAAGAATGAGCAAGATGGCGACTCTGGGATTTTGTAGAAGTAGTTGGGTGAAAAAATAGCTTCACTAGAGGGAGGAATTCAAGCTGCCAACTATAGAATATGAATTTGGAGAGCTTGGCATTTTGTAAAGCTAAGCACAGTATTTCTTGCAGAATGTTATCTCATGATTTTACAAATTGTATTTCTGTAGCTTTGTCCCTTCATGCTATTCCATCCCACCCTTTTAGGGAACAGTACTTTGCTAGACAGCTTTCCAAAAGCAGCTTTACTTTCATAAACCTTGTGTCTCATAACTTTGTTAATGAGTTACTAAAGTGAGGAAAGTAAGAGGCATGGAATGTAAGTGATGGAGAAAGTAATAACGAGTCTAGCAGAGAATATCACTTTTAGTTGTGAGAAAAATCTGCTTGACAAGGAAGGACATATATTTCTTCGTGTCGTTCTCTCTTCCCTCAGTCCCTCTGCTTTACTGCATGTTAGATTTGCCTCTCTTTTCAACGTATCTCTAAGTCATCTCTCATGTCACAACTTGTACTGCTTCTCAAACCTTGATGAATACTTCAGTGACCTACCCAGTGACATCATCTCGGAGTGGTTGCCTGAAACCAGATGTGGAGGCGGTCTATCACCTCTCTGCTGGGATCATCTCGGTGGCCGTGCCGGCATTCCCCTCTTTCCTCACTATTTCACGGAACTGATCATCCAAGAATCCTGCATTATTGTCCTTATGCCACATGAGTATGCTGATTATCACAAAGATTAGGTCCAAAGTTAGTGCCGAGTAAAGCCAGGAATTCAACCTAGGTTTGTCTGATTCTAAAGCTCAAGTTGTTTCAGCCATCACAGCCTATCAAGCATCCTCTGTTTAACAGTTCATTTTGCAGGGGTGCCTGGGTGGCTCAGTCGGTTAAGCTTCCAACTCCCAATTTGGGCTCAGGTCATGATCTCATGGGGGAGAAAGCGCAAAGCCTGCTTGGGATTGTCTCTCTCTCTCTCTCTCTCTCTGCATCCCTTAAAAATAAATAAACTTTAAAAAATAATTCATTTTGCAGAGTCTACACTGGATGCCCGCAGTGCCTATGTCTAAAAGCCTATTATTGATATGTTCACAAATGACTTTCTGAATGTCTTAGTTTCTTTTGTACTGCTTTCATTTTCTTTTTATTTCTTTCCTTGCATTCCAAGTTCAATGTCCGATCTGTGATTCCGAGCCTCTGTGTCAGTTGGTGATCACTCTAGCAAACATTAATTATATTTTAAAAATGCCTTTTAAGTGTTTATCACCATTTTCCATGGGAGGTCATGAGATAATAATAAAGATTTGGCACTTAAGTAGATTAACGTTCTTAGAAGTGTTGACATTTGGCAAATCTAATTTGAGCCTTTTTTTGAGGGGAGGGAGATGTGATGGTGCATGATGGTACAGGTTGCTAATTTATTTTAAGCATAGGTACACAGAAACATTACCCCACCAATAAATTCCCAATAGTATTTGCTCTCAGGTTATGCCATATATGTGTTCTTTACCAAGAAAGCTACGGCTGCGTGCTTTACTTATAGTCCACGTTTTGTCACCCTAGGTCTTATTCCATTCTTAAAACTTCTAACTTCTTGGAGATCCATGGTTTCTAACTTCTTGGGGATCCATTTTGTCTTGCTATGTTTCGAATTTTTATCTTGCCTCCGTCAAATGAACAGATACTGTTGGCTTTGTAGGCAGGGTTGCAAGCTTGACTTTATCCCATCAGGGAGGAATGTTGATCAGTTTTAATCAATCATAGGTAATTTCATTGTCTTTGACAGTAAATGATTTAAGCATTAGCATTAAATATAATTTTGGCTAATGAGACACGAGGGGAGGTCTTTGAAGGATTTTTGGCAAGCTTTTCGTCATTGGTAAATATTCATACTGAAGCAACTTTCTTTTTCTTCTATCCTCAATATTTTGGTGACTTCTGTGATGCCTGGAACTGCAGCAGCCATGTTGTGATGATGAGGGACAAGCATAAGATTGAAAGGAAACAGATCGAAGACGTAATGCCGAAAGCTGGGAAGAACTGGTGTCTTTAAGAACATTTTTGAGCCACTGCGTAACAAATTCCAAGGCTGAACTTTAATACTTATATGAGATAATAATAATAGCAAGGGTGAAATCTGCTGGTGTTTAAAAGCTACCACACTTTGAGAAGTGGCCAGTTTTTTTTCTTTTTTCTTTTTCCTTTTCCACAGCAGCACTTGTCAGAGATTGAAAAACCAATAGATCAGTGAGGAGGTGGGTCATTAAGTAGGAAGAGATGGGGGAAATTATTTCATAACAATCAGGATTGAATATCAACAATCTTGTTGTTGCTGTTCTCACTACACTGAGTGCCTGATGTATGCATTACTATCGAATGTGATCTAATTATTCTGGCCTTTATGTCCACGAGTATAGAAATTTCCAGAAGGAAAACATGGTGATAAAGTGTTCTGCTAACCTCAAAGTCTTCCACAACGTGTATTAGACTCCTAGCCCCATCAACTCTACTACATCTACTTCTTCAAAGGAGCTTCTTGCAAGAGGCACAGTTAAAAAGTTAGTTGTTTAAACCTTTGTGACAGAATTCCACATTTAGGTCAAAGTTATTTTGGAGAGAAGAAACAAGAATGGCGTATAAAAGGCTCACTGACATACAGAATTTTTAAGAAACAAATGAACTGATCAGCCAAATGCCATAATCATGTAAGCGACTAGTATGAAGTAATAATAATAGCTAAACAAATAACTAGAACCATGAATAGATGTGGTTTATTTCTTTCACAGGGGCCATACTAGCCAATATTCTTGTTCTCTAGTATTGTCTTCAGGATCTAACTTTTCTAAGAACCGTAGGTCTGTATCTTCTTCCTTTTCTTGTAAAATAATCTGATAAAAATATAAAATCATCTCAGTGGAAGTCAGAGGACCTGGGTTCCGGACTCAGGGCCATCACTGACTGATTGCATAATTATAGACATGTTAGGTAAGTTCGCTTTATTCATTTTCCAAGTGACATCATCCCAGCGAAATGGAGCTGATTTGGGGATAAGCACAGTATCCTCTGGTAGTAATGAATCACTGAGAATTGACTATAAACTCAAACTTGTCTGGCCAACCATATTGGGCAAATCTAGCACTATTTTCTCACCATAGGTTGTTAAAGCCCCTTAACCTTCAGTGCTAATAATACACAGGCATAGCTGATCAAGATATGGTCTGGATCCCTGGACCCTGGATCTCTTCATCCCATATGGACAGGTGACACTGTACTTGTTATTCCTACGCCTCCACCAGCTGTGTTTATTGGCCTCATTGTATATCTGCTTATTACGGGTATTCATGCCAGAAACTGTTGAGATGGCAGCAAGATACTGAGCAAATGCAAAATTCTGTTCTCCATGTCGAGTTATGGAGCTGAGCACATGAGGCATGTCATTTCTAGGTTAAATGCTGACTTTGAACATGGCAGCAGATCCAAGCTGCCTGTCCTGCTTGTCCATGGTTGATTTATAACCTAGTGTCAAGTGATAACTTGATGAGATTAAATTATGCTTTCTGGAGACATAAGCCTGCATTGCCACACCTGAGAAATTTTTATGTCACACTTGTATTCTGGACACCTCACATAAAAATCAAACCTGCTTGTACTGGGCTTTTATTATTTACTGGCAAGGCCTCCATTGGTCCTCTTCACATAGCTCACAAACAAGAGTTTTCATGTCAAGTTCAGACCAGCACAATAGGATGTGTGTTTTAAAGGGTAATGCAAAACCTGCTTTGCTTATGACGAAAGGGAGGACTTGGAAAGCCGAGGAGGAGAGGACAGAATGAAGGGCGGAGGAAAGGCAGAACAGATAAAACTATTAGGAAAATTTGTTCTACAGAAAGTGATAGGGAGGAATAGTCTTTTTAAGAATTAGCAGATAAGGATGCCCTATACGTTTTCCCCTTACTTATTCTGGTCCTGCTGTTAGGTTTATGAGGCCAGATAAGTTTAATGTGCTGAATTCAAGTATCTCAAGGTCAAGGAAACACTAAGATGTGGAGATTCTTAAGCTTCAGAAGGCAGGGTTTTTGTCTTTGTTGTTGTTACATTTGCACCCGTGGTGGCACCTGTGTTTGAGGCTCTATTCCTGGATATGCAGTTGTCACCCAGAAAAACCATAAAGATAAAGTAAGGTAATGGGGTGGAGAGAGAGATTGTTCTTACTAATGTTGTTCAGGCCAATTGGCATGACAGTTTGAATGAACAGAGCTTTGTAGAGAGGATATTATTGGAGGTGTCTTCATTGAGCCACAGAATGACAGAGCAGGAGTGTGGGCTGTCTTTCTCCTTTCATAGACAGAAAAATTGGGGGCTTTTGGTCTGTCTTCATCTTTTTATAGACAGAAAAACTGGAGTTAAAAAAGAGGAGATGATGTGCTTAAGATCACACAAAAAAATCGGTGGCAGAGTCACTAGGATATTGGAGAGATCAAATACCAACACGTGTGGATATGTCGGTTTTGGAGTTGAACTCTTGGAGCTAAAACCATGGTTCTGTCACCCACCGGCTATATGTCCTGGAATAAATTGCCTAATCCCCTGGGAATCATCCTCCTGATATATAACATGGAGTAGAGTACCTACTCTATGAGTTTGCTTTATCTACTAGGTAAGGTGATTATATATTATGACGTATGTACAGTTATCCATACATGTGAAGTAAATAAATGTATGCTTAGGCAACACCTAGTGGGTGCTCAGTAGATGCTAGCTACTATTCGTTATTATTATAGCAATTAGCACTTTATATTTATTCAAATGGGGATAACAGTAAAGATGATTCAGTGTTATAAAGGCCACGTGACATTATTTCTGACTGTAAGAAGTTTATGGTCTAATTCAGAAGTCAAGGAATGATGCCCGAATATCTAAACAGCAAGGAAAGGTAGTGATATAAGCTGGCTTGCAAGTTGAGGCAAATAGGGGCCTTTGGGATGATGGAGCTTTATTAGTGAAGGTGGCCTTTCAAGGAGCTTTCTTTCAAATACTAGGAATAGCTAGTAATTGAGTATAAGCATTGGAGTGAAGGTATCACAAAACACCCCAAACAAATATGAAGTTTCACAGGGAAAAAGGCTCCAATTTCTGCTGGCCAGAAGGTAGCTTATGTTGGTGCAAGTCAAATGATACTGTTTTTGTTCGCTATACTTATTTTCTCATTTTTTTTCTCTAACCTCAGACGAAGGGGTCAGAATTGGCAGCTGGTGTGTGAGGGATAAAAATGAGGAAGAAAGAAGGGTTACCCGCAATCTTTTTCCCAAAGGCAGATGCCTTGTCTTCAATAAGGCTTAGCTTAGGAAGAAGGTGGGGATAAGTCTTACTTTTGGTCAATGTAGGTAATGAGGCTGGATAATTTTAATTACCAAACTGAGAGAGTGTTTGTGACTCAGACTGATGATAAGCCTTTTTCCCACCATAAAGCATCTGGGGGAACTAACTGAATCTCCTTCCAATGGCAGAAAAGCCCCTAGCACTTAAAAAATTTTTTTTAAATATTTATTTATTATTGAGAGACAGAGAGACACGGAGCGTGAGCAGGGGAGGGGTAGAGAGAGGGGGAGACACAGAATCCAAAGCAGGCTCCAGGCTCTGAGCTGTCAGCACAGAGCCCGACGCGGGCCTCGAACCCACAAACTGCAAGATCATGACCTGCGCTGAAGTCAGTCACTCAGCCGAGCCACCCAGGCGCCCCTGAAAAACCCGTAGCATTACTGGACACCGTTAAAAGGACAGTGGGATACAAAAATAAAGTTACTTTATGATTATCTTCATAAGTCTTCTGTGTTTAAAAAGTCATTTAACATTGGCCCAGGTTTGCTATCAACTGCCAAATTATCCCATCCAATTTTGTCCGTGGAAGCCCTCATGGTAAAATGGCATTTATTCTTTGAAACCATTTTTAGAACAAAGAGAGGGCAACATACCCACGTACTTATCTACCTGTATTCATTCATAGGTATATATTTGTATACACACTCAGCACAATCATCTAGATTTTCCTGTAGCCACTTCTGCAGTGGCCATTTACAATATATGGTATGTGTCAGGCCAGCACTTTGGGTGAAAGAAACAGTACAGAAAGAATATCTGCTTTAATTGGGCAAGCAGTATAATAAGACAGAAATTTTTGACAGTTGAAAGAAAAGTGAACTAGATATTGAGCTTCTAGAGTGGCAGAGTAAAGACATTGGTGAACTTCCTCTTCCTCTAAAACAACACGATTATTGGAAAAATAACTAAAATCAATGAACTAAAATCAAGTGCAAAAATCTGGTAATATTCCAAGGCATAGAGCAAACCGAAGATCATCTCTGCAAGAGAAACTCTTGAAACTCAGTAAGAAAGTGGGGTCTGTGACATTTTAACCTGGAGCTATTTTCTTTCCTTCTCCCTCCCTAGTTCAGTAGTATGGTAGTCAAAAGCTGACAGCATTGCAGATAATGGAAAGATCTGACTGCTTTTTGAGATTTGTTAAAAGTATTATTCCCAGACTACAGTCACTATTTTGTCCAAACATGAAATCCTGTGGGAAATCTCTATTCTCACTTTAGTGACTATTTCATTTCACCAGGATCCAGCTCAGTGTGTGTGTGTGTGTGTGTGTGTGTGTGTGTGTAGAGACTTACCCCAGGTGGTTACCAACACTGCTGGTAAAATGTCAGTTGTCTAAGGGTGTGGATTTCAGCTGGGCAAGCAAGATACTGGGGGAGGAGTTTAAAGGGAAATTCTGGAAGACGGAACAATCATAGCAAACTCAGATATGTTGTTGGGGATCTAAATGGCTGCCCATGTGCAAATGCCCAGGAAGGACCTGGGAAAAGGAGAAGGCGCAGTTGTTTACCTCTGGCTAAACTTGAGGTCTTGAACAATTAGAAAGTAAAAGCTAAGACTGTTTCATAAGTGGCCTGAAGTTTTAAGGCTTTTCTTTTCTCACAGGTCCCCTTTGCAAAGGGTGGAAGTTTTAAAGGCAAACTAATGAAATTTTTTGACTAACTATATGTTGGTGACTAAATTATACTGAAACAGATATGGCTTTTAGGAAGTCAGACATAAAAATAAAAACAATAATTCAATACAAGCTAGCAGAGAATTCAGAGGCCACACACTTCAGGGAATACAGGAAGTTGCTAAATAATCAGTAACAAGAAAAACAAGAGTGGGGGTGGGTGGGTGGAGGAAACTGATTTCACAGATGTTACAATATATTATTTAGAAAGTTGAATTTAAAACAATAAATTAAGTCTTTTTCTAGTGACTCCCTCAGGAAACCAGATGTTGGACCTACTAGACAAAGATTATGAATCAGCTTTTTAAAATAAACTGAAAGAACTATAAGAAACTATGTCTAAAGAATTAAAGGAAATGGTTACAATAGTGTCTCATGAAATAGCAAACGCTATTAGAGAGTTAGTATTAAAAAAAGCCAGAGAGAAATCCTGGAGTTGAAAACTACAATAACAGAAGAGGAAAATTTACTATAGGACTATAACAAATATGTTATAGGAGTAGCATATTTGAGCTGGAAGAAGAAGCAGTGAACTTCAAGAAGTGTTAGTAGAGCCTGGCACAATGGACTTAAGAAAGAAAACATGATCCAAATATACACTGTCTCTAAGCAGCACACTTTATATTCAAAGACATAAATTGGTTGCAAGTAAAAGGATGGAAAACAATATGCCGTGTAAATCGCACTCAAAAAAGAGTGGAGTGTTTATACTAACACTATTCAAAATAGACTTTAAGACAAACAGTGTTATTGGAGACAAATGACATTTTAGGATGAGTGTCAATCCTTCAGGAAGATGTAATGATTCTAGACACGCACCCCTTGGCTCCCCCCAAAACTCCTCCAAATCCTGGGAGCAACAGCTCAGAATTAAAGGCAGACATAGAAAATGTAACAATAATATTCAGAGACTTTAGGACTCCATTTTCAATAATGGGTAGAACAACTGGGAAGAAGATGAACATGGAAATCAAAGATTTGAACAACTAGATCTCACAGACATCTATAGAAAATGTTACCCTGTCATGGCAGAATGCACATTCTTTTCAAGTGTACACAGAACATTTTCCAGGATAGATCCTCTTCTAGACCATAAAACATGCCTCAAACGACTGGAAATCGTACAAAATATATTTTCCAACCAAACAGAATTAAAGTAGAAATAACAGGAAAACATTTGGGAAGTTTAAAAATATGCGGAAATTCAACGACAGTCTTGTAAATAACTAATGGATCAAAGAAGAAATCACAGTGGAAATATCAAAAAATACTTTGAGAAATATGAAAACAAAATACTGAAGCATATGGATAAGAGCTAAAGCCGTGTTTACAAAAATGTGTAGTTGCTAACAAATATATTAAAAAAGATCTCAAAACAAAAACTAAACCATTCATCTTAAGAAATTAGGACAATGAAAGAAAACAACTAACTCAAAGGAAGCAGAGAGAAACAATAAAATGCAGAGCAGAAATAAATGAGATAGAACATAGAAAAATAATAAAGAAAATCAATGAAATCAAAAGTTGGTTCTGTGTAAAGGTCAATAAAATTGACAAACTTCTAAGTAGACTGAATGAGAAAAAAGAAGAGATTGAAGTTATTAAATCAGAAATAAATGGGGAGCCTGGGTGGCTCAGTCGGTTGGGCGTCCGTCTTCAGCTCAGGTCATGATCTCGCGGTTTGCGAGTTCGAGCCCTGCATCGGGCTCTGGGCTGATGGCTCAGAGCCTGGAGCCTGCTTCCGATTCTGTGTTTCCCTCTCTCTCTGCCCCTCCCCCGTTCATGCTGTGTTTTTCTCTGTCTCAAAAATAAATAAACGTTAAAAAAAAGTTAAAAAAAGAAATAAAAGAGAAGACATTACTACTGACCTTTCAAAAAAAAGGCTATAATGGCTGTGTGCCAACAAATTGAAATAATTTACATAAAATAGATAAATTTCTAAAATGACACAAACTACTGAAAGTGACTCAAGAATAAATAAAAATCTGAATGGATCTATAACACGCAAAATTCACTTAGTAATTAAAAACACTTCCAACAAAGAAAAGACCAGGCTTCAAATGGTATAAACTGTGACTTTTACCAACCATTCATAGAAGAATTAGTACCAGTCCTTTATAAACATTCTCCCACCCCCTGACTCAAAAAAAAAAAAAAGATAAAAAGAGGAGGCATTACATTTTTTTAAAAATGTTTATTTACTTTTGAGAAAGAGAGAGAGCACATGTGGGAGAGGAGGAGAGAGAAAGAGACACACAGAATCTAAAGCGGGCTCCAGTCTCAGAGCTGTCAGTACAGAGACCAACGTGGGGCCCAAACCCATGAACTGTGAGATCGTGACCTGAGCCTAAGTAGGACGCTTCACCGACTGAGTCACCCAGGCCGTCTGAAGAGGTAATACTTCTCAACTCATTCTAAAAGACCAGTATTACTTTTTACTAAAACCAAAGAAGTCACAATGAAACTATATACCAATATCCATAATGAATGTCAATGCAAAAATCCTAAACAAAACACTAGCAAGCCAAATCCATATGAAATGATTATACACCACGACCAAGTAGTATTTATTGCAGAAGTGCAGGAAAGTTTCAACATTTGAAAACCAATCCGTGTAGTAAACTGAATTCATAGAAAAAAGGACACACAAAAAAAATACATGGTCAACTTTGTAAATGAAGAAAGAGCATTTGATAAAATCCAAAACTCTTTCATTAAAAACAACAACAACGACAACAACCAACCAACCAAACGAAAAAACAACCAACACTCAAAAAAACAGGAATAGAAGAAGTTCTTCAACCTGACAGATATCTACAAAAGACCCACAGTTAATACTTAATGGTGAAAAAATGGACTACCTTTCTTCTAAGATCGAGAGCATAACACAGGAGAAGCCTAGAGGGAGAAGGTTCAAGATGGTGGTATAGGAAGATCCTGAGCCCACCTCCTCCTCCAGATACAACGAATCTCCAACTACATATAGAATTCCCTCTGAAGGGGCCCTAGACATAAATGCAAAAATTCTCATATATAGCCAAGATATAGAAGCAACCTAAATGTCCACTGATAGATGAACAGATAAAGGAGATGTATTTTGTGTATACAGTGGAATATTAGTAAGCTATAAAAATGAATGAAATGCTGCCAATTGCAACAACATGGATGGGCTTACAGAGTATTACGCTAAATGAAATAAGTTAGAGAGAGACAGAGAAACGGCATGTGACTCCACTTATTGCGGAATCTAAAAGACAAACACAAAGCAAAACAAGCCAGAAACAGACTCGTAGATGTGGAGAAAAAGATGATGGTGCCAGAGGGGAGGGAGATGGAGGGATGGATGAAATAGGTAACAGCCAAGATAGAATGAGGAGATACAGACTTCCAGTTCCAAATAAATAAGATATGGGGACGTAATATACTGGATGGAGAATACAGCTAATAATAATTGTTACAATTTTGGGGCGCCTGGGTGGCTCAGTCGGTTGAGCGTCTGACTTCGGCTCAGGTCATGATCTCATAGTCTGTGAGTTCAAGCCCCGCAATGGGCTCGTGCTGACGGCTCAGAGCCTGAAGCCTGTTTCAGATTCTGTGTCTCCCTCTCTCTCTGACCCTCCCCCATTCATGCTCTGTCTCTCTCTGTCTCAAAAATAAATAAACGTTAATAAAAAAAATTAAAAAAAATAATTGTTACAATTTTAACAATAGATGATAACTAGACTTACTGTGTTGACCATTTTGTAATGTATATAAATATCGAATCACTGTTTTGTACACCTGAAGCGAATCAATATAGTATATCACTTACTCTTCAATAATAATAATAATAATAATAACTAAAAAAAAAAAAGAGACAGACAAAGTCAAAGATGCTACTCTTGCCATTTCTATTACACCATGTACTGGATGTTTTGAACAGGGCAATTAGATAAGAAACCAAATAAAAAGCATTCAGTTTGGAAGGGAAGGACTATGATTTTCATTGGCAAATGATTCTGTATGTAAGTTCACATATAGAAATTCATAAGAAATCCACTAAAATGTTTGAACAAACTAGTTCAGCAATGTGGTAGGATACGTGATTAATATACAATTAACTGGGTTTCTACACACAGTACAAGGAGGAACAATTAAAAAATGAAATTAGAGGCACTTGGGTGGCTCAGTTGGTAGAGTGAATGACTCTGATTTCAGCTCAGGTCATGATATCGAACCCCGTGTTGGGCTCCTCGCTGGGCATTGATCCTGCTTGAGATTCTCTCTTCTCCCGTTTTTTCCTGCTTGCTTTCTCTCTCTCTCTCTCTCTCTCTCTATCTGAAATTAAAAAAAAGAAATAAAAAATAATCCCATTTACAGTAGCATCAAAAAGAGGAGAATATTTAGGATTTTTTGAATTTATTTATTTTTGAGAGAGAGAGAAGGCACAAGTGAGCAAGGGAGACAGAGATAGAGAGAGAGAGAGAGAGAGGGAAAGAATTCCATGAGAAGCAGAGAGAGGGAGAAAGAATCCTATGCAGGTTCTGCACTGACAGTGAAGAGCCTGAAGAGGGGATTAAGCTCACCCAAGTGAGGCTCCAACTCACAAACGATGAGATGGTGACCTGAGCTGAAGTCACATGTTTAGCCCAGTGAGCCACCCAGGTGCCCCATGAGGAATAAATTCAATCAAAGCAGTGCAAGACTTGTACCCTGAAAACTTCAAACATTGCTTGCAATAATTAAAGAAGGCCTAAATTAACGTAGACATCTGTGTTCACGTACTTAAAGATTTAATATTGTCAAGACAGCAATACTCCCCAGACTGATCTACAGATTCAACAAAACCCTAGCAAAATCCCAGGGTTTTTTTGTTTTGTTTTGTTTTTATTTTTGTTATTTTTTTTTGCAGAAATCGACAAGCTGATCCTAAAATTCATATGGAAATGCAGGGGACCCAGAATAGTCAAAGAAACATTGAAAAAGAACAAACTTGGAGAACTCATGCTTTGCGACTTCAAAACCTACTACAAAAACTTATAAAAATCAAGACAGAGTGGTACTAGCATAAGGATTGACATATGTAGCAGTGGAATAGTATTGAGAGTCCAGAAATAAGCCCTTACATTTATGAAAAATTTATCTTTGTCAAGGGTGCCAAGAAACTGAGAGGCAGAATACTCTTTTCAACAAATGGGGCTCATACAACTTGATATCCACATGCAAAGTAATGAGTGTGGTTCCCTGTGTGACATCATATTCACGAATATTACTCAATATGGATTATAAATGTAAACGTAAGAGTTAAGACTATAAAACTACTCGAAGAAAACCCGGGCGTAAATCTTTACGACTTTCAGTTAGACCATGGTTTCATGGGCATATGTGAAAAACCAAAGGCATACATTAAAAAAATGTGGTAAATTTGACTTCATTAAAATCAAAACTTTTGGGATTCAGACACTGTTAAGAAAGTGAAAAGATAATACACAAATGGGATAAATATTTATTAATCATATATGTGATAAGGAATTTGTATCTAAATATATAAAGAACTCATAACTAAACAATAAGAACACACATCACCAAATTTAAAAAATGAGCAAAGGATTTGAATAAACACTTCTCTGAAGAAGGTATGTAAATTGTTCGCGTGCCTGGGTGGCTCAGTTGGTTGAGCCTCTGACTTCAGCTCAGGTCATGATCTCACGGTTCGTGAATTTGAGCCCTGCGTCGGACTCTGTGCTGACAGCTCAGAGCCTGGAGCCTGTTTCAGATGCTGTGTCTCCCTCTCTCTCTGCTCTTCCCGTGCTCATGCTCTTTCTCTCCTTCAAAAATAAATAAACATTTTAAAAAATTAAAAAAAAAGAAGGTATGTAAATTGTCAAGAGATACTCACACGCTTAATCTTTAGGGAAATGCAAACCAAATCACAGTGAGATATCATTTCACACTTACCATGATTGCCAAAATAAACAAAAAATGGAAAATAATGTGTTGGTAAGAATGTGGAGAGATGAGAACTATCACACACTGCTGGTGGGAATGTAAAAGAGTGAAGCTGCTTTGGAAAACAGTTTTATGGTTCTCCAAAATGCTAAACATAGGATTTTTATGTGATCCAGCAAGTCCACTCCTACATGTATGTTCAAAAGGAATGTAAGTGTATGTCCATAAAGACTTGCATGTGAATGTTCACAGCAGATTTATTCTAGATAACCAAAAGGTAGAAACACCTAAACATCCAGCCACAGATGAATGGATAAACAAAATACGCATATTTATACAATGGAGGTTTTCCAGCATTAAACAAATAAGATATTGACACATGCTACAACATGATGAACCAACCCCAAAGCATCTTGCTAAGTGAAAGAAGACAATCCCAAAAGATTACCTGTTGTAGGATTCCATTAATGTAAGCTGTCTAGAATATGCAAATATATAGAGATCGAGAGTAGATTCATGGTTGCCCAGGGTTGGAGCTGGGTTGGAAGCAAGAATAGGGTGTGACTACTAACATGTATGAGGCTTCTTTTTGGACTGTTGAAAGAGTTCCAAAATAAGAATGTGGTTACCATTGCATAATTCTGTTAATGTAGTAAAAACTACTCAACTGTTTACTTTAGGTGGGTAAAGTTTACAGTAGGTGAAGTATATCTCAATAAATTATTTCAAAAATGAGTTGGAATCTCAATTCCTACAGACATCTCTCTTTATGCGTATAGTGAACCTTTGTGAAATTAAATGACTTGTACAATGTTACATATGTAGGATGTGGCATATTCAGGACAGACACTAAATCTGCTAACCTTAGAATTTATGTTCCCAACTGTACCTAGATCTTTTCTAGGTAAAAAGATCTTACCTAATGGAGATAAGTAACCATTTCATCCAGAGTTGCAAAACACTGAGTGGTTTAGGAAGAGCCTTTGGTATCGACCACACATTATGCTAATGATGAAAGGAAATTGACATAAACCAAGTCTGCTTAAAAAAAGAACATAAATTCTAATTTTCTCTACTCATATGATTTAGATTCTCTGTCCCACATTCTTTCCCACATTGATAATGAGAGTTTGATCCAAAAGTTTAAAAACAAAAAACAGTTAAAAAGACCGCATAATAGAGGCGCCTGGGTGGCTCAATGAGTTGAGCGTCCCACTTCGGCTCGGGTCACGATCTCGCAGTTCGTGAGTTTGAGCCCCGTGTCGGGCTCTGTGCTGACAGCTCAGAGCCTGGAGCCGGCTTCGCATTCTGTGTGTGTGTGTGTGTGTGTGTGTGTGTGTGTGTGTGTGTGTGTCTGCTCCTTCCTTGCTCTTGCTGTCTCTCTCTTAAAAATAAATAAAGGTTAAAAAAAAAGACTGTATAATAAAGATTCCAACTAGACAGATATTGGCAAGCACGTCTGCATGCATGGGGTGTGAAATGTAGGTTTGTATCTGTTTTTATGTCATTTTTTTTCTTATTGTGTAAAAAGATAATCGTCTTAGAATTTATTGAATATGGCAGTTTCTTTCCTTTTTTGATTTAAATTTTAGTTAGTTAACTTACAGCGCAATATTGGTTTCAGGAGTAGAATTCAGGGATTCGTCACTTACACACAACAGCCAGTGCTCCTCATGAGTGCCCTCCTTAGTACCCATCACCCATCTAGCATGCCTCCCACCTACCTTCCTCCATTAACCCATAGTTTGTTCTCTAACATTTAGAGTCTCTTGTGGTTGGTTTTCTCTTGTGGGTGAAATCATATTGCATTTGTCTTTCTCTGATTGACTTCTTTTGCTTAGCATGATTCTAGCTCCATCCAGGTCATTGCAAATGACAAGATTTCATTCTTTTTGATGGCTAATATTCCATTGTGTATATATGCCACATTTTCTTCACCCATTCATCGGTCAGTGGACCTTTGGGCTCTCTCCATAGTTTGGCTATTGTTGATAATACTGCTATAAACATTGGGGTGCATGTACCCTTCAAATTTGTGTTTTTGTATCATTTGGGTAAATAAGCTAAGAGTGCAATTACTGGATTGGAGGGTAGTTCGATTTTTAGTTTCTTGGGGAACCTCCATACTGTATTCCAGAGTGGCTGCATCAGTTTGCATTCCCGCCGACAGTGCAAGAGGGCTCCTTCTTCTCCACATCCTGGCCAACACCTGTTATTTCCTGTGTTGTTAATTTTCACCATTCTGACAGGTGTGAGGTGGTATCTCATTGTGATTTTCACTTGTATTTCCCTCATGATGAGTGATGTTGAACAACTTTTCACGTGTCTGTTGGCCATCTGGATGTCTGTTTTGGAGAAGGGTCTATTCATGTTATTCATGTCTTCTGCCCATTTCTTAACTGGGTTGTTTCTTGGGTGCTGAGTTTGATAAGTTCTTGATAGATTTTGGATACTAACCCTTTATCAGATATGTCATTTACAAATATCCTCTCATTGTGTCGGTTGCCTTTTAGTTTTGTTGTTTCCTTCGCTGCGCAGAAGCTTTTTATCTTGATGAGGTCCCAACAGTTCATATTTGTTTTTGTTTGTTTTTAAACCCCTATAATATTCAGTAGAGTAATGTATACATGAAGAACCATCAGCAGCCCCTCCTGCTTATACAATCAAAACAATACATCATTGGTCCAGTATTTCAGGCTTTTTAAAACAATTTTTTTTTACATTTATTTATTTTTGAGAGACAGAGTGAGACAAAGTGAGAGTGGGGGAGGGGCAGAGCGGGAGGGAAACACAGAATCCGAAGCAGGCTCCAGGCTCTGAGCCATCATCACAGAGCCCGATGCAGGGCTTGAACCCACAGACCATGAGATCATGACCTGAGCCAAAATCGGATGCTCAACCGACTGAGCCACTCAGATGCCCCAGTATTTCAGGCTTTCTATTAGTTCACCAACTATTTCATCCTCATTTCCTCCAAATGTCCTATAAATGTCCACCTCCTATAAATATCCACCTCCTATAAAATAGCACGTGTTATGCGGGTGGTTCTTTGGTCCCACCTTGAGTTTTAAAGGTCTTGATCAAGGGCACAACCTCGGGAAATGTTTCTATAGGAATGGGGAAAGTGAAGGAGAAGAGAAGTAGTCTAAGAGGGGTAACCTCATAGGCAGACTGCAGGTACTTAGTGAGTGCCTACAATGTGCTTACCTTGGTAATGTAACAGAAAAAGAAAAATATAAGCAAATGGGAAGACAGACAATTTAATGTGGAAAGACACTTTAATTTGGGGATGAATGGATGACTTAGTGGGGCGCCATTTCAGTAAAGATGAGAAAAACAGACTGATTGTGGTGGATTGTGAATCTTGGAAACATTCAATGCATGAATTTATAAAAGGAAAAAAAAAACCCTCGCAACTAAAAGAGGGACAAAATATTCTGGGAAGGGCTTTTTAGACTGTAAAACAAAGTGTGTTTAAGCAAAATAGAAGGAGGAAATAAAAAAAAATGAAGATTGCAGATTCTGGTTGCAGCCTGTTTGGAGGACATTGTTAACAAGGCCACGGTCAAGGGTTCGGTTGTCATCCAGGCCAGTTAGTCTTATATAATGAATGCTTGTTTTTTTGGACACAGCTGTACCTCTGCCCTTGAGCAACCATTTAACAATCTAATAATTTTTGGCACGAGGAAAGTTGGGCTGGCAAGAGCTGCGAATGGGTTGATGTAGACCCATCTCAACACCTGAAAAGGAAACTTGGACCAATCCTCTACAGAACTAGCAACAGTAAAGTGCATTAACAATCCCACTAGACTTGGATTATAAAACTTGGATCGCATCCCCCCGCCCCCCCGCCGTCACTTGTTTCCTTCACACTACCAGAACATTCCAGAATATTTCAGTGTTCTCATTGCCCTATACAGCTGGAAGTAGCATAAAAGTCCTCATTAAGCCAATCTACTCTGTCGTTTAATAAAAAAAAATAGTTACTGCACAATTGGGGCACGACAGAGAAGGTGTAGTAATCCTGGTTCGCCCATTGGCTTATTCATTTAACAACTATTTATTGAGTGTCTCTTTTCTGCCAGACTTGGGACTAATAGGTAAGGAGCACAACAGTTGAGAAGATAGACAAACTCCCAGAAAAACAAATAGAAAATACGTAAACAATAAATAAACATGATTTTTAAGGACTGTGGTAAATTTTATGACGGAAATAAAGTAGGTAATAAATCTGAGTAACTGAGGGAGCCTCTGTAAAGACAATGTGGCCACAAAGGGCCTCCCTCTCAGTTTGGTTACTCCAGAAACATACTCTGAGGTAAGAATTTGAGCTCAGTAACTTATTTGGAAGGTAATCCCAGGAATCACGGGAAGAGTAGTGGGTGAGACAAGGAGGTAAAAAGCCAACCAAGGATGTTTTATCAACCACATTGTCTCTTGGGCAATGGCAGCCGAATCCCCCTGGGGAGGTCTTGGGAATGACCTTGAACAGGGCCTCTGAGTTTTCTCATCCAAAGGAAGCAGGAGCTCTGCTATTTATAAAACACCATCAGTTATTGGTTGAGAGTTGTTGGGGGTGGAGGGCATTAAAGAGGGCATTCCTTGGCATTTCCTGCCTGCTGTCCATGTGGCTAGAAAAAAAAAAAAACTCAGGTAGAGAAATGCAGGTGTAAACATTTGGAAACCAGGCCAACAGGGTAAGGGGGAGGAGCTATGGGTGGGGATGATGGAGTCTTCATAACTTCTAGAATATGAGGGATGAGAATGATGCGATCTCATGAAGAGCTAGAAGAGGCACATTACTGGCAGAGGAAATGGCAAATGGAAAGATCAAGAGGTAGGAAAGGAGTGATATGTTTGAGACTGAAAGGTAGGACATTGTGACTATGTATTGATGTGCCCTCATCATTCTCGCTCAGTGGCTTTACACATGCATACCCTCTGTTCAGTCACTCTCCCCGTTCTTGCTTCTGGGCTCTTTCTAGGTATGCTCCAGGCCTCAGCTTAAATGTCCCTTCCTTAGAGAGAGGTTTGTGATTCTCCAGGCAGGTGTAAGCCCCTCCCAGAACAGGCTCCCATAGGACTAGTGTTTTCTCTGCAATCAGTATTTAGTGTCTGGTTTTCCCTCATGCAGTTCATTAGGTATAATCTGAAGACTTCCTGGATCATTTATTTTTTTAAAAAAATCAGGTGTTTAGGGTGCCCTGCGTGGCTCAGTTGGTTAAGAGTCCGACTCTTGGTTTGGGCTCAGATTATGATCTCACGGTTCGTAGGTTCAGGCCCCCTCATCGGGCTCCTCGCTGATAGCAAGGAGACTGCTTGGGATTCTCTCTCTCCCCTTCTCTCTGCCCCTCCTCTGCTTGTGCTGTATCTCTCTCACACACACAATAAATGAATAAATTTAAGGAAATCAGATTTTCAAACCCAGTCTCTAGAAGTACTCTATCAGGATCTCTGGGAATGGAGAAGGTGAAATGCCATTTTTATCTAGCTCTCCAGGTGCGGTTTATGCCTTGCAAGTTGGAGAACCTCTGCCCTAGTCAGCAACATCTGGAGTGCTAGGGTCTGTGTATTTCGTGGTCCCTGTGCATCACCAGAGCCCTTTACGGTGCCTGGAGATGCCAATAAATATTGAAGAAATAAGTTCCTTGGTCATACTCCCTAAATGATAGAGATGAGACAAAGCCTCGGGCCAAATAATAAGGTGAAGGAATGAGATCAGGATACAGGAGAAGAGAGTCAGAGATATTCGTGGTACTTGATAAAGAAATCAGTGAGGGCTCTTCAGTTCTAAGTGACAGAAACCAAAGAGGCTTAACCCAGAGAAGCATTTCTTGGGTCACATAGCTAAGAATTTCGGTATACATTTGGCTTTAAGCATAAATGGATTCACAGGCTCAAGGGCTGTCACGATTTCGACCCAGACTTCTCATGCCAGATTAAAGCTCAATTTCCTATGTAGTGCGGATTCTACCCCCGTGGTGTTGAAATGGTTACCGGAAGCTCCAGGCTTACATCATTCAACTCAGCAATCTTAGCAGAAGAGGAATGTCTCTTAGGTGTGATCTCAGAAAAAGTCCCGAGTCTGAGTCCATTTGACCAAAGTGTATTTATTTGACTATTCCTCCATTAGTCATGGAATCGATGGAGGGAATTTATTGGCCAGACCAGAAACATGTACTCACTCCTACAACAGTGGAGCCAAATCTACCTGGTCTGTATGGGTTGAAGGGAAGGGTGGGTTTTCAAAGGAAAATTGAGGATGTATTGAATCTCTATTATTTGAAATTCATCCATCCAATTTGTTAATCCCCACACTGTGTGCCAGATTGTTTTATGCATACAGCAGGGAACAAGGCAAATCAAATTCCCTAAATTGGTGTTCTTATGGAGCTTATAGTCTGTCCAGTAAGACAGACAACTCCATTATAATTGCAGTAAAATTGGATGAGTGTTGTAATAGAGGAGTAACATGGGGTATTTTAAAAATTTTTTTAAAATATAATCTATTGCCAAATTGGCTAACATTCAGTGTGTAAAATGTGCTCTTGGTTTTTGGGGTAGATTCCTGTGGTTCATCGCTTACAGAAAACAGTGCTCATCCCAACAAGTGCCCTCCTCAATGCCCATCACCCATTTTCCCCTCTCCCCCACCCCTAAATGTGAGACAGGAAACCATCAAAACCCTAGAAGAGAAGGCAGGCAGCAACCTCTTTGACCTCAGCTGCAGCAATTTCTTGCTCGACACATCCCCCAAAGGCAAGGGAATTAAAAGCAAAAATGAACTATTGGGACCTCATCAAAATAAAAACTTCTGCACTGCAAAGGGAACAATCAGCAAAACTGAAAGTCAACCGATGGAATGGGAGAAGATATTTGCAAATGACATATCAGATAAAGGATTAGTATCCAATAATCTATAAAGAACTTAACGTGGAGAATTTTTAGAGGGAACTTATTTAGGCTAAAGAAACAAGAAAGACGTCTTGGAAAGAGGGAAGTTTGAGCAGACTCCTGGATATTGATCAGGTGTTAGCCAGAATTAGTCAGGGAGTAGAAAAGTTCTTAGGCAGAGAAACTATTCCAAAGAAGAGAGGTCATAACACATCTGAGGACTTGAAATAAGCACAGTATGAGGGGAAGAAGGTCTCTATTGCTGTGGTCTGAGCTCTTGTGGAACCAGCTTTCCCAGACGGCCCTGGCTTACGGGTTCTGGCAATACTACCTGTGCCCTGGATCTTTCCTGCTTTCGAGGTGGCATTAATTCCGGCTGGGGTTAAATGTCCAGATTGTTTCACCATCCCTCCTCTGGCTTTTCAGCCTCTCCCATAACTGTGGAACCAATTTCCTTTATTAAATATCTAGAGTGCCTTCTATTTTCCCTATTCGACTGTGGTAGAATTAAAAGCCATGAATAGTTAGCTTGGTTCAGTCTCAATTCAGGAGCTAAAGGCTTTTTAGAGTGGATTTAAGACAAGAAGAATTCTGTCTACAGTTTTGCTTAGATCTGTTTTTTTTAAAGTTTCCTCACTGATGTGCTGGAATCTGTTACGTATTGATATCCTGATACTAATCTTTTGCCCGTTATATATGTTGCAAATATGTTTTTCAAGGTATTACTGACTTTTCATTACTTGTTCGCATTTCTTGATCTTCTCAATTTTTTAAAGTTTTAAAAATGTAAATAAACCATGTTATTTTATGTAATCGGAGCTAAGAAAACACTGGGAGTATGTACTCATTGAACAGGTTTTCATTTCTTTCCTTTTTTCTTCCTCTCTCTCTTTCTCGCTCTCTTGCTTTCTTTTAAAGTTCGATCTTTTACACACATAGAATATTTTATGTTATACGGGGTGAGGTAGAGAGTTAACTACCCACCCCCAAAGAGTGAGCTAAAATTATTTATCATCACTCTATTCTTGTTCTACTACTGCACATTTGGATCACATTTCTTCATCCAAGTTCCCTAAGGTTGACATTTACTAAAGGTCAATAGAAGAAAATTTTATGGAATGGTTTCTATATCTTTAGAAAAACTAGTTGGAGATATTTTATATAAATCACATTAGCAGATACCAAGACATTCAGGGAATAAGTATTTTCCTGAATTTAACTAAAAATGTTTATTGTATTTTCTGGAGATTAACTGGAATGAATTCTTTTCTCAAGATATGAAAAACCATATAACACAGTATATAATTTGACCCAAAAATAAACATATTTAGCTCTATATTATCTGACATCTACATATTTAAGGCTTTCTCTTTAGAGGCCTTAGAAAAATATTCTTTCTGTTTCTTTAAGAAAGATTTGGTTCAGGTTACTCTTAGTAGTCATGACTGATCTGCAAACGTCCCTTAAATGAAATAAATTCAAAGGCAACAAATATTAGCAGTAACCAAGTCCCTTAAGGTACCAGTTTCACCATAAGTCATACGCTGAAAGCTTAGAGGGAGAGAATTTTTGCAAATTTCTTGAGTAGAAATTTGTTTAGCTTGTCTTTTATATAAAGATTTCAATGCTAAAAAGCTCGTATGGGAATAATCTATGAACTTAGGATCAGTCAAATCAAATTAACAATTTTAAACATCTAGAATGCATTAATTCACTCAGTCAACAAATCAAGCAATGATTTTTATGCTTTTCAAGTGATGTTAGGTGCTAGGAATTCAAGAGTGAACAATATATACATGGTCCTTACCTTCAAAGTAATTTCCCATCTGGTGGGGCAAATGACACATTTTCAATGTCATATGAGTAATTAATGGTTGTTACTTACATGGGAAGCATATTTTATCTAGTGTTGGTAGGTCAGGGAATACGTCTCAGAAGAAACTTGGAAGTCTGAAGGACACAGTAATGCTGGGTGGGATATATATATATTCTAAGACAAAGACACGGCATAAATAAAGGCCCCATAAGAAAGCCCCTGGGATATTAAGAGAAAACTTCAAGTAGTGAGTACAGCTTGGCCAGAGAAGATGATGAAATCGAAAGTAGTGAGTATAGTTTGATGAGGGAGATGACGAGCATGAAACCTGGTAAGTCAAAAAGAACATTTGTCCTGAGGGCAGTAGGGAGTCACTGAAGGGTTATAACCACAGGGTAAGACACAATCAGATTTTCTTTTTATAAAGCTCATCTAGATTCAGCTGAAGAATGGATTGGAGAGGGAAGGCAAGAAAGGAGGCACTTGATTAGGATTTCAGCATGGCGGAATAAAGCGAAGTGGGCAGATTCAAGAGAGCTTGAAGAAGGAGAATCCACAGGACATGGGGACACATTGGAGATGGAAAGAATTTCAGATTATTTTAGTTTTCAACATTGGGACAATGAGTGAATAGTGGTGCAGTTACTGATGGGGTGACACCAGAAGAAAACGTGTTCCCGTAAGAAGGTGTGGAGTTGTCTTGGGCAGGTGAAATCTCACGTGGCAGGGGGACGCCTAAGGACAGCTGCCTTCTGGATCTCGAACTTAAGGATCGAGGTGGAGATTCAGGAATCAGCAGTGAATGAATGGAGAATGGCATCATGGGAATGTCCACCATGGTGGGCAGGAACTATCACGGAGCAGATGGCACTAAGCCTTGCCACTGTTGGGTTCTGAAGCGCAGGTAAGTTGGTAGCATTCCCACCTGAACAGTTTTGCCTGTGAATTCACAGACAAGGGCAAAGCTACAATCTTTTAAATCCTTGGCACGTTTGCAAAATTAGAAAATTAAATCTATTATTAAGAAAAGAAAAAAAAAATCAAAACACATTCTGTTTTGCCCAGGGATGTTCCCCCAAACTAGAAGAGTATCTGGCATATAGTGGGCCCTTCCTGAATATTCGATGAACAAATGAATGTTTACAATTGTTATCCAAAGAAATACAGTTATTTACTCTATCAGTGCAGAATGCTTTCCAGGCTTTTAATATTAATTAAAATTCAGTCAACGCCTCATGGAGTGTTCCTTTTATTATAATTTTTAAGTATGATTTTTTAAATTATAATCATTTTTAAGGGTCTAAATAATTTATATCTAAAAAGTGAATTCTAATAAAACGTTTCAGAGCCTGAGGCACAGAGCCCTAAGTGGCAAAGCTGATCCTTGTATCAAGTCTTGCTTGCACCGGCCCCCACCATCCCTTCCAAGATGCCAAGATCCAGTGAAAGGGGAAAAGAGATCCTATCGTTTTCCCACGAAGGCATCCAGAGTTTTCCTCTCTGGTTTCCGGGCCTCGCCAGCCCTCCAGATGCCACCTTTGCGATCTCCGCCTCCTCCCCTCCTTCAGGGTCCGCGAAAACAGCTCTTCACCGCATAAACGTTAGCTCAGGACTTTCATACCAGTTAGGCACGTTACCATGTTTCGCAGACCTGTTGCAACCTCCTGCCCTTTGTTTGAACAGAGCGAAACAGCATGGGCTTTACTTTTTGACCTTTGAGCATTCAGAGGGGAGACAGAGCGGCGAGGCGGCAACGACGCCTGGGAGAGCCACGGCCGGTCAAGTGCTGTCAGAGTCTGAGCCTCTAAAAGGGCACGCCTGTTGCTAAGGAAACTGCTGCTCCGGGAGGGCGAAACACACGGCGAAATCGCCAGGAAAGGAAGGTACAAACAAGTCAGATGCTTGGGGGAGGGGTGGCCTGGAGCCGCCTGAGAACTTCCATGCCGGGAGCGCGTCCAGGTCTGCGTGAGGCTGGGAGCCCTCAAGCATCTATATCCCTTTCTAGAAAACTACTAGCTGGAGTCTAAAGGGATCGTACTCACCTGTGAATTTAATTTTGCCCAGCGCGCAAGCAGGAGGACAACGTGGCTGTCAGTTTTCCATCAATCTTCAGGAGGGTTATAGCGATTTTCAAGTTTAGTCACCATCGTTTGTAGGATGTAGCATCACCGGAGCAGATTTAAAGTGCTCAAAAGCCTTTTGATGTGTTTTGCAGCCGGTGTTCACGCTGAATGGGATAAAATAACTATAGACGTAGCCATTTTGGAAATTAGGAGATACACTTTTTTAAAGATTGCATAATTCTCCACCTTTCGTAGATGAATAGTCCTGTTTTTAGTTAGAGAATGATGTTTGACATTTACTTTCTGTTGCTCATTTTTAACACCATGGGTCTTGAATTGCTTAAGTGAATAAATTAGCTAAATTATGAAATATTGGAAAGATTATTTTTAACTTTCTACTAAAAAAGTAGGGAATATAACTTCAAAGCCATTTCCTATTATTATAAAATAAGTCTCCTTTTAAACCAATGAAAAGTTGGATTTTTTATATACAATGAGTTGGCACAACATCTAACATGGACAATCGTTGGTCTTTCCATTGCCCTTGCTTGTAAAAAGATTTGCTTGCATCAATAAACATTTCCTTCCTTCCATCCCAGAATAAAATAAGTCATCAGTTCAGAGATATGCTATCTAGATTGCTACATTATTGAAGCTAGATTGTTGCTTAGAGATCTTGTAATCCAAGCTTTTCCTTCAACATGTGACTATATCTAAATGCAACTTTTGTTTCTTGTTTCTGGGGCCATTTCCAAACACATTTATGAATAGGCGCCGACAAAATTCCAACTTTAAATTCATATGGATACACCTAAAATTTTGGCTTAGAAAATATCCACATCCGTGTTACTATCAGTGAGAACAACACAGATTTTCATCTCAAGGCATGTTTTACCAAAACAAGCATGTGCCACAGGGCCATAGGAATTTTAAAATAAGGAGAATGTTTTGCAAGTAACAAAAAATTAAGCCAAACTGTGCAGGATTAAATGAGAATGTGGCAAGAAGGTCAAGTAGCATTCATCTACCTTGTGCTTATCATCATATGTATAGATGATGCTTGGGTGGGTGCAGTGTGTGTGTGTGTGTGTGTGTGTGTGTGTGTGTGTGTGTGTGTGAATGAAAGAGAAATCAGAGCTATAAACTTAGTTTTGTTGGAACCCAGAATCCAACAAGGTTACTTGGAAGGAAGCCAGCTCATCAACGTGTTTTAATTCAGTAGATGTTTACTTCAAGAGATATGCGAGTAAACTTCAAGCGTGCACTTTGATGAACTCAACATACCAGGTACTAAAAACCCTCATCCTAATTTGCCTTGACCAGATTTCATTGTCTGTAAGATCAGTATTTGACTTCATTACACAGACGAAGTATATTTTATGGCAAGAGGAGAAGTCTGTTTCCTTTTAAATTGCTGCTAAATTTCTAACTGAATATTTTCTTGGAGATATTTTGAAAGAAGCTTTTGAATTCTTAGTGATATTACTAAGCAGTCTTAAAATCAAAACCGACAAGAATCCTAAATAGTGTTAGCCGATTTAAGTTAATTGTGAAAATGGTAAGGGCAGAAATGACTTAAAAGAAAAAGGAAGGGTAAAGAGTGATTTTTTTAAAAAAAAGGTGGATTTAGAAAGATACCTGAAAACTTGTAGATTAACTGAGTCAAAGGCAGACTGAAGTTTCACTCATGTTGTTCTTTCTTTTATTCACCATCAAACAATTACTAAGACCTAACCGAATTGCAAGCACTGGTTAGGTACTTTGTGGGAATATGATGTTAGTAAAATCTAGTTCCTGTCTTCACATAGGTCACAATTTAATATGTGAAATAAAGACAGAGTTTATGCTGGTAATAACGTCTAACTTTCTATGGGATTTCTTTTCTACTTCATAACATTGAAATACAGAGAAGTATTAGAAATCATCTGTTATAGTTCATTTAAGGAAAGATGAAGATGATATTTGTTGGTTAAGAGACACCCGCGTGGCTCACCTGGTGAAGCATCTGACTCTCGATTTCAGCTCAGGTTGTGATCTCATGGTTCATGAGATCACGTTGACAGCACAGAGCCTGCTTGGAATTCTCTCTCCCTCTTTCTCTCTGCCCCTCCCCCCTGCCTTTCTCTTTCTCAAAATAAATAACACTTTAAAAAAAGATCATATTTGTTGATTAAATGAAAATCTGTTTTCCAGTTTTCCTTGCTTGGTCAGTTACAGACTTCTAAAAAACATAAGCGACAACAAAAATATATGTTAATCAGGTTTTAGAATATACAAAATACTACCACACCCATTTTCCTGCTTGATTTGCACAGTGTCACGGTAGGATTTATTATTTCATCGTACAGACATGGAAACCGAGGCAGTGAAAGTGCCTGGTGTTCTCAGTCGTTTGGCCAGTGAGAACTGCTGAAGAGTCTCTCTCTTTGGGCCACGAATGCTCTTATTTCTGTAATATACACTGCCTCCTAGAGCTCTGTGGGCAGTTTATTTTTCTAAAGAATATTTATTCCGATTCTAAAAAATATCACATTGTATACATTTTAGAGTAAAAGTAAGCAGTATTTTATTATTGACTTTTTAATTAGAATCAAAAATAGACACAACAGGGTATGTAAAGTACCCAAACCGTCATTGTGTACAATCAGTGAAATTTTAAGTATATCTTGTAATCATCATCCAAGTTAATATACAGGATTCTTCCACAGTCCAGAAGTTTCCATCATATGCCTCTGGAGGTGATAACCCCTTTTTTCTTCCCATACCAAACTTCATAAAGGTAACCACTATTCTGCATGTTATCCCCATCGGTTAGTTTTGCAAGTCCTTGAACTTTGCACAAATTGAACCCTACTGTATATTGACAATTCCACCTGGATTTCCTTGCTCAACATTACATCTGTGAGATTCCATCCATGTGGTTGCTAGAATTCATCAACTTTCTTTTTTGTTGCTACATAGTATTTCATATTATATGAACTATGTTATAGTGTGACCATAGTATAATCTTTAAAAAATGTTTTATTTATTTTTGAGAAAGCGTGAGTGGGGGAGGGGCGGAGAGAGAGGGAGACAGAGGATCCGAAGCAGGCTCTGTGCTGACAGCACCGAGCCTGATGTGGAGCTTGAACTCACAAATCGTGAGACCATGACCTGAGCCAAAGTCCGACGCTCAGCTGACTGAGCCACCCAGGCGCCCCTACAGTTTTTAATTTCTTGCTACTATTGGTAGACATTTCAGTTATTTCAAGTTTGTGGCTCTCATGAGCAAAACTTCTCTGAACATGTTTTCTGGTGGTCTTACTTCTCTTGGGTATGTGCCGATGGGCAGAATTGCCAGGCCATAGGGTAAATAGACATGAGGTTTCGCAGATGTTGTCAATTTTCCAAAGTGTTCAGACCAGTTTATATTCCTGCCAACAGTGTGCGAGACGTCTAATGACTCTGTTTTCTTACCATCTTATGCTGTAATTAGTCTTTTTTACATTTTAGGCATTCTGTTTATAGGGGTATCTAATCGTGCTTTAAATTGACACTTCCCTGATGAATACCTATTTTGAGGCCCTTTTCATACGCTCGCTGGACAGTTAGAAAATTCCCTTTTGTGCCTCTCTTTGCACATTTTAAGTTGAACTTTTTGTCTTTTCCTAAGTTATTCGTGGAAGTTTCTTTCAATGTACTGGATATAAGTAATGTGTTTCAATACGTATTGCAAATATTTTCTCCTTGTCTACGGCTTGCCTATTTTTCTCACTTAATTATGTCTTTTGATGAGTAAGTGTTCTTAATTTTGAAGAATCTCCATTCATTAATTGTTCTGGTAGGGTGGTACCTTCTCTGTCTATATTTGCCTAGCCCAAGTTCATGACGACATTCTACAGTGTTTTCTTCCAGAAATTGTCTTGTTTTATGTTTAAACTTCGTGTCTACAGTACCTGTCAAGTTTATTTTGTATATGTTGCAAAGGAAAACTAATCAGATGGGAAAAAATGTCTCATTTTTTAAGCTTGCTTTTTTCCCCGGCTTACCAATAGTGTTGACAATCTTATCAAATACTTCCATGTATTTTGTATTTTTTCAACCATTATTAGTTACTTGTACTGTGCTAACACCAGCCATAAGTCAGTGAAAAAAACAGACAGTTATCTTTGGCTACTTGTATTTCTACTGTGTTTGTTTCTTCATATTCTTTTTCTATTTTTTTTTAGCTCTTTGAGTTTTCAGTTGATTTGATGAGTGCTGATTTTTAACTTTTTGGTTCTTAAACTTGTGTTGTTTGAGTGGAGTACTTTCCCTTAGATTTTCACTTGTCTTTTTATGTGCGATGTGTTATGATTTGCAGAAATTTTAACTTCTTTTGTGGGGCAACCCACCACACTCTGACTTAACCTTCTGGATCTTACCAGGCTTAATGTATCACTTAGAAAGAGGGGGTGGGGGGGGGGGGGGGGTGGGGGGGTGGGGGAAGGAAGCGGAAGTCGTGGCAGCAGATTTCTGTGTACATCTCCTTGGTCAGAATTGTGTCTCATGTACATAGAAAGGTTGGCAATGGAATTGAACTTTCATAGTTTCTATGATAGACGGAGGTGTGGAGGAAATGGGCTAGAAAGGAAAAAAGGATAGCTCAATACACACGGCTGCTAAATGTAGGAAAGACCGTCTATGATGGATTATTTGCAAAAGAATCTTTTAAACCCAACTTGATTTTCACATATGAGTACTTTTAATTTAGAATTGGGCTCTATTTGCTACTATTTGATTTGCATGTAAGTGATATGTTGTTTATTTTTAACACCAGCAACCATTTTAATGTCTTTCATGTCGAGACAGTTATAAGTAAATAAAGGAAGCGATGGCAGGGACTCCTAAATTAACTACAGGGGGGAGCTGTTAATTCGTGTCAGTTTGTCTCCAATTATCAGATAATACAACTTTTCATGAGAGGTTAGATACCCAGAGTTTTATGTACAGTTTTTCTAATTTTTTTTTAGGTTAATCACAAATTCAAGTGAAAACAAATAAATACGGATATCAATATACCTATGAATATTCTGCAGACAAAACACCATCACTGGCTGGAATCAGTTTGTGATCCACTGTCACTGGCCTCTAACTTTAGTCTCCCTCCCTTACTTCTTTCCTCCCTCCCTCCTTCCTTCCTTCTTTCCTTCCTCCCTGTCTCCCTCCCTCCCTCCCTCCCTCCCTCCTTTCCATCCATCCTACATCTCTCTCTCTCTCTCTCTCTCTCTCTCTCTTTTCCTTTCAGTTTGGGATTCAGGGTTGCTATTAAATTCAGAACTATTTGAATCCATTTTATCTCTTTCCGCATCTTGAAAGTACTTATATATCATAAGCCTTAGCTGTCATTGAAATTTTGGCAATAGTTATCTGTGGAATTCAAGGGACTAGTGCCTTTCATGCTTGTTGATTGGATGGCTTTTTTTTTTCCTTTTCTTTATTTTTTAAAATTAATTTATTTAAATGCAAGTTAGTTAAGATACAGTGTAGTATTGGTTTCAGGAGTAGAACTAAGTGATTGGTCACTTAAATACAACACCCAGTGCTCATCCTAACATGTGCCTCTTAATGCCCATCACCTATTTAGCCCATCCCCCCAACCAACACCTTTCCAGCAACCCTCAGTTTGTTCTCTGTATTTAAGTCTCTTATGATTTGCCTCCATCTCTGTTTTTATTTTGTTTTTCCTTCCCTTCCCCTATGTTCATCTGTTGTGTTTCTTAGATTCACATATGAGTGAAATCATACATTTGTCTTTCTCTGACTGACTTATTTTGCTTAGCATAATATACTCTAATTGCATCCACGTTGTTGCAAATGGCAAAATTTCATTCTTTTTCTTAGGTGAATAGTATTCCAATGTGTGTGTGCGTGTGTGCGTGTGTGTGCGTGTGTACACAGACATATCACATCTTCCTTATCCAGTTATCAGTTGGTGGACATTTGGGCACTTCCATAATGTGGCTATTGTTGATAGCACTGGTATAAACATTGGGGCGTATGAACCCCTTCAAATCAGTATTTTTGTATCCTTTGGATAAATACCTAGTAGTATAATTGCTGAGTCATAGAGTAGTCCTATTTTTAATTTTTTTGAGGAACCTCCATATTGTTTTCCAGGGTGGCTGCACCAGTTTGCATTCCCAACAACAGTGCAAAAGGGTTGCCCTTTCTCGGCATCTTCACCAACATCTGTTGTTTCCTGAGTTGTCAATTTTGTCCATTGCTACCAGTGTGAGGTCGTGTCTGCTTGTAGTTTTCATTTGTATTTCTCTGATGATGAGTGATGTTGAGTATCTTTGCATGTGTCTATTAGCCATCTGGATGTCTTCTTTGGAATAGTGTCTATTCATGTCTTCTGCCCATTTCTTAACTGGGTTATTTGTTTTTTTTGGGTGTTGAGCTTGAGAAGATATTTTGGGTGTTGAGTTTGATAGATTTTGGAGAGGAATCCTTCTTTAAAAAATATCATCAAATACTTTAATTATTATAATTTATTGCTGGAGAGAAAAAGAAAACAAAATTAAGCCAACATTTTAAAAAGCAGTAGTTTACATTCTAGGAGTGTATGTCTTTGTCAAAAATGGTCAAGTAGGTGGTCCAGAGCTAGTAGACCAGGGGAAGGCATACTCAATCCTGTTTTTTCATTTTTTATTTGCTTGTTTTCATTTTTTACACATGAGAACTTTGAAATTATACAAAGTAAGCAGAATAGTATACCTAAACATCCATTGATTGGTCACCAATTTTAGTCAATTGTCAACATTCTGCCCTTCCTGTTTAGTTATATAGTCACCCATAATCCACACCCCACATTCACTTTTTATTATAGTTTCGCAAATGTGTATATATACAGAAAATTTCCATCACTCCACAACTTTCTTTACATTTGCTAGTATGCCATCCAGATATCTTTGAGGAAGTGTCTGAATCTTTTACCCATTTATTTTTATCAAAGTGTTTGCTTTCTTTGTATTATATTTTGAAGAATTCCTTGTATATTCCTGGATGGGGCGGTGGGGGGGGGGGAGAGGAAGCCCTTTACCAGATATTTTATTTTCAAAATTTCTCTCAGTCTCTACATTGTCTTTTTATACTTTTCTGTGTAGAAGTCTTTAAATTTAATGCAGTTCAGTTTATCAATATGTACTTTTATGGATCATTTTTTTTTTTTTTGGTATAGCATCTAAGAAATTTTTGCCTAACCAAAAGTCCTAGAGATTTTCTTCCTATAGGAGAAGAAATTTCTATAGAAATTTTAGACTTTTAGGCTTTATTTTAACTGAATCATATTGAGATAATGTTGGATGCTAACCCTTTATCTGATATGTCATTTGCAAATATCTTCTCCCATTCTGTTAGTTGCCTTCTAGTTATGTTGATTGTTTCCTTCACTGCACAGAAGCTTTTTATCTTGAGGAGGTCCCTATAGTTCATTTTTGCTTTTATTTTCCTTGCTTCTAGAGACATGTCTAGTAAGAAGCTGCTGCGACTAAGGTCAAAGAGGTTGCTGCCTGTTTTCTCCTCTAGAATTTTGATGGTTTCATGTCTCACATGTAGGTCTTTCATCCATTTGAATTTGTTTTTGTGTATGGTGTAAGAAAGTGGTCCAGTTTCATTCTTCTTCATGTCACTGTCCTGTTTTCCCACCACATTTGCTGAAGAGACTGTCTTTACCCACTGGACCCTCTTTCCTGCTTAATTGAAGATCAGTTGGCCATACATTTGTGGGTCCATTTCTGGGTTCTCTATTCTTTTCCGTTGATCTATGTATCTATTTTTGTGCCAGTACCATACTGTCTTGATGACTACAGCTTTGTAATACAGCTTGAAGTCCTGAATTGTGATGCTTCCAGCTTTGGTTTTCTTTTTCAACATTACTTTGGCTCTTTGGAGTCTTTTCTGGTTCCATACAAATTTTAGGATTGTTTGTTCTAGCTCTGTGAAGAATGCTGGTGTTATTTTGATAGGGATCACATTGAATGTATAGATTGCTTTGGGTAGTATAGACATTTTAACATGAGCATGGAATGTTTTTCCATTTCTTTGTGTCTTCTTCAACTTATTTCATAAGCTTTCTATGGTTTTCAGTGTACAGATCTTTTACCTCTTTGGTTAGGTTTATTCCTATGTTTATTCCTATGTTATTCCTTATGTTTATTGGTGCAATTGTAAACGGGATCGATTCCTTGATTTCTCTTTCTGCTGCTTCATTTTTGGTATATAGAAATGCAACTGATTTCTGTATGTTGGTTTTCTATCCTGTGACTTTGCTGAATTCATGTATCAGTTTTAGCAGTTTTTTTGGTGGACTCTTTCTGGTTTTCCATGTAGACTATCATGTCATCTGCAAAAAGTGAAAGTTTGACTTCTTTGCCGATTTGTATGACTTTTATTTCTTTTTGTTGTCTGATTGCTGAGGCTAGGACTTCCAGTATTATGTTGATCAACAGAGATGAGAGCAGACATCCTTGGTGTGTTTGTTGGTATATAATTTACACACTAAAGATGACCATACTTTATAAAGTTTGGTACATGTAACCACCACCACCATCAAAATACACAACATTTCCTACATGCCAAGAGGAGTCCTTTTGCCTCTTCCCAGAAAATTCTTTGACATCTCTGGCTCCAGACAACAGATGATTCACTTTCTACCAATATTGATCTGACTTGTTGTTCTAAGAGATTAATACAAGTGGAATAACACAGTATTATTCTTTTGTGTCGGGTTTGGTTACATTTCATTGCTTAGTAGAATTCCATGGTATAGATATAGCGATAGTTGTACATTCATCTATCCATGGATATTTGTGTTGTTCCAGTTTTTATTTTAAATAAAGCTATGATGGATATCCATGTAGAAGTCTTTGTGTGGGTGTGTATTTTCATTGTTCTTGGGTAATTAATTACCTAGGAGTAGACATGTTAGCTCATCTGGAAAGTATATGGTGAACATTATAAGAAACTACCAACCACTGTTTCTCACAGTGGTTATATTATTTTACCGCACTATCAGCAATGAATGAGAATTTTAGTTACTTCATATTCTCACCAATGCTTAATTTTGTCATTTGCAAAAAAAAAAAAGTTTGTGTTTTTTTTTTGCCATCTAATAGATGGATGTCTTATATCACATTATGGTGTCAAACTTCCCTGATGTCTAATGGTTTTCATTTAATTATTGGCATTTTATGTACCTTCTTCGTAAACTATCCAAATCTTTGCCTATTAAAAAAATTGAGACGTTATCTTCTTTTTATTGAGCTGTAAGAGCTCTTTACATTTCTAGGTTAAGGTTTCTATTTCTAGATAAAGGTTTTGTTTTGTTTTATTTTGTTTCAAAGATATGCATTGCCAACTTTTTATACAATCTCTGACTTGTTTTTATTTTCCTAACAATACCTTTGAAAAGGCAGATATTTTAAATTTTGATGAGCTCATTTAATCATTTTTTCTTTTGAAGTGTGGCCTTTTTGTACGTTATCAAAAAATCTTTGTCTGGTTCTAGTGTTGTGGAGATTTTCATCTATATTTTCTTTCTCCTAGAAATTTTGTAATTTTAGCGTTTATATATAACCTTTTGATCCATTTCCAGGTACTTTGTAGGTATGGAAGTAAAGGAACGGTCAAAGTCTTTCATGCATTTTGTTTCTATTTGCATATTCATTTATTCCAGTTCCAGTTGTTAAAAATACTTTTCTTTCCACATTGAATTGGCTTTTTTTTTGCCACAAATAAAGTGGTCATATATACATAGATCTATATCCGCATGCATTATCTAACCTATTTCCTTGATTTAAGCATCTAGCCTTTTCCATTATCACACTATTTTCATCACCTAACTTTATAACAACTTAAAATCAGGTAGCATGAGTCTTCTATCTTTGTTCTTTTTCAAAAGTGGTTCATATATTCTAAGTTCTTTGCATTTCCAAGTAAAACTTAGAGTCTATTCATCACTACAAGAAAATTGCAGGGATTTTGATTAAGATTATTAATTTGGGTAGATCTGTATCTTAGAGACATTGTGTTTTGTGAACCAGGGACATAGCCTATCTCTCCTTTTATTTAGGTTCTTGATTTCTCTCATAAATATTTTATAATTTTTAGCATATAGGTTTTTTGCTTATTTTGCTTAATTTGTCACTATTTAATACTTTTCATGCTATTGTAAATTATATTAACTTTCAATTCCCAGTTGTTCACTGTGAGCTTATAGAACTACAACTGAATTTTCATTGAGCTGGTATCCCAGCATCTTGCTAAATTCATTTATTAGTTCTAGTAGATTAGATTTTTTTTAATAGATTCTTTAGGGTTTCCTGTGCATACAATTACGTCTTCCACAAATAAAGACACTTTTGCTTCTTTCTTTGGCATCTATATGCTCTTACATAGTTGGGGGTTTTTTTTGCCTTATTTCAAGGTTTAGGCTCTTAGTTAATTTCTAAATAATAATAGCAAGAGTGGCTCTTCCTCCTTTTTTTTTGGCTTTTAAGGGGGAAATCAGTATTTTACCATTAAACTAGCTGTTATATTTGCATATGTCTTTTATCAAGGTGAGCAAGTTCACTTCACTTGCTATATTGCTGAGAGTTTTAGCCATGAATGGGTGTTGAATTTTATTACCTACTTTTTCTGTTTTAAAAATAGTTAGAATATGTATGATTATATATCTTATGCATATATGATTATATAAGTGTATTATAATTCAATGTGATGAATGATATTAAGTGTTGAATGTGAAACCAACTTTGATTCCTTGACAAGTCTCATTTGATCATGTTGTATTATCTTTCTATTTCTAGCTTCAATTTGCTAATGTTTGGGTACAGATTATTATGTTTATGTTCACAAGAGATATTATTGGTCTCTTATTTACTTTTTCTTACATTGTCTATTGTCTTATATGGCTTATTTGTTTGAATTTTTTTTTTTAATTAGGGCAATGCTCACTTCCTTCTCCACGATTTTCTTAAAGAATTTGTGGAGGAAGGAATTGGTATTAATTTTTTTCCCTTCAAATCTTAGAAACAATTCAACAGTGAAGATATTTAGGCTAGGATTTTCATTATATGAAAGTTTTAAATTATAAATTCAAATTACTTAATAAATATAAAACTATACCTATTTTCTATTTCTTGTCTCAATGAGTTTCCCTAGTTTATCTTACTCAATTCAATAGCACAATGTTATTCATAATATTACTTTATTATCTTGTAAAGGATATAAGTTCAGTAGTGATTCCCTTTCTTTTATTTCTGGTATTTCTGAGATATGACATATCTTTTTGTTTTTGTTTTTTTACTTTTTTTTTTAACGTTTATTTATTTTTGAGACAGAGAGAGAGCATGAACGGGGGAGGGTCAGAGAGAGAGGGAGACACAGAATCGGAAGCAGGCTCCAGGCTCTGAGCCATCAGCCCAGAGCCCGATGCGGGGCTCGAACTCACAGACCGCGAGATCGTGACCTGAGCTGAAGTCGGACGCTTAACCGACTGAGTCACCCAGGCGCCCCTGTTTTTTTACTTTCAATCAACATAGAAGTTTATCAATTTTACTCATCTTTTCAAAGAACTAGCCTTCGATTTCATTGATCTTCTCTGTTGTTTTCTGTTTTCAATTTAATTGGTTTCTGCTTTAATTTTTATTATATGTATTATTCTGCTTGTTTTAGCCTGAATTGCTCTTCTCTCTCTTATTGACTATGGTGGAAGCTTATTTCATTTATTTTAGATTTTTCTTCATTCCTAATATATGCATTTAATGGTATAAATTTCTTTCAAAGCACTGCCTCACTGCATTGTATGTTTTGATATGTTGTATTTTAATTTTGCTCTAAAATTTTAAAATTTCTCTTGAGATTTATTTCACATATCTGTTATTTAGAAGTATCTGGTTTGATTTCCAAATATCTGGGAATTTTCCAGCTTTTATTTTGTTCTTTATTTCCAGTTTTATTCCATTGTAGTCTGAAAACATAGTTTGTATGATTTTGCTTTCTTTAATTTACTCTTGTTTTAAATTTTGTGAAGATATGTTTCCTGGTCCAGAATGCGGTCTGCCTTGCACAGGTGAAGCTTAATAAAAATGTGTATTCTGTTTTTGTTGGATGGGATATTCTATAAATGTCAAATTAGGTCAAGATGATTGATAGGTCTTTCAGTTCTATCAGTTTTTGCCTAATGTATTTTGATGCTAAATTGTTAGGTGCTTATATATTTAGAGTTGTTATAATTTCTTTGAAAACTGACCTTTACAGCATTATTTAATTCCTGTCTATCTCTGACAATCTTATGTGTGGTGAAGTATGCTTTGTCTAAAATTAATATAGCTACCTCAGATTTCTTTTCATTACTGTTACTTGGTATATCTCTCTCAATCTCTTTACCTTTAACGTATCTGAGTTTTAATATCTAAAGAGGGTTTCTTGTAGACAATAGATGGTTGAGCCTAATTTTTTTAATCCACTCTGACAATCTCTGTATTTTAATTGGTGCATTTTGGACTATTAACATTTGTGTGGTTTGCTTAATGCCTACCAGGTTTGTAGCTTTCCTATTTATTGCATTTGTTATTTTTGTTGTTGTTTCTCTTTCTTTCTGCCTTCTCTGCTATTAATTACATGTAATTAATTACATTATTAATTTACATGACTTCATTTTATCTTTTTTCTTAAGAGAGAATCATTTCTATTGCTTAAATTTTTTTTTTTTTTTTTACTGAAACCCTAGGGATATTTTTCCCTTAGAGTTTACAACCTATATTTTAAACTAATCTAACTTCGCCTTCAGAAAATATTTTAGTGCTTCATGTGTAGTGTAGGTACCTTATAAAAAAAGTAGTCACAATTTCTTCTATCCTTTGTGATATTACTGTCATTTATTTCATATGTTTGTCATCTCTCTGTCATCTACTTATTATCTAATCATCTATCACCAATACATTATTATAATTATTTTTGAGATATAATTTACATATAACATTGTGTAAGTTTAAGGTGTACAAGATGTTGATTTGATACATGTATATATTGCAATATGACTAACACTGTAGCTTTAGATAACACCTCTGTCACATCACATAATAATCATCTTTATTGTGATTAAAATATTTAAGAAGTAGCTTATTAGCAATTTTGAGATAAATAATAAAATGTCATTGACTATAATTGCTATATTGTACATTAGATGTCCAAAACTTACTCATCTTCTAGTTGCAAATTTGTACCCTTTAAAAAAGTCTCCCCAATTCCCCTCACCTCTCAGCCCCCAGTAACCATCATTCTACACTCTGCTTCTATGCGTTTGGCTTTTTAGAGTCCACATATAACTGATACAATATGTGCCTTTTTCTACCTGGCTTATCTCACTGACCATAATGACCTCAAGTTCTATCCATGTTGTTGCAAATGGCAAGATTTCCTTATTTTTTAAGTTTATTTATTTATTTTGAGAGAGAGAAAGCAGGGGAGGGGCAGAAAGAGAGGGAGAGAGAGAATCCAAGCAGGCTCCTCACAGTCAGCATGAAGGCCAATGTGGGGCTCAAACTCAGATTGTGAGATTGTGACCTGAGCCAAAACCAAGAGTTGGATGCTTAACTGACAGAGCCACCCAGGAATCTTTGGCAAGATTTCCTTTTTTTCTCATGGCTGAATAATATTCCATTGTGTATGTATGTATGTATGTATCATTTATCATCTATCATCTATCATTTATCTGTCTATCTAACTATCATCCACCCATCATCTATCTTCTTTGTCCATTTATCGCTCATGGCACTCAGGTTGGTGCCATGTATGTTAGAAATTGTGAAAAATGCTGTAATACATATGGGAGGTTCTGTTTTTATTTTCTTTGGATATATACACAGAAGTGGGATTGCTGAATCATATGGTAGTTGTTTTTAATTTTTTGAGGAACTTCCATATTGTTTTCCATAGTGGATGAACCAAGTTACAATCCCCAAAACTGCACAGGGGTTCCCTTTTCTCCACAACCTTACCAACACTTGTCATCTCTTGTCTCTTGATGATAGCCATTTTAGCAGGTGTTACATAATGTCTTGTGGGGATTTTGATTTACATTTCCTTTATGGTTAGTGATGTTGAGCATCTCTTCATGTATCTGTTGGCCACTTATATTTTCCTTGAAAGATGTCCATTCAATTCCTCTCCCCAATTTTTAATCAAACTGCTTGTTTTTTAGTTATTGATTTATATGAGGTCTTTAAATATTTTGGATAACAACCACATCTGATATACGGTTTGTAAATATTTCTTATATTCAGTGGGTTTTCTTTTCATTTTGTTGATTGTTTCTTTTGCTATGTAAAAGCTTTTCACTATGATCTAGTCCAATTTGTTGATTTTTGCTTTTAATTGCTTATGTTTTTGGTGTCATATTTGGAAATATCATTGCTAGGAACAATGTCAAGTATCTTTTCTGTTTCTGTGTTTTCTTTTAGGAGTTTTGTGGTATCAGGTCTATGTTAAACTTCTTAATCCATTTTGAGTTAAGTTTTGTGAGTGGCGTGAGATAGGTGTCCAATTTCATTGTTCTGCATGTGGTCATCGAGTTTTTCCAGTAACGTTTATTGAAGAGACTGTCCTTTGCCCATTGACTGTTCTTGGCTCCCTTGTCAAATATTAGTTTACCATATATATTAGACCATATATAGTGACCATATATTTTTGAGTTCTCTATTATATTCTATTGGTTTATGTGTCTTTTTTTTATGCCACTACTATACTGTTTTAATTACTATAGACTTGTAGTATAGTTTGAAATCAAGACATGTGATGCCTTCCACTTTATTCTTTTTTTTCAGGATAGCTTTGGCTCCTCAGGGTCTTTTGTGGTTCCATATAGATTTTAGGAATTTTTTTTTATTTCTGTGAAAAATGCCATAGGAATTTTAATGGCGTTTGCATCGAATCTACATATGTTTTTGGGTGGTATGGACATTTTAACAATATTAATTCTTCTGGACCATGTACATGATATATTTGTCTATGTATGCCATCAGTTTCTTTCATCAAAATCTTATTTTTTAAATGTTAATGTTTATTTATTTATTTTGAGAGAGAGCAAGCAAGCAGGGGAGGGGCAGAGAGAGAGAGGTAGAGAGAGAGAGTCCCAAGCAGGATCTGTTCTATCAGTGCAGAGCCCTACACAGGGCTCGAACTCAGGAACTGTGAGATCATGACCTCAGCCGAAATCAAGAATTGGATGCTTAACCGAATAAGTCTTCCAGACGCCCCTCTTTCATCAAAATCATATCTTTCATTGTACAGATCTTTCACTTTCTTTGTTAAGTTTATTTCATATTATTTTACCGTTTTTGTAAGCTGTTTCTTTTACAGATATTTCACTGTTAGTGTATAAAAATGAAACTAATTTCTGTATGTTGATTTTATATCTTGCAACTTACTGAACTAGTTGTTTAGTTCCGACAGAGTTTTGGTGGAGTCTTTGAATTTTCTATATATAAGATCATATCATCTGCAAATAATGACAATTTTACTTCTTACTTTCTGATTTGGATACCTTTTTTTTTTCCTTGCCTAATTCCTCTAGCTAGAACTTTCAGTACTATGCTGAACAGGACTAGTGAGAATGGGCACCCATATCTTGTTCCTGAACTTAGAGGAAAAACTTTTAATCTTTTCACTCTTGAGTGTGATGTTGTGAGTGTTTTATCAATGGTCTTTATTACATTCAGGCATGTTCCTCCTCCATATGACTTGTTGAGGAACTTCATCATGAAACGATGTTGTACTTGTCAAGATTTTTCTGCAGCTATTGAGATGATCATATGATTTTGGTCTTTCATTCTATTAATGTGATGTTAATGTATTTATTGATTTGCATATGTGATGCCATCGTTGCATCCCAGGAATAAATACTATTTGTCCTTGGTGTATGATCATCTTAATGTGTTGTTGAATTCAGTTTGCAAATATTTTAGCAAATATTGTTATTTCTTTTAGCAATACTGTCGAGAATTCTTGCATCTATATTCATCATGGTTGTTGCTCTACAGTCTTCCTTTCTTGTAGTGTCCTCACTTTGGTCTCAGGATAATGCTGATCATTCCATTTGTATGCAATATATTTTTCTAGGCCTTTACTTTGAGCTCCTGTGTCTCCTTGAAGCTGAAGTGAGTCTTTTGTAGGCAGCATATAATTGAGTGTTATTTTTTTAAATCCATTCAGTCATGGTGGCTTTTGATTACAGAACTTAAACCATTCACAATTAAAGTAATTACTGATAGGTAAGACCTAATGCCAGCTTATTCATTCATTTCTAGCTGTGTTGTAGTTTCTTTATTCCTTTCTTCCTCTCTTGCTGTCTTTTTTCTTTTTTTTAATTTTTTTTAATGTTTATTTATTTTTGAGACAGAGAGAGACAGAGCACGAACAGGGGAGGGGCAGAGAGAGAGGGAGACACAGAATCTGAAATGGGCTCCAGGCTCTGAACTGTCAGCACAGAGCCCCACGCGGGGCTCGAACTCACAGACCGTGAGATCATGACCTGAGCCGAAGTCGGACGCTTAACCGACTGAGCCACCCAGGCGCCCCTCTTGCTGTCTGTCTTAATGAATTGATGAATTCCCCAAGTGGTATGCTTTGATTTATTTCTCTTTGTCTTTTGTGGATCTACTGTTGGTTTTTGCCTTGTGGTTACCACGTGGCTGACATAAAACATCTTACAGATCAAACAGTCCATTTTAAGTGATAACAATTTAACTTTGATTGCATACAAGATCTCCACCCTTTTACTTTCTCCTCTTACTATCTGTGATGTCACAATTTATCTCTTCATATATTGTGTATTTGTTATGTTATAGATGTTATAGTTATTTTTAATATTGTTTTCCTTAACCTTTATACTACAGTTAAGTGGTTAATGTACAATCCTATTACAGATTTAGAGTTGTCTAAATGTGACTGTATGTTTAACTTTACCAGTATGTTGTATACTTTTGTGTGTTTTCACATCACTAATTATCATCTTTTCATTTCAGCTTGAAGAACTCCTTTCAGCATTCCTTGAAGAACAGGTCTAGTGATAATGAACTCCCTCAGCTTTTGTTTGTCTGGGAAAATATTTATTTCTCCTTCATATCTTAAGAATAGCTTCACCAGATAGGGTATTCTTGTCTGGAATTTTTTTTTCTTTCAACACTTTGAATATGTTGTTCTCTCCTGGTCTGTAAGGTTTTTGCTAAGGATTTTCTAAGTCTCATGGGAGTTCCTTTTTAAGTTGGAATCTTTTTTGTCCCCCCCCCTCTGGCTGATTTTAGGTTTCCTTTATCTCTGATTTTATACAGGTTCACTATAATGTACCTTTGGAAGGTCTTTTTACATTGAGATAATAGGGTGATCTATTAGCTTCATGAAAACTTGGATGTTCAAGTCTTTCCCAGTTTGGGGAAACTGTCAGTTATGATTTCCTTAAATTAACTTTCTGTTCCCAGCCTCCCTCTCATCTCCTTTTGGAAGCGTAATTATTCTAGTATTTGTACGATTGATGAAGTTTCATAGATTATGTAGGCTGTCTGCTCCTTTTTATTTTTTCCTTTGTTGTCCCCAGATCAGGTTATACAAAATTTCCTATCTTCTAGCTCACGTATTCAGTCTTCCACTTGGTCTACTTTGCTGTATATTCTCATTTGCATTCTTCATTACGTTCATTGAATCCTTCGGTTCCAGGTTTTCTATCTGGTTCTTTTTTTACTTCTACGTTTTGTTAAATTTCTCGTTTTGCTTATGTGTTAATTTCCTGATTCTGTTGAATTGGTTTTTTGTTTGTTTGTTCTTCTAGCTCATCGAACTTGTTGAAAGCAGCTATTTTGAATTGCTTTTCAGTTAGATCACCAAATTCCATGCTTCGATTTTGGTTATTGGAGGATTGTCGTTACATGTGGTGATGGCATAGCTCCTTGATTTTTCATATTCCTGGTAGTTTTGCATTGTTACTTTTGCCTTTGAAGTAGTAGACATCTTCTTAAATCTTTACTAGTTGCCTCTAGGTAGTGTGCTGTCTGTTGGTACTGCTCTATCTGGGTCTTTCTCTGAGTTTGTGTTGATAAACCTGCTCCACACCTGCTACTCCCTCTTGTGGCAGAATGTTTAAGTTTTTAAATTTTCTCTGGTTCTTACAACTCACCAGGCCCGAGAGGGAACTAGAGCTGCTTGTGGTTTCTCCTTGCCCACAGAACCGGTGCTTTCCCAGAAAGCACTCTGTTTTCTGGTGTTCGCTCTCACTGCTGCACTAAAGAGTGTGCCCAAGGAGTTGGGGGAGGTGTGGGTTTAGTGCTACGGGTGCTGGGACTTCCTGCAGGCCAGTGGGGAGATCTTCAGGTAAGGCTCTCCCAGAGGCTTGAGGGTGGACTTCTGCTGATGTCCTGAGTGCCGTCGACGGGACCTGCAACCCCTTCATGACTTTTGATGTTCCTATCTGCCTCTTTTCCAATCTCTTCCCTCTCCCCAGTCATGCAGCTCCCACCTCAGTACTCTGGGTGTTGTTGTTCTTCAGCCACGTCCTGCAGAGCTGGGGTAGCCAGGCACTCGCTCACCACTTTTCTTTCCCCCACGGGAGAGTTTGCTGCTGGTTAGTTCGGCCACGCTCTGTGTCGCCTTAGGGGAGGGGCGGTGATGGCAAAATTCCTCTTACCCTCTCCAACGTGTATGTGTGTGCGTGTGTGTGTACACATATAAATATTTATATTTATGTATAAATATTTGCATATATGTTTTTTCCCGCCTCCCACAACATGGTGAAATCTCCCTTCTGGAAGGCTGGACTTATACAAGGTCTCTCTTATCGTGGGTGTCTTCCTAAGTCGGTGCTTTCCAGGTTTTCTCTAACTATGGCTGAGAGGGGTTGGGGCAGGTTCGTCTGTCCCTGCTGGGTCTGCCCCCCATAGGTAGACAGCCCAAGGTCTGTCTGCCTATTATCGGACGCACAGATGGGCGAGACTCCTCCCAGGTCCCTTGGTATTTGATGCTGGATCCTACAACCCACAGAAGCACTTCTGTTCGTGAACGGATGGCTAACTAGCTGTTAAATAATGGGAACAAAAAGGAGGGATATCTTACTCCATCATGACGCTGACGTTGCTGATGGTACTTTAACGATATTTTAGATCAATTAACAATGAGACAAAAATTTTATTTCGCTCTCATTTATTCTTTCTACAATGCACTTCTTTTCTTCATGGAGCGCCAATATTTGATCTTCATCATTTTCCATCTGGCCCTAAAATTTTTCCTTTGCTTTTGGTGGGCAATTTTGGTGGATAGTTAGTGGATTTTTTTTTTTTTAATGTTGAATCTTTTTAAAAAAATCACTCTCTTATTGCTTGGGCTATAGCTCTTGTCCTCCTTTCTCTATAAGTAAGTTGTTTCTCCCAGCTCTGTAAAGGATTTTGTCCTTGCTTTTTTTTTTTTTTTTCCTGCAGTTTGAATACCATATAGCTAGGTGTAGATATTTTTGGTATTTATTCTACTTAATGTCCTCTGAACTTTCTGGATCTGTGATTTGGTGTGTCATTAATTTTGGGAAGCTCTCAGCCATTATTCTCCCTTTCTCTAAATGCAACATTCCCAATCTATTTCCTTGAAGCCCTGATGCATGTTAATTCTGTTTTTTTCCCACTTATGTGAGACAGGAAGGCTAGAGGGGCTAGAGCAGGAGAAATGTCCGGTCCTCCATCTGGGAAAGGCTCTGGAAAAGTCTTTTCACCAGGAGAGTAAAACTATGTTATGGAGAAAGGTCTTCCCCACAAGAAGATCCTCCTGGTTGGTGTTCCTGGTAGTACAACCCATGAAATTGTGAGAGGTCCCCTAATACTGCATTCCCCAGTAGTATCCTCACTCTCACTAGCCCACGTTCAGACTCGAGCAACTCATCAAAATTGCCATGAAGGGTTCCTGCCAGTTTATGGCTCTAGCATTTTCTGCGGCAGGTAAACTGGATCTCAGATGCGGCTCTCTGGAGGTACTTTCCTTACAAAATTTCGAGGTGATGGTTTTCCCTGCGACTTCAAATCTCGGATGGCTTCGAGGAAAGTCATCAGTTCTCATTGTGTCCAACATGCTCTTATGGTACAAACAGGAGTGATGACTTTCAACGTCTTTCCCTAATGAAGCCGAACCACTGATTACTGTGAGCAAATGCTTCTGATGCTTAGCACGGCTGAGGAACGGGATGAGGTTTCCTCTTTCTTGAGTGACTCATATAATTTTCATCTTTATCCGTTTCCTATTATTTTAAGATAATCACAAGTGTTCCTTTAGTTCGTAAATACAATTCTTGGAATAGTTTTCAGTTGTCCCAGTTATACTTTCAAAATGTTTAATTTTTTTTAATTTCCAAAAAACCGTATTTCGTGATCTCATAATTTGTCATTGTAATCATTGTTTCCATCTACTGAGGATTTTAATGCTTTCCTGAATGTCATAAAAAATAAAAATTAAGGGTATGGTACAAGTTCTCTTTTTTTAACGTAACTATTTAGTAAAAGAAGTAGCAATTCTGGTTTTTTCGAGCGGTCCCTTCGTTGAAAATGGCAACATTTTTTCTTATGTTTGACTCCCCCTGACAAAGGGGTCTAAACTGGTCTAGTTGCATACTAAGAGATTACGTGGTTTATTATTGGCATCTGTCAGATAAACTGTCTTTGCTGGCATATCGGTTCAGCTATGGTTATGGAGTAAAGAGGGAGCTATAATTAGCAATATCTAAGTCGACAGCTTTGTCTTTGGAGAAAAGTATTTCTTTAATATGTCTGTGATTACAACCTTCTTTAAGTGACAGGCTTGCTCTTGAGATGAGACAACCACGCCAACCGCCTCTCATTTTCATCAAGCAGCTCGTCCACATCTAGGATAAACTAGAAGTAATCCCCAGAATAGAAAATTTGCTTTACCAAAACTCTAGTTTCTCTGAGACTTAAGACCTTAGAAATATATTTTCCCCAAACAACTACCGTATGAATTTACCACTCTAAATTAGGATAGTAAAGATGTTATGCTGGGAGATTATTCCATTTATTTTTCTGGTGGCTGTTCAACCCTCACCAATCTGAGATTGACTAACTCTCCAACTCTGCTTTTACTTGGCCTACATTTCTCATTTTTGTAAGTATATAGATTTCCATTATTATTTATTATTATGTTTCCCTTTGTTTACCGTAGAAAAAATCGGAAGTGGACAGAGAAGGTGATGGTTTTTAATCCTGTGGGCCCAGATTCCCATCTTGATCTTTAAATCTTTTCTTGCCCCCTCCCCCTCCCCCGCCTCCCTCCCTCCGCACCCCTCCAGTCTCTAGGCCAAATCCCAGGTTCAGGGCTTTTCAAGTTAGTTGATGAAGTAACTTGAAGTTGAACTTGATCAAGTTACTTGATGAAGATTATACTTACAGCGTACTTAAAAATTTTAGAGATTAACAAAGCAGCCCCCTCAATGTTAGTTAGAACAAAGCAATGAATTTCAGTTTGCCTACATCTGCCTGCCTTCTCACTTGCAAATAGACACGTAACTTATGAAAAGTTCTGTTTCAGACCCTTATATACATTGAGATGGTCTGCCAGGAGGAACCCGAATATTTGATCATCGTGAGTAGAAATGCAGGTATTGTGAAGTGTTCACCATGTGCTAGACTTCATAGTAGTTCTTTGCACGTGTCTTACCTTAAAATGAAATCTTTCATGACATGTAGCTCTGAAATTTCAAATTTTGCTATTGCAAAAGCTCCTAAAGTTAGAGAATTTATATATAAACTTCTAAATTTTACATTTTTCCCAGCCTAGCCTTTGTCAGCCTGGAAAACTTGTCAGAAAAAAAAATTAGAAATAGCTTCACAGACCAAATTAAGAACAGAATTTGGCAATATATCTTGGTTGCCTGCCTAATAATATTGCTTGAGAGAATGTGTGCTTTTAATAAAAAATAGATTTGTGAAGCGAAGGAAAATTTGAATTTTCCCCTTGGTCAAAATTAAGGATAAAGCTATAGTTTGAATCTGTATACATATGCAATATTGAAGATCTTCTCTGAAGTCAACACATTTTACGCCTTTAAAAAGTGTACCCCTTATTTTATTCCTGTCCAACCAAACTGAGACTGGACTGGCCTTGAGAAAAACTGAGAAGGTTATTTCCAACTACTCGGTAGTAACTAAGAACACATAATGCTTCTAGAGCTGGGGAGAACACTAAGTACATCTTTCTGAGCTCTGGATTCTCATCTCTAAAATGAAGAGAATATTACCTGGGTCCTAGAACTTTTGAAAGGATTAAATGAGATTATATATGGAAAATACCCAATATTGTGCCACTTACTGAGTGGTGGCTCAATAATTGCCAATTTTTACTGTGTTTATCATATTTATTAATAAATGCAAGTTCCTTTGCCCCATTTCTTTTCATTTAGTGCCCAAAAATGTATCTAGAAGAAGGAAGTGAAAAGAAAAGAAAAAGTTTAGGAATAACAGGAGACTGGCTGTTTTAGCTTTAGACTGATGAGAAAGCAGAGAATCCTCAATTGTCTGTTTCTACATGACACGAAGCAAAACAGCCAGAAACAAACCAGCAAATGAAAACACACATAAAAAACTTTGTGGCATGGCAAAATAGTCAACGATAATAGCCAGTAAGTTTGCATGATAGTCAACAGGATGCAGTTCTAAATGGAAGGACATCTCAAGTTTAATTCTAATAATTTGAGAAACTTCGATGGCCAGATTTTTCCTTATTGTGGTGGATCTTTATCTATGTGGGTGCCTGGTGCATGCATCAATTACAGGATGGTCCTTTTAATAGAACTGAACCTTTCCCTGAGAACGTACCAGCATGAGGTGCAGGCTAAAGAAAGAGATCAGCTTTTATAACACTAGCAATTAAATTTAGTTCATTGCATTCCACCCGTGTTCTCCGTTTTTTGGATCAGGGTTGTAGTTTGGCTTGAGTTCAGAGGGAAAGGTTTTTCAGAAGTTGTGTTGTTTATATGATTTCAGGAATTTGTGTAAACCCATGGGTTGTTTGCTACAGCCTCCTTTTATTCACACTCCTTTTAGAACAAAGTGAATCCTTTTAATGTGGCCCATCAGGCCTCTTCTCTCTTTCCAGCTGCATCTCTCACTGTCTTCCCTTAGAGCCATGTGACTTGGCACTTTTCAAACTTCTTTCAATTCTCTGAACCTGTCACATCCTCTCTTATGCTCTTTCTTCTATGTCCTCTTTGCTTTGCCTTGCCCACTCAGCTTTCTGGTCTCAGTTTACAAGTCACTTCCTCCAGGAAGCTTTCTCTGACCACCAAGTCAGGATAAGCCCCCCTTCTCTGTGTGTGCACATTTACATTACAAAACACAACAGATTGGGCTGCTATTGGCCGTCTGTAACGTCCCGTTTCCTGTATCCCTATGTGCGTGGAAATCATATTCATTTTTGTGTCTTTATTGCCAGAAATAGTGCCTTGCACATAGGAGAAACCCAATAAACATTTTGTTAAATGAATGCCCTTGATCCATATCTTCAATAATAAACAGGAAGTTTGTGAAGTACTGTTAGCCCAATTATAGGTTTTATTTGCCTCTTAGCTATGCCTCGTCCTTTCTTCCCACACCTCTATTCTGTTTCTGGAATGTGGGTTTTAAGTAAAATATTAAGGACCTTCACAGACAGATCTGTTTAAGGGTATCGCTAGCTGAAATTTACAATGTATATAATGAGAAGGCAAAATAGCTTCAACGTGCCAGATTTAGAGGTAGTAGGTGAATCTGTGTTTAAATCTACCTTTACAGGTGGTGATTCTCAACAATTTACCTTATCTATGCAAGATTGTCATACTCTACAAAGTCAGAATGATAAGGCATAACCCATAGGATTTCATTACAGTTTCATGAAATACCTTATGTGTAATTGATTTATCGAACCTCATGGGCTCAGTAGGGCACAAACAGAAAGCCACTTAATTAATTTTTTTTTTCATCATTCCTTTAAAAACTTGTCCTGTTGACGCCTTCATTTCCCCTGGATGAAATCTCAAGCCGATGACCACAGGTTTCCTGATCATTCTTAAGCGTTAATATATAGTCTCGCTCCTCAGACATTAAAAAGTCCAGTCCATTTTAATATCAAAACTTCCGTTTCTCGGTTAATTTTGAATTGTTTCCCGTACCCAGCTTGAGGTGGCCGCAGGTGAGAAAAACCGTGACTGGGAGGAGTTTCTGGTGAACTTGCCCAGTATTGTCCCATGTTTCTCTTTTCTCCTCTCCCCCTCATTGACCCCACTGCCTCTGCTCTTGCAAGGCTCTCCCTGAGGAAGGAAAGACGGCAAAAGAAGGGTTCTTTCTCACTAGCACGGTTTTCCCTGGTGTTGGTGCCTTGCTGATGTAACAGAAGAAAATCCTGGCCATTTCTTCTTTGGACTCTTTTTCTTTGTTTTGTTTCTCAGAGGATCTTGATTTGGGGAATCTTCCATTTGCTCATCCCTGAGTCTTCGTGGCTGGCTGTTTAGAAGCTCTCTCAGCCCATTTCTGTCTACTTGAAACACGTTTTTTTTCTCAGTCACCTTAACCCTCCAAACCTACGTTTTGGACAGGACTCCATTCAAGTTGACCCATGTCTGGCTCCTCTCCTTAGTGCCTACATTTTTTTTTCTTGTCCTTGAAACTCTAGAAATTCTCAGAATGCCAGATGTTCTTAATATGATCTCCTCATTTCTCTGTCATGCCATGCTGCTCTGAACAGTTTCTTGCCTTTAGATTTTTTGAGGACTGGTTAGATATGAAACCAAATGCCTCCCCCACCCCCCGCAACTTTAGAGGACCCATGTCAAGATTTCTGAAACCTAGTTTATTTGAATGGGGTTGGGGGAGGGAAAATATAGCATCTTGAGATGTTCCTGCTAAAGAAACATATACTTCTCGGTACCTTCTCTTCAGTGGTCAAGGATCCCTGGTTGTTTATGGCCTCTAGGTGGCTCAAGGTTTGGTAAACTTGTTTGCTGGACCACCTGTTAGATGGTCTGATATCTCTCTTTAGAGTTTTAGATACTCATCAGCATTTGGTTTCAAGTTTTGGGGTATCAGTCCAAATTAACATGATGGGAAAACATCCCATTGCTATCCTGTTGCACATGTAAAGTTTACATGTAATATAGTTAATTAATAAGTGGTTATAGTAATTATCTTGTTATTAAAGCAAATCGGATGTGTCAGCATCTGTCATACTGAGTCATTCTTCCTTTTAAGGGCAGTGGGAAGATTTAAGAGCTGGATGTTAAGTAAAATGAAAGATCAAAGGGAACTATGTCTACTGTTCCATAAATGCCAGCCTAGTATCTTCCTACTCCTGTTAGAGAAGGAGGTAACAGGAACGGATTTCCATGTCCTCCAGTATGTTGGGATTTGATTCCACATACTATTTATTTGGCCTGGAATCCCTTCCACATACTATTTTGAAGCTTTTCCCATTCTATCTGCAGGGACAGTCTTGCTCCATACTCTTTTTTTAATTTTTGAAAAATGTATTTTGAGAGTAAGAGAGAGAGTACAAGCTGGTGAGGGGCAGAGAGAGAAGGAGAGAGAATCCCAAGCAGGCCCTACACTGTCAGTGCAGAGCCTGATGTAGGGTTCGAACCCATGAACTGTGAGATCGTGACCTGAGCTGAAACCAAGAGTCTGATGCTTACCTGACTGAGCCACCCAGGCGCCCCTTGCTTCATACTCTTATAATGCTCCATGCAGACCTTCGTTCGACAGTTGGCAGAATGTACAATATATTTTTGTATTTGTGAGATTCTCAAGAGTAAGAACCACACCTTATCATTGTTTCTCAGGCATTTGGCATAGTCCAGAGGACCCAAGTTGGCTTTCAATTAATATGTGTAGAATAAGATAAATCGGTCACAGGTAATTTGCTCACGTGAGCTCTCTGAAATCAGAATGTTAAACACAAGTTGGAAAATGCAGTAGCGCTTTGGCTGCAATGTAACACTGGTGGAAATTTCGTGGTTAGTCTGAAATCTACTGTAAGAGATATTTAATTGGTGTCTCTGGTATAACTATACTTTCTACCTTTCTTGTCAAGAAGCATTGCAGCCCATCTCAACCTCAAAAACCATTTCAGGCATGCTGGCAGGGATTTTCAGTAAGTAGAGCCAATATATCCAGACCTTGTTTTAGACAACAGATAGCTTAGGGGGAGATATTTTCTACTTTTGGTAAAGGATTTGTAATATGGGTTGCAGTATGACCTTCATTATTATTTAGATCAATGTAAACAATACACTTAACATTTCTAAAAAATGCTGCTGTTTACAAAAACACTGTTACAGCCATTACCTCACTTAGTTCTTTCTACCATATGAGGTAGTGAGTTTATCATCTCATTATGGGAAAATTGAAGACCAGAGAGTTTAATTACTTGCCCAGCATCACTTAAGTAAGACGTAATTTACAGGTTCATTCTTCAAATCAGTTCTACCGACTGAAGGTTCCATGTTCTTTTCATTTTCTAAGGCTTAATTGGTATGTTATACAATTAACAACAACAGATATCTATCTATCTATCTATCTATCTATCTATCATCTATCTATCTATATGATTTATCTGGAACAGACCTACTGCATAAATCTATTTATAGGTACCCCTGCCAGGCAAACAAAAATCAATACAAGAAATGATGTTAAAATAAGTCGTGAATGTTATACCAAATTTTAATATTTATATAGCACTGAGTACTTTGTTTTATTGACTGTATTCCCTATGCTATACTTTTCATCTCTGTGACTTATTTATTTTATAACTGGAAGCACTTAAGTACTTTTTAAAGTACTTTGATTTCCCAGCTGCTTCTCACAATAATCTACACTCTCAGGCACGTTCTTCCTTCATTATTTTATTAAATCATCAATATTCTAAAAATAGACATAAATCCAAGTATTTTGTGACATTTCATAATACAGAAACTCGATTACAAGGTTCTGAGAAAGTGAAACCATAAATTACAATGCCATTTATAGCTTTGAAACAGAGACATCTTCTTTACACATTCTAGTGGTAAAGCTACCATTCATCAATTCATTCACTAATTAATTGTGCTTCTATCATAGTCCAGGAACAGGCTTTAGACCTGCAAAAGACATGAAAATTGACAAAGCTTATTGTTTGTTCTCCAGTGTATTATATTTGAGATTAAAACATATATGGCATAAACATATATAATGCAAGTATTTAGTAGGAAAAGGTAAAAGACTAAAGAAGTATTGATATTTTGTGGAAAATCGGTATACCACCTCAGGGAATTAAGAAGGACTTTAGAGGAAAGACGACATTTGAACGGGACCCTGGATGATATAGGTGAGTGAAAACAAAGTGGCAGAATCTCTTAGTCTCATTAATTTATAAGATCAAAGGCAAAATAGGACAGTCCAGGCTGAGTTCTGAAAATGATTGGTCGTATTATGGAATGTGTTAAAAGGAGTAGAGGAAAATAGGTCTTACAAGGTATTTGAGGCCGGATACTGAAAAGCCTTGAACATCAAGGAAGGAGGTAAATATTATTTAGTGGACCGTGGGAACCTCCTGGTGGATTTTGATTAGGAGAGCATCACAAGGTGGGAGCTGTAATTTGTAAATTCTTGATATTTAAAAAGTGGAAGAGGTATCAACCCAAATGATCATAATGATAGTTCTGATAGTGTCACTTTCACTGTTGTATGTTTCGGTGGTTTTCTGTTATCTTTAGGAAAAAGTAAAAACTCCTTAGCATTCCTGGGATGATCCCATGTTCTTCTCTTGTCTACATGCCCTTCACTTATTGCCAGATGCCTGACTCTGTTGCTCAAGACACCTTCACATACATTATTTTCTCTGCCAGGAAAATGCTTTCCTGTCTTCTTACCTGACTAATTTCAAGGATATGTGTCAACTTCATTACTTCAGGAGATTGCTTTGTCCTCTGCTAAGATCCCCCCTCCTACAGTCCCCATAACACCATGAACTTTTGTTCTGATGTGTTTTGCATTTTATCGTGATTAGTTGTTTCATTGTGTGTCTTTCCAGTTAGACTACCAGCTCTCTGGGAACAGAGACAATGACTGTCTTTTTGAACCATGTACCCCTAACACCGTGCCTGGTCCATGGATGTTGCTCTACAACTCTGTGGAATAAATGTGTATATATATGTATACCGCATATGAAAGAAATCCGAGAGCATCAGCAAAGATATATATGCTGTTTTATAACTGAGGCTAAAGATGCTAATAACAAATAAACATTTTCTCCTGGTATGTTCTTCCTTATACAGATTAAAGTTAGCAAGATTTTTGGTTGAGCAGAGTCAGAGCATTATTCTTCTGTCCATGGTGCTAAATATTAATATTTTACTCTTGAGAACTGTTATTTCTCTGGGAGTTATGGAACAGGAAATGTGCTCCTTTTCTCTTCTGCATGAATTCACATGGACGTGCCCTCTTTTATCATCACCATTATCACTACCATCACCATCATCATCGTCATCACTGCTTTCATTTTCTAAGCACCTGCAGTATGTCAGTCTCTTTGCTAAGAATTTTGTCTGATTTCACTTAATTTGAATACTATGAGAGAGTCTCTGTTTCATGCGATGTTATAATGAAAAAAACTGACACATCAGAGAGATTAAATAACTTGCTCAAGATGACAGCTAAAAAGTGGCCAAGCTGGAATTGAAAATGACATGTCAGAGACCCCTCAAACTTCTCTTAAACACGTGTAATGTGGCTTCCATCCGTGCAGTCACTTATCATCTCAACACCACAACTCTGTCCTTCTTGGTCATTCTAGCTAAGAGCAGTGTCTTCCTACTCTGAATGCTCATGACATTCTTTACAACGTCTGTCGAAACTCACAGTTTATAAATCACTTTCACAAACTTGATTTCATGTAATAATCAATGTGTAAAATCGGTATGGTCGATATACCTTACGTATAAGAAAACCATAGGTCAGAAGTCAGATGTCCAAGGTCACACAGTAATTGACAGATATTCCAGATGCCCACGTTCTTTGACAAATTCGTTTCTCCCTCTATGTTTCCTACATGTCTGTTCACGTAAATCTGTTTGCATAAAGTTTTTTTTTTAAATTTTTTTTAACATTTATTTTTGAGACAGAGAGAGACAGAGCATGAATGGGGGAGGGGCAGAGAGAGAGGGAGACAGAATCGGAAGCAGGCTCCAGGCTCTGAGCCATCAGCCCAGAGCCCAACGCGGGGCTCGAACTCACGGACCATGAGATCGTGACCTGAGCTGAAGTCGGACGCTTAACCGACTGAGCCACCCAGGCGCCCCATCTGTTTGCATAAAGTTTAATGGACACAAAAGTTAGAGGAAGAAACATCAGCTCCATGAACATTTTCCTTTTCACACCACAACAAAACAAAACTGTTCACAAAACAACAAACCTGATTTATTTATCTTGTATTTCCCTAAGTTTGTGTATGAGGCAGCAGCTGTTAGCTTCTGGCCTAATATTAATTCTACCCTCATCTTTACTAATAGAGCTCAGAGTTTTGTTGGATGGAGGCAGCATGTCAGCTATAAGGTCTATACGTAAGTCTCCCTTGTAGATGTGGATGGACTTGTACACAGCGCATGTAAGCTAGCAAATTGGGAAAAATACTGTTTTGTTTAATGTTTCACATGGGCTGGACCAAACCCTGCGAATGAATGACAAGCTGTATGGGAGATGATTGTTACCTGATTTTTAAATCGTTAAAATTGAGGCTGAGAGAGGCCAAAAGACTTGCTTTAGGTAGCGTAACTTGTAGGAAAGCTGGGACTTGGATTATTAATCTTAAATCCATTCCAATTATGTTTCCTCTCTTTTTCTCTGTCTCTATGCCTCTGTCTCCATCTCTTTCTGTCTCTCTGTCTCTGTCTCTTTCTCTCTCTTCACTCTTTTGTTGCTTTTTAAATAAAGATTACAGGAACTCTAAAATGACATTGGTTTAGAATTTAATTTTCACGGGATTTGTAGAATTACTTCTTTAGCACTATTTGTACTCAACTATATGCCTCTGTAGTAGTATCTGTGAATACCATTGGCTCTTAGAAAATGGTTTCATAATTTTTTTCTTTCTACAGAAAGATAGAAAGATCATTTAGAATTTCCTCTGGCATGGTGGATCAAAATTAATTTTTTATAATCGGTAGTTTAGAAAAGTTCACTTTAGCTCTATATCTCATTACTAGTAAAGCCACCTGTGCAACTTCCCTCACATTTTCTTACTTAGAGGCAAACCCTGGCAGGACTTTAGCTTGTTTGTATCCCTGGGCATGATTCCTGCCACATAAGCTGGTTCACATTGTCCAGGTCCCTCCCCCTTTTTTCTACCGGCTCGATGTCTGTTCTGTTGTCGAGATAGTATGAAGCTTCAATTTAATGGTTCCTAGCGATTCCTTCAGCAATTCCTCTGAGGGGTAAAATAGATGGTCTGGTCACTTGGCTGAGGTCCAACAGAGACAGCTTGTGGAAGGAAGTACAGAGGATGTGGAGTTGGTACTGGCCGCTGGGAACACCAGCATGGCCCAGCAGCCTCAGGTGCCAAGCTATGACTGCTGCTTCCTCCCCATGTTCATGGGATAAAAGAAAGCAAGGCTTGGGAAGGGCTATGCAAGTGGGGCTTTCGTTTCTCATCAGCTTCTAGGGAAATCCATCTCTATATGGAATGTAGGAGGGTAACACAAACCATTCTTGTTTTCTGGCTCGATTTACCTTTAACCATCTATACAGAGGACATTTTGGATGGGGAATTGGTAGTGTTCTTCTATCCATCATCTCCTTGCACCTCTTCCTCATTAACAGTTCACTCTTCTCTCCAGAGATGAAACCTCTTATCTATGAAATTTTCTTCCTCAATGGATTCCACAGTGTCTTAAGCCATCTGTTTCCCTCTACCAACCTTCCCACCCACCCAGGTCCGAATTCGGCCTCTTCCCCACCCCACCCCTTCCTTCTCCTCCTCCTTCTTCCTTTTCTTCTCCTTCTCCTTTCTCCTCCTCCTCCTCCTCCCCTTCTCCTTCTCCTTCTCCTTCTCCTTCTCCTTCTCCTTCTCCTTCTCCTTCTCCTTCTCCTTCTCCTCCTCCTCCTCCTCCTTCTTCTTTTTCTTTTCTTCTTCTTCTTCTTCTTCTTCTTCTTCTTCTTCTTCTTCTTCTTCTTCTTCCTTGACGCTTTTTTATTTTAAGAATGTGGGAGAAGAGAAGGGGCAGAGAGAAAAGGGGAAAGAATCCTAAGCAGACTCTGTGCTATCAGTGTGGAGCTTGCGGTGGTGCTTGATCTCACGACTGTGAGATCGTGACCTGAGCCGCTATCAAGCATCAGACACTTAACCGACTGAACCACCCAGGCAGTCCAAGCCTCTTTTCTTCTTGACCTCAGAAGTCCAATGACCTGGACATTGGTGTCCAGGAGTGGACCTCAGATCAATGAAGCTGAATACGGGTATGAGGGGAAGTGGACCTTTTTGATCTGGGGCCAGAATCAAGCATCAGAACTCTTTAAGGTGTCTCTTTTCTCCTCTTTGACTTTTATAAAAAACGATGTAAAATGGACAGAAGGTGAAAGTGTAGTCCATGGATAGCTAGGCCTTAGACTCCAGGTTGGCACTGAGAGTGAGACAGAACTCAATTTCACAAGGTGATCGGGGAAGAACCTGATAGGGACAAGAAAGGACATGGTCCTCAAATAGGAAAAGAATGAAGACACAGGGATTGGAATAAAGACTTACAGAGAAGGCTAAGACCAAAGCCTAATTAAGTGAACTAGAGCCTATAGTGATGGTAAATGGCAGGAGACCCAAGGATACTCTGGGAACCAGGAAGAGGCTGAGTTTTATAGTGGAAGATAGGCATTCAGAGTGGTAAGAAATGGGCAACAGCAGAGAGTGAAATCAGACAAAAGAACTACATTCAATGAAATAAACTATGTCTAACTTCTAATTTTAAATATTTGGGAGCTGACACCAGATGCTAGATGCTAGATGCAGTGGCAGAGACATTTACGTGTATTTTACTTTGCTTGATCCTCATTACAGCTACAGGTGATGCTATTGCCCCCATCTTTTCAGATGGAAAAAAAGCGCAGTTTGCAACATAATTCTTGATTTCAGGCAGAAAGTGTTATGTTAAAGTAATATGAGAAAATATGATGAAACAGCAGTTTCCTTTTTACTCCGATCATTTTAGATATGAAAACTGTCACTATCTTTCCGAGATTTCATAAGTAGCCAGAATTCTTCGGAAAAAAAATCTAGCTTAGTCATTGTTTGATGCCTGGAAGTAGTTTTTCCTTAACACCATGCCAGAGGAGATTTTTGTTCAATGAGCTGTTGCTATGCTAGCCTTAGCCCTAGGATCAAACACTTTACATGTGTTGGCCCTGGGAGGGTGCCCATACCCTCAAATTGTTTGGTTTAGTCAAAGCTAGTGTTTGAACTCAATGATGGGGTCATCTGCTTGACCATAGTTAAGATTAACATAGGCTCGGGTGAGATCAAGAATTTGCAACTTTCTGCTCTAAAATTGAGTATTGAGAGATGAACCTCAGTTGTCCTTAGAATAAATCTATGCAGTGAGCAGGTTTTTGGTTAGTCTATGGCCATTCTCCTTATATATCAAAACTTGGATAGCAGAGTTGCAACATTTGCAAGACAGGGAGATTATGAAAATCTTAAGATTTTTCTCATCCATCTTATTCTTCATGGTCATATTATATTATCAGGGGACTGAATGTCACAAATGTTAAAGTATTTTGTTTCTACGTAGATTTTTTTTCCTCTTCAGCAGAAAATTATTTTGTCAGGGTGCCTAGCATTGTGTTGATGAATGAAAGTTCCTGGATTAGAGTATGTGCTTCTGTGCAACAAACTGTACTGCAATATAAAGTTACCCATGTATTGAGGGAAGAACTCAATAGAAAATTTGGAAGAATTCAGTGGAAAATTTGTCTCAAGCTCTGTCAGAAGTTACTTGCCTCAAGGCAGTAATTTGGGGTGCTTAATAGTAAGCAACAAAGGAACTCAGTCAGTACACTAATATGTCTTTATCCTTGGACTTTATTTTTCCCCTGCTTAGAAAATGGCTTCCTAAAGTTTAGGATAATGAGCCATAACTGTGTGGTAATGTAAGAGAGTCATGGAGTAGGTTGGATCTTAAAAAATGTCTCTGAACTATAAGACTTGGTTTTATAATTTCTAAACTCTGGAAGCAGTACGTTCAACATGTTATGCTATCCAGACCTCTATGTGATAGATTTTTTTTTAAACCAGGGAGCTAAATGACTACTTTATAGCCAGATAACATTTTTCCCATCACAATCATAATTACAAAATTATAATAATGTCAGAAGATAGTTGGTGAATATCTGGGATGAGAGATGGAGAGGTTAATAGAGCATTCCATACATAAATCATCTTAAACTCAAGTTATTCTGGAAGCTTGCTATTGACCAGTGGGAGGAAAAGAAAAAAGGTTAGGTAGAGAAAGAGCAGAGACATTTATAAGGATATATGAATGGCATCTAAAGTTTTCCATCTTTGTCCAATCTAGAGTCAACAAAGAGTCATGACAAATGTGTGCTTTTATTCTGGCCTGAGTAAACATCCAAGGTGGCACAATTTAATATGAGATATATGACAGTATCAGTAATATTTTTATTTGGGTAGATGGCAGCATCGGTTTCCATGTACTTAGAATGCTTGGAGTAGGATCAGGGAGAAGCTAAAAGTTTAGGAAGCAGGTGCTGGCCTTCTGGAGAAAGGCACTGATAAGACAGCTTAGTAGAACTTCTAAGAAATATTCAACCCAGCTGGAAATGAAGATAGATCTGTAGGCCCAGCAGTTATCTTAAGTGCCAGGTAGGGACCATAAAACAAAAATCTAGTTAATGCAACATAGTAAGGAGAAGAAAAATCTTCCACAGGCTACAGAAACTATTCAGTATATTAGGAACACAATGAATTCTTAAATTTCTTTGCTGCTGAGGCTGAAGTTTCTAAAAGGCTCCTGGACCTGAAAGGAGTCGTGTTTGTGAAAGGTTTTAGAGCTTAAAATTAGTGTTTTTCAAGCTTTCTGTTTAAAGATCCTGTACCGCTGTCTCCCATCTACCTTCTATTCCTGCTTTCTAAAGGAGCTTCTACCCTCCCCGCCAAAAAAATAAAATAAAGGAGATTCTAAATATTTTTTTTCTAGAAGTTTTATAGTTTTAGGTTGTATGTTTAAGTCTCTAATCCATTTTGAGTTATTTTTTGGGTACAGTGTAAGATAAGGGTTCAATTTCATTCTTCCATTTGTGGTTATCCAGTCATTCCAGCACCATTTGTTAAAGAGATGATCTTTTCACCATTGAGTAGTCTTGAATCTTTTAGCAAATATTAGTAGACTGTATATATGTGAGGATTTATTTTTGGGATATTTATTCTGTTAAAATGATAGATTTTTATGCCAGTACCACTCTCTTTTGCTTACTGTAACTTTGTCATATTGTGTGAAATCAGGAAATAAAATACCTCTGGCTTTGTATTTCTTTCTCAGGATTACTGTGTCTATTCAGGCTCTTTTGTAGTTCCATGGAAAGTCTAGAATTCTTTTTCTATTTTTGTAAAAAGTATCATTGGAATTTTCCTAGGGATTTCTTTGAATTTATGGATGGCTTTGTGTTGTATGGACATGTAAAAAGTATTAAATCTTCTGATCAATGAACATGGGATACTTTCCCATTTATTTGTGTCTTCTTTAATTTTTTTTTGTCAAAGTCTTACATTTTTTGGTGCACTGATCTTTCACTTCCTTGGTTATATTTATTCCTATTTATTTTATTGTTTCTGATGTTATTGTGAATAGACTTGCTTTAAAAAATTTTTAGATCCTTTATTGTTAGTGTGTAGAAATGAAACTGATTTCTGTATGTTGGTTTTGCATACTGCCATTTTATTAAATTTATTGTAGTTCTAACAGTTTTTAGTTTTTTGGTGGAGGCTTTAGGCTTTTTTATAAATAAGATCATATCATCTGCAAACAAAAATAATTTTACTTCTTTCTTTCTAATTTGAATGCCTCTTTGTTCATTTTTCTTGACTAATTGCTTAGGTTAGTGTTGCTAATACTGTGTTGAATAGGAGTGGTAAGAATGGAGATCCTTGTCTTGTTCATGATCCTGGAGAAAAAGCTTTCAACCTTTCATCTTTGAGTGTAATATTAGCTGTGAGCTAGCCATGTATAGCCTTTATTATGTTGAAGTATGTTCCTTCTATACTCAATTTGTTGAGAATTTTTATCATGAAAAAATGTACTTTGTAAAATTTGGGGGCAATCTATTGTGAATCATATGGTTTTCATTTTCTTTCTATTAATGTGATACATCACATTGATTTGTGTATGTTAATTATCCTTGCATTTCAAGGATAAGTCCAGCCTGATTATGATATATGATCTCTTTCTTCATTGTGTTGTTAAAATTCAGTTTGCTAGTATTTTGTTGAGAAATTTTGAATTTATATTTATCAGGGATTTTGGCCTGTAGTTTTTGTTTTTTTTGTTTTGAGTTCCCTCATCTGCATTTGTTATCAAGGTGATGCTGGTCTCATAAAGTAAGTTTGGTAATATTCCCTCCTCTTCAAATTTTTGGAAGAGTTTGAGGTTTATAGTACTTATTTAAATACATGGAGGAAATTATCTGGCTCTTGGCTTTTCTTTTTTGGGAGATTTTTGATCATTGATTGAATCTCCTTACTCATGATGGGTCTGTTTAGGTGTTGTTTCTTCTTGATTCAGTCTTGGTAGGTTGTATGTTCTAGGAGTTTATTCCTTCCTTCCTGATTATCCAGTTTGTTTCCATAAAATTGTTTATAGTAGTCTCCTATGATCCTTTGCTTTTATGTGGTATCAGTTATAATCTCTTCTGTTTCATTTCTGATGTTGAATACTCTCTGTCTCTGTCTCTGTCTCTCATTTTGTTAGTTTAGCTAAATGTTGGTCTAGTTTGTTTTTTTCCCTTAAAAAACAAGCTCTTAGTTTTGTTGATTTTTATTGTTTTCTTGTCTCTATTTCATTTATTTCTACTCTGCTCTTTACTATTTCCTCTCTTCTGCTAATTTTGGGCAACTTATTCTCTCCACCACTCCCCTCTCCCACCAGTTCCTTGAAATATAAAGTTAGGGTTTTTTTTTCTTATTACTTATTTTTTCTTTTCTTAATGTAGGCATCTACAGCTATCAGCTACCCTGTTGGAACTGGTCTTGTTGCATCACATTTGTTTTGGTATGTTGTGTTTCCATTTGTTTTGTAATATTTTTTGATTTGCCTTGTGATTTCTTCGTTGACTCATTAGTTGTTCAGGAGTATGCTGGTTAATTTCTACATATTTGTGAATTTTCCAGATTTCCTCCTGTTCCTAATTTTTTAGTTTCATACCATTATGGTTGTAAAAGATACCTGACATGATTTAATTTTTTTTAAATGTGTGAAGGCATGTTTTGTGAACTAACATATCATCTATCCTGGAGAGATGTGTGCCTGAATGTGTATTCTGCTGCTGTTAAATAGAATGTTTTGTATATGTCTGTTGATCCAGTATTGTATAAAAGTATTGTATAAAATCTTCATTTCCATATTGATTTTCTGTCTGGATGATCTATCCATTGTTGAAATTGGAGTTTTGAGGTTTCCTACTATTACTGTATTGTTGTTTATTTCTCACTTCAGATCTGTTATTCTTTGCTTAATATATTTAGGTGCTCTAATATTGGATGATTATATATTTGCAATTGTTATATCTTCAGAAAGAATTGACCCTTTTCTGGTTATATAATGACATTTATCTATTATTATTATTATTATTATTATTTTAAATTCACATCCAAGTTAGTTAGCATATAGTGCAACAATGATTTCAGGAGTAGATTCCTTAAAACCCCTTACCCATTAGCCCATCCACCCTCCCACAACTCCTCCAGCAACTCTCTGTTTGTTCTCTATATTTAAGAGTCTCTTATGTTTTGTCTCCCTCCCTGTCTTTATATTATTTTTGTTTCCCTTCCCTTATTTTCATCTGTTTTGTCTCTTAAAGTCCTCATGTGAGTGAAGTCATATGATTTTTGTCTTTCTCTGACTGACTAATCTCACTTAGCATAATACACTCCAGTTCCATCCATGTAGTTGCAAATGGCAAGATTTCATTCTTTTTGAAATATATATATATATATATATATATATATATATATATATATATACCATATCTTCTTTATCCATTCATCATTGATGGACATTTGGGCTCTTTCCATACTTTGGCTATTGTTGATAGTGCTGCTATAAACATGGGGGTGCATGTGTCCCTTCGAAACAGCACACATGTATCCCTTGGATAAATGCCTAGTAGTGCAATTGCTGGGTCGTAGGGTAGTTCTATTTTTAGTTTTTGAGGAACCTCCATACAGTTTTCCAGAGTGGCTGCACAGCTTGTCCTCCCACCAACAATGCAAAAGAGATCCTCTTTCACCACATCCTCGCCAAATCTGTTGTTGCCTGAGTTGTTAATGTTAGCCATTCTGACAGGTTTCAGGTGGTATCTCATTATGGTTTTGATTTGCATTTCCCTGATGATGAGTGATGTTGAGCATTTTTTCATGTGTCAGTTGGCCATCTGGATGTCTTCCTTGGAGAAGTGTCTATTCATGTCTTTTGCCTATTTCATTATTGGATTATTTGGTTTTTAGGTGTTGAGTTTGATAAGTTCTTTGTAGATTTTGGATACTAACCCTTTATCTGATATGTCATTTGCAAATATCTTCTCCTATTCTGTCGGTTGCCTTTTAGCTTTGCTGATTGTTTCCTTTGCTGTGCAGAAGCTTTTTATTTTGATGAGGTCCCAATAGTTCATTTTTGCTTTTATTTTCCTTGCCTCTGGAGATGTGTTGAGTAAGAAGTTGCTGCGGCCAAGATCAAAGAGGTTTTTTTCCTGCTTTCTCCTCAAGGATTTTGATGGCTTCCTGTCTTACGTTTAGGTCTTTCATCCATTTTGAGTTTATTTTTGTTTATGGTGTTAAGAAAGTGGTCCAGGTTCCTTCTTCTGCATGTCGCTGTCCAGTTTTCCCAGCACCACTTGCTGAAGAGACTGTCTTTATTCCATTGCATATTTCTTTCCTGCTTTGTCAAAGATTAGTTGGCCATATATCTGTGGGTCCATTTCTGGGTTCTCTATTCTGTTCCATTGATCTGAGTGTCTGTTTTTGTGCCAGTACCATAATGTCTTGATGATTACAGCTTTGTAATACAGCTTGAAGTCTGGGACTGTGATGTTTCCAGCTTTGCTTTTCTTTTTCAAGATTGCTTTGGCTATTCGGGGTCTTTTCTGGTTCCATACAAATTTTAGAATTATTTGTTATAGCTCTGTGAAGAATGCTGGTGTTATTTTGATAGGGATTGCATTGAATACGTAGATTGCTTTGTGTAGTATCGACCTTTTAACAGTATTTGTTCTTCCTATCCAGGAGCATAGAATGCTTTTCCATTTTTTTTGTGCCTTCTTCAATTTCTTTCATAATTTTCAGTGTATAGATTTTTCACCTCTTTGGTTAGATTTATTCCTAGGTTTTTTGTGCAACTGTAAATGGGATTGATTCCTTGATTTCTGATGCTTCATTATTGGTGTATAGGAATGCAGTTGATTTCTGTGCATTAATATTATATCCTGGGATTTTGCTGAATTCATGGATCAATTCTAGCAGTTTTTGGTGGAATATTTTGGGTTTCCCATATAGAGTATCATGTCATCTGTGAAGAGTGAAAGTTTGACCTCCTCCTGGCTGATTTGGATGCCTTTTATTTCTTCGTGTTGTCTGATTGCTGAGGCTAAGACTTCCAATACTATGTTGAGTAACAGTGATGAGAGTGGACATCCATGTCTTGTTCCTGACCGTAGGGGGAAAGCTCTCCATTTTTCCCCATTGAGAATGATATTAGCATTGGTCTTTCATATGTGGCTTTTATGATCTCGAGGTATGATCCTTCTATCCCTACTTTCTTGAGGGTTTTTATCAAGAAAGGATGCTGTATTTTGTCAAATGCCTTCTTTTCATCTATTGAGAGGATCATATGGTTCTTGTCTTTTCTTTTATTGATACAATGTATCACATTGATTGTTTTGTGGATATTGAACCAGCTCTGCATCCCAAGTATAAATCCCACTTGGATGTGGCGAATAAGTTTTTTAATGTATTGTTGGATCCAGTTGGCTGATATTAATCTTGTTGAGGATTTTTGCAGCTATGTTCATCAAGTAAATTGGTCTATAGTTCTCCTTTTTAGTGGGGTCTTTGTCTGGTTTGGGAATCAAGGTAATGCTGGCTTCATAGAAAGAGTTTGGAAGTTTTCCTTCCATTTCTACTTTTTGGAACAGCTTCAGGAGATAGGTGTTAACTCTTCCTTAAATGTTTGGTAGAATTCCCCTGGATAGCTATCTGGCCCAGGACTCTTGTTTTTTGGGAGATTTTTGATTACTAATTCTATTTCTTTACTGATTTCTTTACTGATTATGGGTCTGTTCAAATTTTCTATTTCCTTCTGTTTCAGTTTTGGTAATTTATATGTTTCTAGGAATTTTTCCATTTCTTCCAGATTGCCCATTTTATTGGCGTATAACATTTTATTGGCTTATAATATTCTCTTATTTTTTTTTTTTATTTCTGCTGTGTTGGTTGTGATCTCTCCTCTTTCATTCTTGATTTTATTTATTTGGGTCCTTTCCTTTTTCTTTTTGATCAACCTGGCTAGGGGTTTATCAATTTTGCAAATACTTTCAAGGATCCGGCTTATGGTTTCGTTGATCTGTTCTACTGTTTCTTTGGTTTCGATAGCATTGATTTCTGCTCTAATCTTTATTATTTCCTGCCTTCTGCTGATTTAGGGTTTTATTTGCTGTTCTTTTTCCAGCTCTTTAAGGTGTAAGGTTAGGTTGTGTATCTGAGACCTTTCTTTCTTCTGTAGGAAGTCCTGGATTGCTGTATACTTCCCTCTTATGACCATCTTTGCTGCATCCCAGAGATTTTGGGCTGCAGTAGTATCATTTTCATTGGCTTCCATGTACTTTTTAATTTCTTCTTTAACTTCTTATTTAGCCCATTCATTCTTTAGTAGGGTGGTCTTTAGTCTCCAAGTGTTTGTCATCTTTCCACATTTTTTCTTGTGGTTGATTTTGAGTTTCATACTGTTGTGGTCTGAAAATATGCACGGTATCATCTCGAGCTTATTGTACTTATTGAGGGCTGATTTGTGTCCCAGTAGGTAACCTATTCTGGAGAACGTTCCATATACACTGGAGAAAAATATGTATCCACTGCTTTAGGATGAAATGTTCTAAATATATCTGTTAAGTCCATCTGGTCCAGTGTGTCATTCAAAGCCTTTGTTTCCTTGTTGATTTTATGTTTAGATGATCTGTCCATTATTATAAGTGGAGTGTTAGAGTCCTCTAGTATTATGCTATTATTATCAATGAGTTTCTTTATGTTTGTGATTAATTGATTCATATATTTGAGTGCTCCACATTTGGAACATAAATGTTTACAATTTTTATGTCTTCTTGGTGGATAGACCCCTTGATTATGATATAAGGTCCTTCTTCATCTCCTATTACTGTCTTTATTTTAAAGTCTAGACTGTCTGATATAAGTATGGCTACTCTGGCTTTGTTTTGTCAACCATTAGCATGTTAGAAGGTTCTCCATCCCCTTACTTTCAATCTGAAGGTGTCTTTAGGTTTAAAGTGGGTCTCTTGTAAACAGCATATAGATGGATCTTGTTTTCTTATCCATTCTGTTACCCTATGTCTTTCGATTGGAGCACTTAGTCCATTGACATTTAGAGTGAGTACTGAAAGAGGTGAATTTATTGCCATATGTTGCCTGTAGACTTGGAGTTTTGGGTGGTGTTCTCTGGTCCTTTCTAATCTTTGTTACTTTTGGTCTTTTTTTTTTTTTTCATTTTTTCTCCCCTCAGAGAGTCCCCTTTAAAATTTCTTGCAGGGCTGGTTTAGTGGTCATGAACTCCTTTAATTTTTGTTTGTCTGGGAAAACCTTTAATCTTCTCTATTTTGAATGACAGCCTTGCTGAATAAAGAATTCTTGGCTGCATATTTTTCCGATTCAGCACATTGAATATATCCTGCCACTCCTTTCTGGCCTGCCAAGTTTCTGTGGATAGGTCTGCTGCAATCCTGATCTGTCTCCCTTGTAGGTTAAGGATTTTTTTTTCTTCCTTTTCTGCTTTCATGATTCTTTCCGTGCCTGAGTATTTTGTGAATTTGACCATGGTATGCCTTGTTGATGGTTGGTTTTTGTTGAATCTTATGGGAGTCCTCTGTACTTCCTGGATTTTAATGTCTGTGTCTTTGCCTAGGTTAGGAAAGATTTCTGCTATGATTTGCTCACATAACCCTTCTACCCCCTTTTCTCTCTTCATCTTCTGTGACCCCTGTGATTCTGATATTGTTCCTTTTTAATGAGTCACTGAATTTTCTAATTCTTAAATCATGTTCTTTTGCCTTAGTCACCCTCTTTTTTTCTGCTTCATTATTCTCCATAAGTTTGTCCTCTATATTGCTGATTTACTGCTGTGGCTCATCCATCCTTGCCACCGTGGCATCCATTTGACACTGCAGTTCATTTATAGCATTTTTTATTACATCCTGACTAGTTTTACTTCTTTTATCTCTGCAGAAAGGGATTCTAAACTATTTTCAACCCCAGCTAGTATTCTTTTTATCGTTATTCTAAATTCTGGTTCAGACATCTTGCTTGTATCTGTGTTGATTAAGTCCCTGGCTGTCATTTCTTCCTGTTCTTTCTTTCTTTTTTTAAATTTTTTTAAAACACTTACTCATTTTTGAGAGACAGAGTGTGAGTGAGAGAGGGGAAGAGAGAGAGGGAGACACAGAATCTGAAGCAGGCTCCAGGCTCTGAGCTGTCAGCACAGAGTCCAATGTGAGCCTCGAACTCATAGAGCACAAGATCATGACCTGAGCTGAAGTCAGATGCCTAACTGACTGAGCCACCCAGGTGCCCCTCTTCCTGTTCTTTCTTTTGGGGTGAATTCCTTCATTTCATCATTTTGAAGAAATAAAAGGAATTAATAAAGTAAAAAAAAAAGTAAAAAATGTAAAACAACACAAAAAGGTCAAATGAAGGATTCTAGATCCTAGTTGTGTTTGGTTCTGGTTGTTGAAAGGAGCTTGATAGACTACAGAAAAGAGGGATAGATAAGAAAAGAAAATTTAAAAAAGGAAGAAAGAAAAAAAGAAAAAAGAAAAAGAAGAAAAGGAAAACGTTTGAAAACTTGAAAAAAATGTGTACAATAAAAGAATAAAATGAAATGATGGAAGAAAAAAGAATTTTAAAAAATTACAAAAAAAGTAAAAAAATATAGTAGCAAGAAGTTAAAGAAAAACCTTTCTAATAAAAATGGAAAACAAAAATAAATTTTTTCTCTTTCTGTATTCAAGAATAAGAAAAGAAATGAAAAAGAAAAAAAATTGAATAGATGGACCAGCAAACAGACTGAAATACGATTGAAATTACATTGGTTTCCTCTAGAAGTCAAACTATGAAGCATTTTATAGTCTGGAAACTAAGCAGGCAGAAAGACTTGTGGTGTTCCTGAAGTTCCTGTGTTGGCCCAGCTGGGTGGGGGTTAGTGTAATGGCTTTGTTCTCCACTAGATGGCACTGCTTAGCTTACTGGGGTGGATTGTTGTGGTGCATGTAGGCGTGTATGCGCATGCATGGAAGGGGTGAAAATGGCATCACCCAGCTCCCTGTCTGTAGTATCAGAACTCTGTGCTCTCCCCTTCCAGCAATCAAACACAGTTCCTTTGTCTCCAGCTTTTGTCCACTCCCCGCTTTTACACTCTTCGTGACCAAGCCAGGCAGCGCCTCTCTCCTGAGTTTCATCTCAGATGCAGCTGTGTTTCCCAACCCCTCATTTCAGAGGGAATGTGTCTTTGATCCGTTCCCACCCTCTGGGGGAGGGTCTCACCAAGCAATGGACTGGTGCCTGCCCATTCCCAGGAACATTCATGAGACCCTGCCTCTGCCGCCCAGCCCCAGGAACATTCACAAGACAATGCAGCTGCTGCCCACCGCTAGAAACATTCAGAAGACCCTGCTGCTTTTGCTGCCCACCCCCAGGAATGTTCTTGAGACCATGCCACTGCTGATGCCCAGAGACCACTGCTGGGTTTTGTACATCCCTTCACTTTAAGCCTATGTGTATTCTTATAGGCTGAAGCTGAAGGAGGTTTTTATAGGCAGCATATAGATGAATTTTATTTTTTATTTATTCAGCCACTTTTGACTGGAGAACTCTGTTGATTGGAGAACTCAATCCATTCACATTTAAGTAGCTATTGATAGTAAGGACTTATTAATGCCCTCTTATTGATTTTTGGGGGCTGTTTTGTAATTTCTTTATTCCTTTCTTTCTTTCTCTTTCTCTTGTTGTCTTTTTTGGAGAATTCCTGATTTTCCTCAGTGATATGCTTTGATATCTTTTTCTACCTTTTGTGAACCTACTGTAGTTTTTTTGCTTTATGGAACCTACATAAACAAGTTATAGTTATAATAGTTTACTTTGAACTGATAACTACTTAACTTTTATAACATACAAAAACTCTACTTTTTTACTCCTCCATTGACATTTTATATTTTGATGTAATTTAAAACTTTTAATATTGTGCATCTATTAACAAATTATTGTAGCCATAGCTATTTTTTTAATGTTTATTTATTTTTGACACACAGAGAGAGACAGAGCATGAGTGGGGGAAGGGCAGAGAGAGAGGGAGACACAGAACCCAAAGCAGGCTCCAGGCTCGGAGCTATCAGCACAGAGCCCTATGCAGGGCTCGAACTCACAGACTGCGAGATCATGACCTGAGCCAAAGTCGGATGCTCAACCGACTGAGCCACCCAGGCTCCTCTATATCTATGTTTAATACTTTTATTCTTTAATCTTTATGGTAGAGTTAAGTGACTAATACATCACCATATTACAGCATTGGAATATTTTGATTCTGACTATATACTTACCTTTATCAGGATGTTTCATATATTCATGTGCCTTCATGTTACTAATTAGCATCCTTTAATTTCAGCATGAAGAACTCCTTTTAGCATTTCTCGTAAGGCAGGTCTAGTGGTGCTAAACTTCCTCACTTTTTGTTGGGGAAAAACCTAACTCTCTCCTTCATTTCTGAAGGACAGCTTTATTGAGAAGAGTGTTCTTGGTTGGTAGGTTTGTTGTTGTTGTTGCTTTTAAACACTTTGAGTATATCATTCTGATCTCTCTGGGGCTGTATGGTTTCTCCTGAGAATTCTGCTGATAGTTTATGGAGGTTTCTTGTATGTGAGGACTTTTGTTTTCTCTTGCTGCTCTCCAAATTCTCCATCTTTGATTTTAGACTTTTTTTTAACAGTTTTTTTTAATGTTTATTTATTTTTGAGAGAGACAGAGACAGAATGTGAATGGGTTAGGGGCAGAGAGAGAGGGAGACACAGAATCCAAAGCAGGCTCCAGGCTCTGAGCAGTCAGCACAGAGCCCGACGTGGGGCTCAAATTCACAAGCTGTGAGATCATGACCTGAGCCAAAGTTGGATGCTCAACCAACTGAGCCACCCAGGTGCCCCTCATTTTAGACTTTTATTATAACGTGACTTGGAGATCTTTTGGGGTCGAAAATCTGTGAGGATCTGTGAGTCATGAACTTAGGTGTCTAGAACTTTCCCCACTTTGTGAAGTTTTCAGCCATTCTATAGTTAAACAAGCCACTGATCCCTCCCCTCCCCAGTTTGTCTATCTCTTTTCTTCCTGGGACTCTGATAATGTGGAGCTTGTTTCTCTTAAGGCTATCCATAATTTATGTAGATTTTCTACACATTTAAAAAAATCCCTTTTTCTTCTCCTCTCTGGATAATTTCAAATAACTTATCCTTGAATTCATTGATTGTTTTCCTTCTGTTTGGTCAAATCTGCTGTGAACTTTCTCTTGAATTCTTTGGTTCTGTTACTGTATTCTTCAGCTCTAGGATTTCTGTATTTGTTTCTTTGTTTTTTAATTTAATGGCTTCTATTTCTTTGTTGAACTTCTTATATTGTTCCTGCGTGGTTTTCCTTATGTTTTAAGCTGTCAATCTGTGCTTAATGTAGTTCACTGAATTTCTTTTAAAGAATTATGTTTTTGCCTGATAGTTCCTAGACCTCTATTTCTTCAGGGCCAGTTATGGGAGCTTTATGAGTTTCCTTTAGTGGTTTTACATTTACTTGATTCTTTGTGATCCTTGTATCCTTAGTATCTGTGCTCTTGAGGAAGTGATTTTGTCTTCCAGCTTGTTTCAGTCGCTGGGTGGGGCTTCTGACTTGTTTTCCTGCCCTAGTAGGCTGTAAGACATGCTTCTGCTGCTACCCAGTGTCTCTGGCTAGGCTTCTCTGTTTGGCAAAGTTGGAGGATATGCTCAGCATTGATTGGAACCAGTGATTTGCTTCCTGTTCACGTGGGGCTCTAGAATGGGCTGTATGGCCAGGATGGCTTGCCAGCTGGAGACCCAAATCGAACAGTACTGACAGGCTCCACGGCCAGACAAGGCCATGGACTCAGGTCTGCAGGTGAGCAGAGCTGCTTGTTGAGATCTTTATTCAAGTGTTGCTACCAACAGGAACACAGTCTGCCAAGATCTGTGTGCTGGTTGCTGTGAGTCCCATCCCCCTCTCCATCTCTAACTGATTCCCCAGTGATCCCTGTGATCAATATCTATTTGGGCTCCTTGTCTCAGAATGCTGGGGAACCTGGGTGTCTACCTTAATTCTGCGTTTCTCACTGGAGAAACTTCAGGCCCAGCGAGACCCCTTAGTGTGGTGGTATACTGGTCTGGGGGAAGGGTGATGCAGTCAAAGTGAAACTTTCTCTTTTCCTTCTTAGTTTGTTTTCTTGTTCCATGGAGGTCTTCTGCCTCACCTCTGGGTTGTAGAATCTTCGCAAAGGTATTTTGTCTACAGATAGTTGCTAGTCGTTCTTTCTGTGAAGGGTCTTGAGTTAGGACCACCTCTTTTGCCATCTTGCTGGTCTGTGATCTCTTGGTCATTGAAAATAATTCTCTTAATCAATTAGTTAAATTATCCTCATTCTATGGATAGATAAAAGGGTGTAAAATGTAAAGAATTCCATACAAAATCCTAAGAAGTAAATTGTATTTTTTTGTTTTAGTTTGAGATCCTCTAAATTTCCCCCTCCATCCACCATTGGGCCGGACGTCATAGTTGGGGAAAGACTATTAAGATGAATAGCACTGTGCAAAGCAGGTGCTGAGAGTTAGATCTGCTGCTGCCAATAGCAGGTGCTTCTATGGCTATTCTAGGATTCTGTGATGCTAATTAATTTAGAAACATCTTCCAATTTTATTGCAAGTTTCCCATTAACAATACTCTCTCTGTAACACTTACCTGTCAATACTTAAGATTTCCGTGATAATTATTTCCCTCTTACCTCCACATTTACCCTTCTCTAATATGCTCTATTGATCTTGTGGTTGTTGCTGCGAATTACGTTTCCTTTATTCCTTTTTTAGCTAACTTCTTTGCCAGTCTCTGCCAGTAAGACACAGCAGAGGAAGATGTTAAGTAGATCTAGGGAAAAGGGACTATCTTTCTGTATTCTTGCTGTTTTCTTTACTGTAGCCTTAGCAGCCGCACATCTGCAGAGCAATAGGCACGGGCTTAGTCCTGCAGCATCTTTAGGAGTTTCTAGAACAAGCGTCAGTGAAACTCTGTCCAGAGGCACACCCATCAGCTTGGCTGAACCCTTCCTAGTCCACTGATCTCAGAGGACTTCTAGGTTCCCAGCTTCTTCCCTTTGTTTCCCCAGCCCTAGGGGTAGGAGCTAATTCTTGTTGTTATCTGTGTTGTACTTTCTGTTGTTTTGGCAAGGCTGATAAATTACATTAGCATTCAGCTGAGGTATTTCTAGCCACTTCTGGATTAGAGATTTAGGAACTAAATCTTTTTTGTCAATAAATTATCTCCGGTCTAGGAAGTTGTGGTTCTATGTGCATGGTTTATATACCACTCTATTTCTCTGCTTTATACCTTTTACTGATTTTCACAAGCATGGAACAAATTATTAGCAACCGTCTCTATAGTAACAATGTATCCTATTGGGAGTCAAACCCGTGGTACTTACCTATAGGAAAGAACTTAGTTTATCTTGTAGCAGTGTATTGGTGAAAACTAAGATAACTTACAGTCAGTTATTTCTGTTCTTCAGGAAATTATCCCCAAGAATCAGAACTGAATAAGAATTCTGAACTCCATTCCATAACACTGAATCCTACTCAGAGACTATGGTTCAAGAGACTTAGGCTGGCCAAAGTTCTTTGGAAGGGGCAATAAGAATCTTTAACTTAAAAAAAAAACATATTTTTTTTTCTTAGTTGTATTGGATAAATATGGAGCAAAGTAAACCTTGATGGGATGGACCCACTTGAACAAACTTTCAGAATGCGGTTTCCAACCACCATTAATATCCTGGATAACTAAGAAGCGATCACTGCTGCAGAGTCATATAGCTCTGCCACCTTCCCTTTGCTTTATTTTCTTTCTACCTGTATTTCCTAAAAACGAATTTCAAATTTTAAAAAGAAGTCATTACCTACTTTGATTCCCTTACGGACTTGTGCACACAGCTTTATTGAGGTATAACGAATATCCAATAAACTGCACATATTAAAATTTGACCAATTTCAACATGTGTATATACCCACAAAACTATCACCACAGTTACTGCAAAAGCCATTTCCATGAATTCCTAACGTTCCCTAATGTTCCTTTGTAGTTCAACTCTTCCATCATCCCCGCCCCCAAACAGTCACCTGCTTTCTGTCATGATATATTAATTGATTTTTTTTCCAGATTTTTACATAGATGGAACCATATATTATATACACTGTTGTGGGTGAAAGGGACCTGGCTTCTGTCGCTTAGCATATCTGTTTTGAAAATTTCCCATGTTATTGTCTGTATCAATAGTTTGCTGTCTTTTTTTAAATTACTAAGTGGTATTCTATCGTGTGATTATACCGTGGCTTCTTAATTCACTTGTTGACTGCCATCTGGGTTGTTTTGTAGCTTTTAGCTTTTTTTTTTTTTTTTTGTAGCTTTTAGCTTTTAATAAAACATCTCAAATAAATCTCCTAAGGACATTTATGTATAAACAAGTCTGTGTGGAAATAGACTTTCATTCCTTAATTTTCCATTTCTCTAGAAGTGGAAATGCTACATCATAGCCTAGTTCTATGCTTAATTTTGCAAGATTCTGTTAGACAATTTTAAAAAATGATTGAACTATTTTATGTTACCACCAGGAGTTGTTCCACATCCTCACAAACACTTGATATGGTCATTGTTTTTAATTTTAGCAATTCAAATGGGTATTTTATGCTGGTTTAAATTTGCACTTCACTTTTGACTAATGATGTTGAACATCTTCTCATATGTTTATTTCCTATCAGTAAATCTTCTTTGCCAAAGTGTCTGCTCAAATATCTCTTTTTTTTAAACTAGGATCTGTGTCTTCTTCCCCTCCCCTCCTTCCTCCTCCTCCTCCTCCCCCTCCCCTTTCTTCCTCTCCTCCTCCTCCTCCTCCTTCTTCTTCTTGTTTTTATTTTAAATCTTGTTAGTTAACATACAGTGTCATATTAGTTTCCGTTCTAGAACATAATAATTCAGCAATTACATACAACACCTGGTGCTCATCACAAATGCACTCCTTAATCCTCATCACCTATTTCACCCATCCCCCCACCCACCTCCCCTCTGGTAACCATCAGTTTTTTCTCTATAGTTGAGTCTGTTTCTTGGTTTGCCTCTATTTCTCTCTTTTCCCTTTGCACATTTGTTTTGTTTCTTAATTTCCATGTATGAGTGAAATCATATGGTATTTGTCTTTCTCTGACTAATTTATTTGGCTTAGCATTATACTCTCTAGTTCTATCCACATCATTATAAATGACAAGATTTCATTCTTTTTATGGAAGAATAGTATTTCATTGTATATATATTTGTGTGTGTGTGTGTATATATATATATATATATACATATATATGTGTGTGTATATATATATATATATACACACACATATATATGTATATATATATATATATATAGAGAGAGAGAGAGAGAGAGAGTGTATATACACATATACACTAATTCTATATCCATTCATCAATTGATGGACCCTTGGGTTGCTTCCATATCTTGGCTATTATGAATAATGCTGCAATAAACATGGGGGTGCACGTACCCCTTTCAATTAGTGTTTTTGTATTCTTTGGGTAAATATGCAGTAGAGTGATTGCTGGATCATAGGGTAGTTTTATTTTTAGCTTTTTAGTTTAATTAACTTTATTTATTTATTTTTGAGAGAGAGAGAGTGAGTGTGAGTGGGGGAGGGGCAGAGACAGAGGGAGGGAGAGACTCCCAATCAGTCTCTGCATTGTTAGCATGGAGCCCGACATGGGGCTCGATCTCACGAATCCCGAGATCATGACCTGAGCTGAAATCAAGAGTCGGATGTTTAACTGACTGAGCCACCCAGGAACCCCTATTTTTAACTTTTTGAAAAATGCCCATACTGTCTTCCCCAGTGGATGCACCAGTTTGTATTCCTACCAACAGTGCAAAAGGGTTCCTTTTTCTCCACATCCCTGACAACACCTGTTGTTTCTTGTGTTGTTGATTTTAGCCATTCTGACAGATGTGGGTGAGGTGATATCTCATTGTAATTTTGATTTACATTTCCCTGATGGCAAGTGATGACCATCTTTTCAGGTGTCTATTTGCCACCTGGATATCTTCTTTGGAGAAATGTCTGTTCATGTTTTCTGCCCTTTTTTGATCGGATTATTCATTTTTTAGGTGTTGAGTTTTGTAAGTTCTTTATATATTTTGGATACTCTTAATTAGATATGTAATTTGCAGATGTATTCTCCCATTCTGTAGGTTGTCTTTTAGTTTTGTTGATTGTTTCCTTCACTATGCAGAAGCTTTTAATTTTGACGTAATGCCAATAGTTTATTTGTGCTTTTGTTTCCCTTACGTCAGGGGAGAAAAAATTTGCTATGGTTGATGTCAGAGAAGTTACTGCCTATATTATCTTACAGAATTTTTGCGATTTCCCGTCTCACCTTTAGGTGTTTAATCTATTTTGAATTTATTTTTGTGTGTGGTGTAAGAAAGTGGTCCAGTTTCATTCTTTTGCATGTTGCTGTCCAGTTTTCCCAACACCATTTGTTGAAGTGACTATCTTTTTCCCATTGGATATTCTTTCCTGCTTTGTTGAAGATTAATTGATCATATAATTGTGGGGTTATTTCTGGGTTTTCTATTGCCATCTGTTGATCTATGTGTCTATTTTTGTGCCAGCACCATACTGTTTTGATTACTACAGCTTTGTATTATAACTTGAAGTCTAAGATTCTGATGCCTCCAGCTTTGCTTTTCTTTTTCAAGATTGCTTTGGCTATTTGGTGTCTTTTCTGCTTCCATACAAATTTTAGGATTGTTTGTTCTGGTTCTGTGAAAAATGCTGTTGGTATTTTGATAAGGATTGCATTAAATACATAGATTTCTTTGGGTAGTATAGACATTTTAACAATACTTGCCCTTTCAATCTGTGAGCATGGAATGTCTTTCTATTTTTGTGTCATCTTCAATTTATTTCATCAATGTTTTGTACTTTTCACAGTACAGATCTTTCACCTCTTTGATTAGTTGTTTTTCTAGGTATCTTATTATTTTTGGTGTAATTGTAAATGGGATTTTTTTTCTTAATTTCTCTTTCTTCTGCTTCATTATTGGTGTATAGAAATGCAACAGATTTCTGTACATTGATTTTGTATTCTGTGACTTTATTGAATTCGTTTGTCAGTTCTAGGAGTTTTTTGGTGAAGTTTTCAGATTTTCTATATATAGTATCATGTCATTCAAATAGTTAAAGTCTTACTTCTTGCTTACCAATTTGGATGCCTTTTATTTCTTTTTGTTATCTGTTTGCCGTGGGTAGGACTTCTAGTACTATGTTGAACAGAAGTGATGAGAGTTGACACCTTTGTTTTCTTCCTAACCTTAGGGGAAAGTTGTCAGTTTTTCACGATTAAGGATGCTCTTAGCTGTGGACTTTTCATACTTGGCTTTTATTATGTTGAGGTATGTTCCCTCCAAAGCTACTTTGTTGAGGGAATGGATGTTGTACCATGTTAAAAACTTTTTCTGCATCTATTGAAATGATCATATGGTTCTTATCCTTTCTTTTATTGATGTGATGTATCATGTTGATTGATTTGGAAACATTGAGCTATCCTTGCAACCTCGGAATAAATCTCACTTCATGATGGTGGATGATTTTTTTAATGTATGGTTGGATTTGGTTTGCTAATATTTTGTTGAGGACTTTTGCATCTATGTCCATGGGAGATATTGGCCTATAGTTCTCTCTTTTTGTGGCATGTTTGTCTGATTTTGGTATTGGTGTAATGCTGGCTCCTTAGAAAGAATTTGGGTTTTCCTTTCTTTTCTATTTTTTTTTTTGAATAGTTTGAGAAGAATAGGTATTAATTCTTCTTTAAATGTTTGTTAGAATTTACTTGTGAAGCCATCTGGTCCTGGACTTTTGTTTTGGGAGTTTTTTGATTACTCATTAAATTTCTTTGCTGGTAATTTGTTCAAATTTTCTATTTCTTCCTGTTTCAGTTTTGGTAGGTTATATGTTTCTAAGAATTTATCCATTTCTTCTAGGTTGTCCAAATGTTGGCATATAGTTTTTCATAATATTCTGTTACAGTTGTTTGTATTTCTCTGGCGTTCGTTGTTATTTCTCCTCTCTCATTTGTGATTTTATTTATTCGAGTCCTTTCTCTCTTTTTCTTGATAAACCTAACTAGAGGTTTATCAATTTTATTGATTTTTTTTTCAAAGAACCGGATCCTAGTTTCATTGTTCTGCTCTATTTTTTTCTATATCACTTATTTCTGCTCTAATCTTTATTATTTCCTTCCTTCTGCTGGTTTTAGGTTTCGCTTGTTGTTCTTTTTCTATCTCCTTTAGGTGTAAGGTTAGGTTGTTTATTTGATATCTTTGTTGCTTCTTGAGTTAGGCTTGTAGTGCTATAAACTTCCCTCATAGAACCACTTTTGCTGCATCCCAAAGGGTTTAGACCATTGAGTTTTAGTTTTCATTCATTTCCATGTACTTTTTTATTTCTTCTTTGATTTCCTGGTTGACCCATTCATTGTTTAGTAGCATGTTATTTAAGCTCCATGTATTTTTGGTCTTTCCAGACTTTTCTTCTGGTTGACTTCTAGTTTCATAGCATTGTGGTTAGAAAAGATGCATGGTATGACTTTGATCTTTTCGTATTTGTTGAGGCTTGTTTTGTGCCCTAATATATGATCTCTTCTGGAGAATGTTCCACGTGCACTTGAAAAGAATGTGTATTCTGCTGTTTTGGGATGGAATGTTCTGAATATATCCGTTAAATCCATCTAGTCCAGTGTGTCATTCAAAGCCATTGTTTCCTTGTTGATTTTCTGTCTGGATGATCTGTCTATTGATGTAAGTGGGGTGTAAAAGCTCCTTACTATTATTGTATAATTATTGATTATTCCTTTATATTTGTTATTACTGACTTTTTATATTTGGATGCCTCATTTTGGGTGCATAAATATTTACAATTGTTACATCTTCTTGTTGTATTGCCCTTTATTATTATATAATGTCCTTCTTTGTCTCTTTACAGTCTTTATTTTAGTATCAGTTATTTCTGATGTAAATATTGCTACTCTGGCTTTCATTTGACATCCATTTGTATGACAAATGATTCTCCATCCCCTCACTTTCAGTCGGCAGGTGTCTTTAGGTCTAAAATGAGTTTCCTGTAGGTGGCATATAGATGGGTCTTATTTTTTTTTAAATTTATTCTGTCATCCTATATCTTTTGATTGGAGAATTTATTTGCACTCAAGATGATTATTGATAGATATATGTTTGTTGCCATTTTATTATTTGTTTTGTGGTTGTTTCTGAAGATTTTCTCTGATTCTGTCTTGTCTTTCTTTCATTGTTTTTTGGTTTTCTTTAGTGATATTTGGATTTATTTTTCTTATTCTTTAAATATTTATTAGTGGTTTTTGATTTGTGGTTACCATTAGGTTTGTATGTAACATCTTCTGCAAATAGCAGTCTATATTAAGTAGATGGTCATTTAAGTTTGAACCCATTCTTTACACCTCCCTTTCCCATTTGTTAGGAATATGAGTTCATATTTTATATCCTTTTATTTTGTGACTTCCTTGGCTAATATTTTCTAAAAATATTTATTTTTACTGCTTTTGTGTTTCCTACTTTCATATTGTCACTTTTGGTCTTTCCTGCAGGGCTGGTTTAGTGGTCACAAACTCCTTTAAATTTGTCTGGGAAACTCTTTATCTTTACTTTTATTCTGAATGATCACCTTGCTGGATAGAATATTATCAGCTGCAGTTTTTTTGCCATTCAGCACTTTGAGTATATCATGCTACTCCCTTCAGGCATGGAAAGTTTCTGCTAAAAAGTCCCCTGATAGTCTTATGGGGTTTTCCCTTGTATGTAATTGTCTTATTTAGTTTTACCGCTTTAAATTTTTTTGCTTTACCATTATATTTTGCCATTTTAATTATGATATGTCTTGGTGTGGATCTGCTTTTGGTGATTTTGTTGGTGGTCCTCTGTGCCTACTTGATCTGGATATCTGTTTCCTTCCCCAGTTTAGGTAAGTTTTCAGCTATTATTTCTTCAAATAAATTTTCTGCCCGCATTTCTCTCTCTTCTTTTTCTGGGACTTCTATAATGTGAATGTTATTACATCTGATGTAATATCTGATGGAGTCACTGAGTTCCCTAAGTCTGTTCTTGTTTCGCATAATTCATTTTTCTCTTTTGTTCAGCTTGATTACTTTCCGTTACTCTGTTTTCTAGGTCATTAATTCATTCCTCTGATTCTTCCAGCCTGCCGTTCATTCCATCAAGTGTGTTTCTCATTTCATTTATTGAGCCTTTTATCTTTGCTGTTATTCCTGATCTCTGTCTTAAATATCTCACTCACATCTTCTGCTTTTAAGTCCAGTGAGTATCTTTATGATCATTACTTTAAATTCTCTATCAGGCATTTTACTTATATATATTTCACTGAGATCTCTGGCCATGGCCTTATCCTGTTCTTTCATTTGGGACAAATTCCTCTGCCTTCTCATTGTGTCGAAGTCTTACGCCTGCTTCTCCATGTTAGGAAAGTCAGCTACTTCTCCTGTTATTAAGGATAATAGCCTTAAGAAGAATTCCCAGGTTGGGAGAAGTGTTGTTGGCAGGGGTTTGGGCTAGTTTTCTGGGAGGGAGCGTGCTGCACTGGGACTGAGGCAAATATGACTGGGTGGGGTGGCTCCACTGGAGAATGGGGGGTGTAGGGCTTTGTGGAAGCAAGTTAGGTAGCCAGTGTCAGCACTCTGCTGGTTCCTGCAGGTGGTCCTGTACTTATGCTGAATGGCAGGGGAGAGAAATGGCACAGGTCAGTTTCTTTCTTCCCAGAGGGATCTCTCTGTGAATTCTACCTCTCTGAGACAAGCTCCAGGATGAGCAAATAACGTCCCTACTCTGTGCCCCAGCACTCTTCAGATCCCTGCTTCCATACTGTATGTCCTTTGGCTGTTTGCCTGCCTTCTCTCCGAGACCAGTACAATGCCCTCTGGGCTCTCCCTGAGCCAAGTCTGCTTTTAAAACTCCAGGCGTTAAGCCATACTGGTTGCAAGAACTCATGAAATTCAGCCCCTCTCACTTTTCAAGCCAATTCCAATGAGCATTTGTCTTCTTTGTGTGCGCTCCTGTGTGTTAGTCTGTCTTGCTCTTTTCCATGACCTCGGCTCACTCCTCACTGCAGTGGCCAGGATCCATTTCTCTCCCAAACTATGACTCCACACTTCCTACCTTCTTTGATGTTGTCTCTTCTCTACTTTTAGTAGTGGAGTTGTTCTGGCAATCTTCAGGTTGATTGCTGGGGTATTTGCGATGATTTGCTAGTTATCTAGTTGTATTCATTGGATGAGGTGAGCCGAGGGTCCTCCTACTCTGCTGCCATCTTCCCTGATCTCCATTTGTCTTATTGTTATTGAGTTATATAAATTATTTACATATTCTGGATTAAAGCTCCTTGTGAATTACATAGTTTCCAATATTTTCCCCCAGGCTGTGGTTTGCTGTTTCATTTCCCTAAAAATGGGTGTTAAAGATCAGGATAAGTTTGTAATTTTGATAGTCATATTTATCAATTATTTTCTTTAATGGATCATACTTTAGTGTTTTTTTCTAGTGGTGTTTTTCTTGATGTAAAGTCACAAAACTTTTCTCCAATCTTTTTTTTCTTTTTTCTTTTTAGTTTTTAATTTCTTAATTTTTTATTTTTTAAAATTTACATCCAAATTAGTTAGCATATAGTGAAACAATGATTTCAGGAGTAGATTCCTTAATGCCCCTTACCCATTTAGCCCATCCCCCCTGCCCGAACCCTTCTAGCAACGCTCAGTTTGTTCTCCATATTTATGAGTCTCTTTTGTTTCATCCCCCTTCCTGTTTTTATATTATTTTTGTTTCCCTTCCTTATGTTCATCTGTTTTGTCTCTTAAAGTCCTCATATGAGTGAAGTCATATGATTTTTGTCTTTCTCTGACTGACTAATTTCACTTAGCATAATACCCTCCAGTTCCATCCACGTTGTTGCAAATGGCAAGATTTCATTCTTTTTGATTGCCGAGTAATACTCCATTGTATATATATACCACATCTTCTTTATCATTCATCATTGATGGACATTTGGGCTCTTTCCATACTTTGGCTATTGTTGATAGTGCTGCTATAAACATGGGGGTGCTATAAACAGCACACCTGTATCCCTTGGATAAATGCCTAGTAGTGCAATTGCTGGGTAGTTCTATTTTGAGTTTTTTGAGGAACCTCCACACTGTTTTCCAGAGTGGCTGCACCAGCTTGCATTGCCACCAACAATGCAAAAGAGATCCTCTTTCTCCACATCCTCACCAACATCTGTTGTTGCCTGAGTTGTTAATGATACCAATTCTGACAGGTGTAAGGTGGTATCTCATTGTGGTTTTGATTTGTATTTCCCTGATGATGAGTGATGTTGAGCATTTTTTCATGTGTCGGTTGGCCATCTGGATGTCTTCCTTGGAGAAGTGTCTATTCGTGTCTTTTGCCCATTTCTTCACTGGATTATTTGTTTTTTGGGTGTTGAGTTTGATAAGTCTTTGTAGATTTTGGATACTAACCCTTCATCTGATATGTCATTTGCAAATATCTTCTCCCATTCTGTTGGTTGCCTTTTAGTTTTGCTGATTGTTTCCTTTGCTGTGCAGAAGCTTTTTATTTTGATGAGGTCCCAATATTTCAGTTTTGCTTTTGTTTCCCTGCCTCTGGAGACGTGTTGAGTAAGAAGTTGCTGCGGCCAAGATCAAAGAGGTTGTTTCCTGCTTTCTCCTCAAGGATTTTGATGGCTTCCTGTCTTACGTTTAGGTCTTTCATCCATTTTGAGTTTATTTTTGTTTATGGTGTAAGAAAGTGGTCCAGGTTCATTCTTCTGCATGTTGCTGTCCAGTTTTCCCAGAACCACTTCCTGAAGAGACTGTCTTTATTCCATTGCATATTCTTTCCTGCTTTGTCAAAGATTAGTTGGCCATATGTTTGTGGGTCCATTTCTGGGTTCTCTATTCTGTTCCATTGATCTGAGTGTCTGCTCTTGTGCCAGTACCATACTGTCTTGATGATAACAGCTTTGTAGTATAGCTTGAAGTCCAGGATTGTGATGCCTCCTGCTTTGGTTTTCTCTTTCAGGATTTCTTTGGCTATTCGGGGTCTTTTCTGGTTCCATACAAATTTTAGGATTATTTGTTCTAGCTCTGTGAAGAATGCTGGTGTTATTTTGATAAGGATTGCATTGAATACGTAGATTGCTTTGGGTAGTATCAACATTTTAACAATATTTGTTCTTCTTATCCAGGAGCATGGCATCTTTTTCTAGTTTTTTGTGTCTTCTTCAATTTCTTTCATAAGCTTTCTATAGTTTTCAGTGTATAGATTTTTCACCTCTTTGGTTAGATTTATTCCTAGGTATTTTTTGTTTTTTTGTGCAACTGTAAATGGGATCGATTCCTTGATTTCTCTTTCTGTCACTTCATTGTTGGTGTATAGGAATGCAACCGATTTCTGGGCATTGATTTTATATCCTGCAACTTTGCTGAATTCATGCATTAATTCTAGCAGTTTTTTGGTAATGTGATCTCGAGGTATGCTCCTTCTATCCCTAATTTCTTGAGGGATTATATCTTTTTATCAAGAAAGGATGCTGTATTTTGTCAAATGCTTTCTCTGCATCTATTGAGAGGATCATATGGTTCTTCTCCTTTCTTTTATCGATGTGATGAATCACATTAATTGTTTTGCACATATTGAACCAGCCCTGCATCCCAGGTATAAATACCACTTGGTCGTGGTGAATAGTTTTTTTAATGTATTGTTGGATCCAGTTGGCTAATATCTTGTTGAGGATTTTTGCAGCTATGTTCATCAGGGAAATTGGTATATAGTTCTCCTTTTTAGTGGGGTTTCTGTCTGGTTTTGGAATCAAAGTAATGCTGGCTTCATGGAAAGGGTTTGGAAGTTTTCCTTTCGTTTCTATTTTTTGGAACAGTTTCAAGAGAATAGGTGTTAACTCTTCCTTAAATGTTTGGTAGAATTCCCCTGGAAAGCCATCTGGCCCAGGACTCTTGTTTTTTGGCAGATTTTTGATTACTACTTCGATTTTCTTACTGGTTATAGGTCTGTTCAAATTTTCTATTTCTTCCTGTTTCAGTTTTGGTAGTGTATATTTTTCTTGGAATTTGCCCATTTTTTCCAGATTACCCATTTTATTGGCATATAATTGCTCATAATATTCTCTTATTATGGTTTTTATTTCTGCTGTGTTGGTTGTGATCTCTCCTCTTTCATTCTTGATTTTATTTATTTGGGTCCTTTACTTTTTCTTCTTGATCAAACTGGCTAGTGGTTTATCAATTTTGATAAGTCTTTCAAAGAACCAGCTTCTGGTTTCATTGATCTGTTCTAATGTTTTTTGCTTTTGATAGCATTAATTTCTCCTCTAATCTTTATTACTTCCTGTTTTCTGCTGTTTTGGGGTTTTATTTGCTGTTCTTTTTCCAGCTCCTTAAGGCGTAAAATTTGGTTGTGTATCTGAGATCTTTCTTCCTTCTTTAGGAAGTCCTGGATTGCTATATACTTTCGTCTTATGACTGCCTTTGCTGCGTCCCAGAGGTTTGGGGCTGTGGTGTTACCATTTTCAATGACTTCCATATACTTTTTAATTTCCTCTTTAACTGCTTGGTGAGCCCCTTCATTCTTTAGTAGGATGTTTTTCAGTCTCCAAGTGTTTGTCACCTTTCCAAATTTTTTTCTTGTGGTTGATTTTGAGTTTCATAGTGCTGTCGTCTGAAAATATGCATAGGATGATCTCGATCTTTTTGTACTTACTTAGGGCTGATTTGTGTCCCAGTATATGGTCTATTCTGGAGATGTTCCATGTGCACTGGAGAAGAATGTATATTCTGCTGCTTTAGGATGAAGTGTTCTGAATATGTCTGTTAAGTCCATCCGGTACAGTGTGTCATTCAAAGCCATTGTCTCCTTGTTGATTTTTTGATTAGATGATCTGTCCATTGTTGTGAGAGGGGTGTTGAAGTCTCCTACTATTATGGTATTACTATCGATGAGTTTCTTTACGTTTGTGATTAATTAATTTATATATTTGGGTGCTCCACATTTGGCTCATAAATGTTTACAATTGTTAGGTCTTCTTGGTGGATAGACCCTTTGATTATGATATAATGCCCTTCTGCATCTCTTGATATAGTCTTTATTTTAAAGTCTAGGTTGTCTGATATAAGTGTGGCTACTCTGGCTTTCTTTTGTTAACCATTAGCATTATACATTGTTCTCCATCCCCTTACTTTCAATCTGAAAGTGTCTTTAGGTCTAAAGTGGGTCTCTTGTAAACAGCATACAGATGGATCTTGTTTTCTTATCCATTCTGTTACCCTATGTCTTTTGATTGGAGCATTTAGTCCATTGACATTTAGAGTGAGTACTGAAAGAGGTGAATTTATTGCCATATATTGCCTGTAGACTTGGAGTTTTGGGTGGTGTTCTCTGGTCCTTTCTAATCTTTGTTGCTTTTGGTATTTATTTATTTATTTATTTATGTCTGTCTATCTATCTATCTCTATCTCTATCTCTATCTCTATCTATCTCTATCTGTCTATCTCTATCTCTATCTCTAATCTATCTACATCCATCTTTTCTCTCCTTAGTGTCCCCCTTAAAATTTCTTGCAGAGCTTGTTTAGTGGTCATAAACTCCTTTAATTTTTTTTGTCTGGGAAACTTTTTATCTCTCCTTCTATTTTGAATGCCAGCCTTGCTGGATAAAGAATTCTTGGCTGCATATTTTTTTAATTCACATACTGAATATATCCCACCACTCCTTTCTGGCCTGCCAAGTTTCTGTGGACAGGTCTGCTGCAAACCTGATCTGTCTTCCCTTGTAGATTAGGGACTTTTTTTTCCCTTGCTGCTTTCATGATTCTCTCCTTGCCTGAGTATTTTGTGAATTTGACTATGATATGCCTTGTTGATGGTCGGTTTTTGTTGAATCTGATGGGGGTCCTCTGTGCTTCTTGGATTTTGATGTCTGTGTCTTTTTCCAGGTTAGGAAAGTTTTCTGCTATGATTTGCTCACGTAACCCTTCTACCCTTATCTCTCTCTTCCTCTTATGAGACCCCTGTGATTCTGATATTGTTCCTTTTTAATGAGTCACTGATTTCTCTAATTCTTAAATCGTGCTCTTTGGCTTAATCTCCCCCTTTTTTTCTGCTTCATTATTCTCTATAAGTTTGTCCTCTATAACACTGATTCTCTGTTCTGCCTCATCCATCCTGGCTGTTGCTGTAGCTCAGTTATAGCATTTTTAATTTCATTCTATTTTTTACTTCTTTTTATCTCTGTAGAAAGGGATTCTAATCTGTTTTCTACTCAAGCTAGTATTCTTATTATCGTGATTCTAAATTCTGGTTCAGACATCTTGCTTCTATCTGTGTTGATTAAATCCCTGGCTGTCTTTTCTTCATGCTCTTTCTTTTGGGGTGAATTCCTTCGTTTTGTCATTTTGAATGGAGAAAAGGAATTAATGAGGTAGAAAAATTAAAGTTAAAAAAATTAAAATTAAAAACATATTAAAATTAAAAATTAAACACACACACACACACGAAAATCGAATAGATGATGCTATCCTAGGTGTGTTTTGGTCTGGGTGTTGAAAGTGGTTTGACAGAGTAGAGAAAAAAAAAGGGGAGGGAGAAAAAAAAAAAGAAAAAAAAGGAAATCGTTTGAGAATTTGAAAAAATGAATACACTGAGGTAGAAGTAAAATGAAATGATGGGGGTCAAATAGAATTTGAAAAAATATACACATAAGTAAAGAATATAGTAGAAAAAAATTTAAAAAATATTTTTAATAAAAATTAAAAATAAATATGATTTTTTTTGTTTTCTGTATTTAAGAAAAAAGAAATGAAAAAGAGAAAAAAGATAAAGAAAAAAAGAAAAAAGGAAATCGTTTGAAAATTTGAAAATGTGAATAGACTGTAGTAGACTAAAATAAAATGATGGAAGTAAAATAGAATTTTACATAAAAGCAAATTTTATGTAAATGTTTATGTAAAAGAAAAAATTTACATAAAAGCAAAAAATATAGTAATGAAAATTAAATAAGAATATTTTTAATAGAAATTGAAAGTAAAAATGATGTTTTTCTCTTTCTGCATTCAAGAAAAAGAAAAGAAACAAAAAAGAAAAAAGAAAAAAAAAAGGAAATCGTTTGAAAATTTGAAAAGGTGAATACACTGAAGTAGACTAAAATAAAATGATGGAAATAAAGTTGAATTTGAAAAAATTTACACAAAAGTAAAAAATATAGTAATAAAAATTAAAGAAAGATATTTTTAATACAAATTGAAAAGAAAAATGAATTTTTTCTCTTTCTGTATTCAAGAAAAAGAAAAGAATTGTAAAAGAGAAAAAGAAAAAAGAAAAAAAGAAAAATTGAATAGATGAACCTACTAACAGATTGAAGTAGGACTGAAATTGCTTTGTTTTCCCCTAGAAGTAAGTCTATGTAGCTCTTTATAGTCCATAAATTGAACCAGCGGTGAGACTTGTGTTCTTGAAGAGTGAAGTTGACCCAGTTGGGTGGGGATCAGTGTAACAGCTCTGCTGTCCACTAGATGGCACGGCCAGCCTACTGGGGTGGATTGTTGCGGAGCTCATAGGTGCATATGTGCATGCACGGGAGCGGTGAAAATGGCGCCACCCAGCCACCCAGTCTTACTGGCCCCTTCCGAAGAATTGCAGCTTTGACCCGTTCCGCCCTTCTGCGGGAGGGTCTCACTGAGCAATGGTCGAATGAGCAATGGCTGAATACCGGCCGCACCCAGGAACACCCGCTGGACCCCATTGTTGTTAGTGCCCTGAGACTGCAACCAGGTGCCAACCTGTCCCAGAAAATGTTTGCGAGACAATGTAGCAGCCGTGTTTTAGGGATTATGGAAAATCACAACACACATCTGGCACCAGGCTTCACCCTTAATGACCTTGCCCCAGCACCAGCGAATGTGGCCACCTTCTGGGGTCTGCTGGGACCAGGTGGCTTCAACGGTCTCTACCGAATGTCCTTCCAGCAGTGGAACTGCTTTTCTCCATGTGGCCCGAGAACCTCCCGGACCCACACTGTTCCTGGGGATTTGCCCTTCCCACCAGAGCACTGCCAGGTGTCGAGCTGCAGAGTTGCAGCCTTTGTACTCCCTTTGTTTACAGTCTTCATGGAATTTAAACCCTCTCCTTTCTCCTTTCTCCTTTCTCCCTTTTTAGTTTAGCCCCTGTGGCTGTTTCTAATTTTCCACTTTCTCTCCAGCTGCTTTTGGGGAGGGGTGCTTTTCCCATATTCTCCCCCCCTCCCCAGTCTCCGTCCTCTCTCTGCCCACAAAAGCAGTTCCCTACCTTTCACGGCTTCTCGCTCCTCAAGTTCAGTTCTCTGTGCCACGTATCTGCTGAATTCTGTGGTTCAGGTTGTGCAGATTGTTGTGTTAATCCTCCAATCAGTTCTCTAGTTGTGTAGGATGGTTTAGTGTTGGTCTGGCTGTATTTCACGGACGCGAGACACACAAAAAGCTTCCATGCTGTTCCGCCATCTTGGCTCCTCCCCCTAAAATCCCTCCAGTCTTTTCTTATAAAAGCTGTGTAGTGTTAGTCCTTATGTTTGGGTGAATCATCCACTTAAATTTAATTATTAGTGTGTATATGGTATGCATATGGCATGAGGTGAGGGTCCATGTTCAGTATTTTGCATATGGATAACCAATTTTTGCAGCACTATTATGTTTCAAAGATTATTTTTTCCTCATTGCAAATTGCCTTTCAGCGTTGTTAGAGATCAGTTGGCAATAGAGATGGGTTGATGTCTCGACTCACCACTCTGTTCCATTGTTCAGTACATCTATATTTGCACCAATACCACATCATCTGGATTACTGTAGTTTAATAAGTCTTGAAATCATGTAGTGTAACTCCTCCAATTTTGTTCTTCTTTTTCAAAATTGATCTGTTATAAGAAATTTCCGTTTTCATATAAATTTTAGAATCATCTTGTCAATTTCTACCCAGAAAAGGCTTCTGATATTTTAATGTTTATATCTTTTTGAGAGACACAGAGACAGAGACAGAATGCAAGTGGGGGAGAGACAGAGAGGGAGACAGAATCTGAAACAGGCTCCAGGCTCTGAGCTGTCAGCACAGAGCCTGACATAGGGCTTGAAGACATGAACTGTAAGATCATGACCTTAGCCGAAGTCAGATGCTCAATCGATAGAGCCACCCAGGTGCACCTAGGCTTCTGATATTTTAATTGGGATTGTATTGGGTTATAGATCAAATTGTGGAGAATTGACGTCTTAACAATAATGAATCTTTTAATAAAGGGACATGGTTTATCTCTTCATTTATTTTTTATCTTTTAAAATTTCTCTCAGCAATGTTTTGCATTTTATTGTAAGGGAATTGAAAATATTTTATCAAACTTATCTATTAGTACTTCATATTTTAATGTTATTGTATGTATTTTAATTTTTTCTCTCCAAATAGGGCTTTATTCTTTGTGTATATGTGTGTATGTTTATTATTTTTTTTAAGTTAAATCCAAGTTTGGGAACATATAATGTAACAATAATTTCAGGAATAGAATTTAGTGATTTATCACTTACATATAACACTCAGTGCTCATCCCAACAAGTGTTCTCCTCATGCCCCTCACCCCTTTAGCCTTTCTCCCCACCCAACACCCCACCATCAACCCTCAATTTGTTCTCTGTATTTAAGAGTTTCTTATGGTTTGTCTCCTTCTCTGTTTTTATATTATTTTTGCTTCCCTTCCCTATGTTCATCTGTTTTGTGTCTTAAATTCCACATATGAGTGAAATCATATGATATTTGTCTTTCTCTGACTGACTTATTTCGCTTAGCATAATTCATTCCAGTTCCATCCATGTTGTTGCAAATGGCAGGCTTTCATTCTTTTGATCACCAAGTAATATTCATATATATATATATATATATATATATATATATATATGCCAATACGAGTCTTCTTTATCTATTCATTAGTTGACGGACATTTCCATACTTCGGCTATTGTCAGTAGTGCTGCTATAAACATTGGGGTACATGTGCCCATTTGGATCATCCCTCCTGTATGCTTTGGATAAATAGCTAGTAATGCAACCAGTGATATTGGTTTTGAAATTTAAGTTGCCAGTTGTTTGTTATTATTATATAGAAATAAATTAGAGTTTTTAACTGGCCTTGTACCCTCCAACAGAGCTTTTATATCAATTTCTTATGTATTTCTGCACATGCAATTATGTCATGTGCAAATAAAGATATTTTTCCTTCTTCACTTTTAAGCTGCATACTTTTTATTTTTCCTGACTTTTGCTCTGGTTAGAATCTATAATGCAGTGATCAACAGAAATGGTGAGAGTAAATAGATGTTTATAATCATACTTGTTTATGATTGTAGGAGGAAACCATTCAAGTCTTACTATGATGTATTATGTTAATTTTAGGTTTTTCAGAGTTCACTGTATCAGTTTGAGAAAGCTGCTTTCTATTTTTAGTTTACTGATAATTTTTACCATGGATAGGTATGGAATTTGTTGAATGCTTTTTCTGCATCTATACAGCCAGCTGTATGGATTTACTTATTTCTTCTGTTAATTTGGTGAATTACATTGGTTGGTTTTGGAATGTTGAATTATCCAGGTATTTCTGGAGTGTACCTCACTTGATTGTGATGTATCATTCATTTTTATTTATTGTTGGATTAACTACACATGGTTCAAAGGTTTTAATAGGTTCATGGTTTACAGATTTAGTTGATAGATTCATGGACTATTTGAGTTATCTACTCCTGTAGTGAAATTGATAATTTTTCTTTCAAGGACTTGGTCCATTTCACTTACGTTGAAGAATTTTTTGGCCATAAAATTGTTAGTAAGATCCTTTATTATCTTTATCATATTTATGGGATCAGTAGTGATGTTCTTTTCTTTTCCTTTCATTTCTTATATTAGTAATTAACATCTTTCTATCTCCCTCTCTCCCTTTCTTTCTTTTTGTTTCTTTCTCTTTCTTTCTTTTCCTTTCTTTCTTTCTTTCTTTCATTCTTCTTTCTTTCTTTCTTTCTTTCTTTTTTCTTTCTTCTTTTTCTTTCTTTCTTTCTTTCTTCTTTCCAGTCTGACTAGAGGCTTATCAATTTTGTTGATCTTAAAAAAACCCACCTCTTACTTTCATGAGTTTTCTCTCTTTTTTTTTTAACCTTTACAGTTTTATTGATTTCTGCTTAATCTTTATTATTTCTTTCCTTCTGCTTACATTTGGTTAATTTGTTATTATTATTCCAGTTTATTATGTGTAAACTTATGTTATTGGTTTTAATCTCATCAACTTTTTTATCATATGCATTTATTGCCCCGATTTCTCTCAAACCATTGTTTTTCTTAATCCCATAGACTTTTAATGTTTTATATTCCTTTTCATTCAGTTCACAATATTTTCTAATTTCCCTTTGGTAATTTCTTTGAAGTGAGGTATTGAGTTTCCAAACAAATGACCAGTTTTAAGATTTCTTTTTGTTGTGAATTCTAATGTAATTGTATGCAATTATATTTATAATTTTAATAATAAAAATTTATATTTATTGAGGCTTTTTTATAACCCAGAATATGGTCTATCTTGGAAATTATTTCATGTGTTTCTTTCTCTCTCTCTTTATATATATATTATATATATACATGTATATATGTATATATATTATATAATATATATTATATAATATATATAATATATAATATATTATATAATTAATTAATTAATTATAATTAATATATAATTATATATAATATATAATATACATTATATATTATATATAATTATATATATGTATATATAATTATATATAATTAATAATTAATATAATATATATTATATATGTATCATATATATGATATATATAATATATATGATATATCTAATATATATGATATATCTAATATATATGATATATATGATATATATGATATATATGATATATATGATATATATATATAATATATATAATAATATATATTATATAATATATATACATATATAGATGTATATATATTTTTAATTTGTATTCTGATAGTGGAAGTGGAATGGTCTATAAACATCAGTTAAGTCAAATTTCTTGATAGTACTGTTCAAGTTTTCTATAACATTCCTGGCTTTTCCTCCACTTCTTTCTATCAATTATCAGTGGAAGGAATTTGAAATCTCTAACAGTAGTTGTGGATTTAAATACAATTATTTCTTTTAGTACTTTCAGGTTTTGTTTGACATACTTCAAAGCCATGTTAATAAGTGAGTACATTTTTAAGATACTTATTTCTTCTTGATTAACTAAATGGTCCCTTTATCACTGCAGTAATCTTCTGTAATTGTTTCTGCTCTGACTATAATTTGATATTAATGTAGCTACTTCTGTTTGTGTGCATATGTATGTGTATATATGCATGGTATATTTTTTATATTTATGGCCTGTATGTGTCTTGTATTTAATGCTAATTTCTTATAGATAGAATATAGTTTCGTTGTCCATTTTCATCTAATCTAACTCCACCTTTTAATTAGTATGTTTATATCATTTGTAGTTAATGTGACTGTTTATATACATGTGCTTAAATCTATCATCTTCTTATTTGTTTTCCGTTTGTTCCATCTGTTCTTTAGTCCTTTGTTTTTCTCCTTTTCTGCTTTCTTTCGAATCAATTGAATATGTTTTCCATGATGATTTTTATTTCCTTAATTGCTTACTTTGTCTAGGGTTTACATATATGTAACCTTTAACTTATAATAGTCTATATTTTCATAGTAGCATATCTCTTCATGCATATTATGAGATAATAAGATATTTTGCTGGGTATAGAATTTTATATTGCATTTGTTCTAGTTTCCCAGTACTTTAACCATGTTGTCTTACTGCATTTTGTCTTGTGTTGTTTCTGCTTAGAAGTCTGCCATCCTTCATCATTCTTACCTTTGTTGTCTTGTGTGAAGTGTGTCTTCTTTCTATCATTGCTTTTAAGATTTTCTCTATCATTGTTTGGTGACAGTTGGATTATGATGTGTCTTCTTGTGATTTTCTTTATGTTTCTTTGGTTAGAGTTTTTTGAGATATGTGGAATTATAGTTTTCTTTAAATTTTGAAACTTTTAGCAATTATTTCTTCAATTTTTTCATTCCATTCTTAGTCCTTTTAGTCTAGGATTCCAATTATATACTTGTTACCCTGCTTCATATTGCCCATAGCTCACTCTTGCTGTTTACTTTTCAGTCTCTTTTTTTTTTTTTTTGCCTCTGAGTTTCATTTTGGACAACTTCTCCTGCTATGTCTCTAAGTTCCCCCTCCTCCCCCCGCCTTCTATAATATCTAATTTATCATACAGGGTGCTTTTCATGTCAGACTTTACATTTTAATTTTTAGAAGTTCAATTTGTGGCTTTTAAAAACCTTCCATTAATCTTTCCATCATGCTCATGCTTTCTTCTACCTTCCTGAACATATTATTTTTTAGTTTTTGAGTGAGAGAGAGAGAGAGAGCATGAGAAGGGGACAGGCAGAGGGGGAGGGAAAAAGGGAATCTTAAGCAGGCTCCATACCCAACATAGATCCCAATGCAGGACTAGCTCTCACAACCATGAGATTATGACCTGAGCCAAAAGCAAGAGTTGGACACTTAACCAACTGAGTCACCCAGCTGCCCCGGACCTTCTTGAACATAGTACGCTATATTTATAATAGTTATTTTGACATCCTTATCTAATAATTCTATCATGTATTATTTCTGGATCTTCCCCTCTCAGTTGGCTTTTTTCCTTGTTAATGGTCATATTTTCTGCTTCTTTTCACGACTAGTAAGGCATAATTACATTCTTGGCATTGTAGATTTTATGTTCTTGGATTCTAGGTTTTCTTTTATGTTTTTTCAGTGTTTTTGGTCTATATTCTGGGGCATAGGTAAATTACTTAGAAGTTTGTTTTTAAGCTTTGTTATATGCATCAAGAATAGCTATTAGTTTAGGGCTAATTGGGTCCAACTACTGAGGCAATACACTTTTGAGGACTCTACTAGCTGGCAAGCATTTTCTTCTCAAGGGCCAGATATAAATATTTCATATTACATGGAACAAACGCTCTTTGTTCCAACTATTTCATTTTACCATTATAGAATAGATAATATGCAATAGCTATAGATAACATGTAAATAAGTTAGCATGGCTGTATGGCAATAAAATTTTACCTACAAAAAAGCCCCACAAACAGATGGCAGGCCAAATTTGACTTGTGGCTGCATTTTACTGGGTCCTGCTCTACTTAATGCTGTGTCAGGAAATATTTCCATTATGGCTGTTGGGAACATGAACTATTCCCACCCTTTTGTGAGCTCTGCAAGAACATTCTCATTGTTCTGTTCCAGTGCTTTCCTCTCTAGCTCTAGCAATTATTTTAAAAGCATGCAAGATCAGTACTCAGTAAGCAAGTCTTGAGAGAAAAATTCTGATGATCTCTGATGCTCACTCTCTCCTCTCTGGTAGTCTGCCTCATAAATTTGAGAATGCATAAACTCCTTGAATCCTGACCTCTGCTTCTTCAAACTCAGACAGTTTCCAGGTTCTGCTTGGGTTTACCCATGTTAGGCTGAAAACTTTTTCCAGGTTTAAGCTGGGGTAATCACAGGACTCTTTTAGTTATTCAGCAGTTTGACTCTTCAGGAATCATTTTTATGACTTCACTTGTTGTCCAGTGTCTGAAAGCTGCTGTTTCCTATCTTGTCTGTTTTATAAGTCAAGTGTATAAATCTAGTCCCTATTACTCCATCATAACTGGGAGCAGAAGTCACTTCCTTAAGTACTTTTTACTTACAAAATCTCAATAATATACATATTCTCTTTCTATTGGGATTCGAAGGGAATGGAGTCTAACCTTTAAAATAGGTTTTGTTCACTTTATTTCCATTAGGTACATTTTACTTACAAGTTGAGATTTGGGGAGTCATCATTTACTACAGTAAGCATTTGTTAAAGTTTCTGACTCTTTTAACCTTATTTTCTTTGAGCTCATCAAAACTTTTAAATGTAAGTGGAAATTTATCTGCCTTGCTTTCACTTCTCACGTTTCCCCGCAAAGCCTATCTTAAAACTTAGTCTACTAAAACCACTCTCAAAACCTACCATTTTCTATACATATTAACGGAGTTTGATTAAGACTTATCATGTCATATCCTCCATGAATTTCGCAAGGAGTATTTTCCAGTGAAATCCTAGCTTTAGGCTGAGAAGGAGGGAGGTTGAGAGGGTTTGGCACAGCTTAGGCCTTGCACTATAACTTCAAAATTCAAATAAATTGAGTGGCAATGAGTAGAAATTTAAGACAGACACAAGAAAGCAAGTCAGGTTGACATTTTCATGTGGGGTTACACACAGGGATGAAGGTAAGTAGAAAGTGTTGGTAGGTAAGTATCAAGGTGTCCTTAGGTGGACAGCAGGACAGAGCTGTGACTGGGCTGTTGGTTTCAGTCTGATCCTATTTGTACTATGTTTAGTAGGACTTTGATATTTGTGAATATGGATTATACTCTTCTGATGTTCACAGTTCTGATGCTCTTGTCCTCATGCTTTTCATCCCTTTGGTTATTTTATCCTAGACATGACTTGGAAGAAAGAGGTTGGGTAGGGTCTGCACCCTGAGGAAAAAAAAGAATCGGCTATTCTGAGCCAGTTTAAAATCTTATGGGGTTACATATTATGACACATTTCAGCTGCTATGTCAATTAAACACTTCATTCAATCAATATGTACTGAGTACTTGTTATTTGGTAGATGCTGCACTAAGTAATGAGAAAAGAGGGGGTGAATACTACATATCCATTATCTTTGTGAATGTCAGTTACTCGTTGGGAGTATAGACATGTAAATAATTCACTGTACTTAGTATCTTTAGTACTAGGGGTATATGTGAGATGCTCAGGAATCCAGCAGAGCAATCAGTGATCCCTAGAGAATACATTCGCAATAATACTAGAAATCTTTATCATGCAATGTACCATAATGCACCTATTTTGACTGATTACGCTTTATTTGCATTTTACTAACAGAAAATGACACAATGCTATTTTCTTCCTTGAGCTACTGATTTTCCACTTCTTCTCCTCCTCCTCCTTCTTCTTCTTTTTTTTTTTTTTTTTTGGTATATTATGGAGTGAATCATTATTTTGTTTTTCCTTGACTTTGATCTAAATATGTTCTGGAAGTGGCACTTTTTAAATATAAATTTTAATATTCTACTTTTTTGAGTAGTTGGAAAAAATATTTCCAGTTATACTTACCCATGGAGAACTGATTGTCATTTTTAGCACCTTTGTGGCATGAGAGAGATTTTTCCTTTATTTAATTACTAGTCATCTGACACAGACAGATGCTGACTTAGTAGGAAAGGATCATCAGATAATTTCAGGACTAGTTTCAGGCAGTTTTTTTCTGTTGTCAACTTATGAACTAGTGTGAACCCTTTTTCCTCCTCCCCCCACCCCCGCCCCATTTCTTTTTCTTCTTTGGGGCACATTAGGTTAAGTTAGTCTGTCTTCTGAGGCAGGGTATTGAGAAAGCTAATTGCATCTGTCTTATGACAGAATACATATGAGAGTATTAGGATATTTGAGAATAGTTTCCTATGAAGAATCCACCAAGATGCTTATGTTTGCAGTTGTCTTTGGAAGTCTGGTACAGGATGAATTTGAGAGCATAAGGATAAGCTCAGGTTTTTTCCAGAGTGGTAGTTGTAGGGTGTAGAACAACAACATCTGAATTAAAAAAAAAAAAAAAAACAAAAAACAAAACACTTTGAGAGATGGAGTCTGTTTTACCAAAAGAACACACGAATTCCTGTGACATCTCAGATTTTCCATTTATCCACCCTGACATTTGTTCTTTAATAACCTCCTGTAATGCGTCTAGTGGTGTCCTTCCTCACAGCATGTTCAGATGGTATGCATGCTGGGGAGTGTGCAATCAGACCAATGAGAGAAGAAACAGACCAAACCATGCTGCTGGCACCACACGGGCAATCAGGAAATCCAATGCGAAGTGGACAGACACACTCTGCATAGTATCAGCAGGCATCTATATTTGAGAAGCCCTAATCCAGCAGGTTGGGTCTAGCATTAATGTCCAGGGGACAGGGGGCATCTGAAGTCGGATGGTCTGCAGCTGAAGGTATGAGGGGCAAGACCAGCCCTTCAGGGAGGCTTTCAAAGAAGTCAGAAAACCTATAGCAAAATATCCAAGATTAGACCAGCACAGTGTAGGCTAGGGCTAGGGGGAGGCTCTTAGTGTATATACAGTGGGACTGGGAGAAGGGAGGAATGCACGAATATGAATAGAACACCCCAGACATTATTTTATGAATGTGAGACTACTTTCAGTGGCTACTGCTGATATGTTCTCTTTCCATTTTCACGTAGGCTTGGAAACTAATGGGGCTGGGCCTGCAAATGAGAAGTTGAGGCAGCCGGAAGTGGACTAATATAATACAATTGACTGTTAGTGCTCATGCCAAAAGAAAAAAAAAGCGGTTGGGGGGTGGTCTTACCTGCATATCTGATTTGGGTCATATTCATTCTCCTCATTCCCTTTAAATCTTTATATTTCCTACTTTCTGCTTAGATTAAATCTTGCTGGTAACAATTTCCTGTAAAAAATAAAACTCCTTTTTATCTATCTTACACAAGAGTTAAATTAATAAATATCAGTAAATCTCTTCTAGCTCTCAACATTTATGATCTGGAATCTCTGACTTTCTCTCTATATATACATATGTATATGTACGGAGAGAGAGAGATACTCTCATACTGTATGTATGTATATGTTGTATGTATATATACATATGTATAGAGGGAGATCTAGAGCTAGATATCTAGAACTAGGAGAGATCTTACTAATATCTATTAACTTCATAAAAGTAAGTTTCATACATATGAAGGTTGTATATATCTTTATATGTAAATATATATATATGGAAAATATATATGGAGAGAGAATAATTATTATTCTATTTACATTATTTAACAAACATATTTTAAATCACTCTCCTCAATAGCAGGTATTTATGCCAGCAACCTTTAACACTGTCAATTTCTGCCTGTCCCTAGCCTGGCTGCTAAGGGTCAGTCATTGATTTTTTTTTATTCAACAGTGTGACTAAGTACCTACTACATTGTGGGCCCAGAAATGGGCTCAGGAATACAAAGATTAATAAGATATGGCCATGATCGAAGTCTTGCAACTAATAGACACAAACGTTTGACTTGTCTCCGTGTCTAGACCAGATGGGCCTCCTTAATCTATAATTAAAGCATCTGCTGATGTTACCGATGCTGCCAGATGACCAGCCGCCTTTGTTGCCTAATCCTGGGCCAGCCCCTTCAATGAGCCCAATAGATGCTTATTCCAGATAAGATTCATGTTTGGTTGATTTGGACAGATGATCTTTTCCTGGATGGGGACAATCCTTCTTTCCTATTCAGCATGTCCTGGTTTCACCTAAAACTAGTCCCAGCTTTGCTCTCTCATTTTGGCTGGAAGTGCCCACTATGCTGTGTGGTTTTAACAAAAAACTATATTGATAAAAAATGATAACATTTTATTTGTAAGCTATGGAAAGGAGGAGGAGCATGCCATTTTATAAAAGTTAAAGTCATTTTCATTCTATACATATATGTTATTTCTTTTTCTTTTTTTTTTTTTTTTTGGCATCTGATTATTTACCTTCCTCCTTTCAGACTGAAGAGTGAGACGCAATGTTTTGGTTAGGGTTCATTCAGAGAAGTAGAGTTGTGAGTGATAAAGGGTGAGAGATTTATTATAAGATTTAGACCTCATGCAATGGTGGGAGCCGGTGGAGGAGACTTTGCAATGCGGGTGGGAACCTGCGTTGATCTGGTTGATCATTATGGGTCATCCAGACGAAAAGCTGGGGCGAGAAGTTGGACATATACAGGGGCCAGGAAAACTGGAATCAGAAAGGATGAGCCTGTAAGAACCAACCTATGCTTGTCTCTCATTGCTTAGAGCTGTCCCCATGGGTGATCATGGGCGAGAGAAACTGGCCCTTGGTGCGTTGGGTTGTGCGGGATCTTGTTGCAAGACTCAGGGCAAGAGAAGATCTGGCAGGATCAAGAGTTGCTGTGGATTCAAGGGCTTCCACATACCAAGCAGGTGACCCATGACAATGTGTATCATTGATCATGTCAGTGCACTACAGCAGCACCTGGCCTCTCGCCGACCTTCAGAGGGTAGGAACGAAATGACTGGCTGCACTTCCGCTTTCCAGATCTTGTGAAACATTGGCCAGTTCTTACTTAGAGCCATAAAAAGAGAGAACCCTGGGAAATACAGCTCTGGTTTAGCTAAGTTGACACAGTACAAAGCCACCCCCTTCTACTACTCGTCAAATCGGTACCCACATATCCTTATTTTAACCACATTTAACTTTGAAAAAAATACAGTGTCAAATCATGTTTTAATTTAATATGACGCAACAGTGTCAGGTACGACTGGAAACACACTAGTCCTGTCTCCAAGATAGGATATGAAATTCTTTTATCCATCTTCGATATTCATTCCTTTTCTGAATTCTACCTCCCTTTTGATATTCTGTGGTTTTCATCCTGCTCTGTAAACTTCTATTTACCTATCTTATGGTAGATGGTAGGGAGATGAAGAAGGAAAAAAAAAGAATGGGTTATATATACAATTATATTCACATTAAAATTAAAAAAAAAGAACTATAATGATTAGTGCACTCCTCATTTCTGCAATGGATCATGTTGCTATAGCTGGTATCAGAGCTGTCTTTTTCTACTAGCTATTTTGCTCTCAGCAGGAAACTCCACTGGTTGTAGTTCCTTATTGGTCCAGTGACCCCAGCCTTTATTGTTGTTGAAGTGTCTGAGTGAGCAGTCTTGCCTGTATTATATTGCCATAGTTTCCACTAGTTTTAATGATAGCGTATGGGAGTACAATCAAATCATCCCAGGGGATCTCCTGCTTTATGGACACAATCCTCAGTAGTCCTGTTATGTTGTAGTGACTCAAGTTCCCCTTGAGGTAAAATTAATAACCCCAGCGAGTACAGTAAACTTCTCTTTGCCTGTCTACTCCCTGGAATGAGAAGGCCAAAGTGGCCAGGTGGGTAGTTTTGATTTTCTGTTTCATAGAACTATTGCTATGTTTTCTGATGGACGTGCTCCTTCTTTGGTAATGAAGATCGCTAGTCCAGCAAAAGTCAAAGTTATAAGGATGGGAAGCAAATGTTTTACTCATGTGTAGATCCTTGGAGGTGATAGTTTGAGAATCCATGCTCATTTCCACCTCTTGACTTCCAGATCTATGAATCCTGGCAATAAGAGAAATAGTGCCATACATTGGCCACTAATTTAGAGCATATATCATATTCTAGTGGCATTTACCCCAGCCCTACAGGGTGTTGCCATCTATCTGGCACTATGACTAAGTTTTCAACAGGCCCTTCTACTGGGGCCTTCTACGTCCATCAGACGTTCAGAGTGATAGGAACACGGTAAGCCCAGTGAGTTCCATGGGCCTTTCTATGTCCATCAGACGTTCAGAGTGATAGGAACATGGTAAGCCCAGTGAGTTCCATGGGCCCTTCTACGTCCATCAGACGTTCAGAGTGATAGGAACACGGTAAGCCCAGTGAGTTCCATGGGCCCTTCTACGTCCATCAGACGTTCAGAGTGATAGGAACACGGTAAGCCCAGTGAGTTCCATGGGCCCTTCTACGTCCATCAGACGTTCAGAGTGATAGGAACACGGTAAGCCCAGTGAGTTCCATGGGCAAGGGCAATTGCCACACTTTATTTACCATAAAATGATTTCTTTGGTCAGAAGCTATGCTATCTAGAATATCATGACTGTGAATAAGGCATTTTATAAGTTCATGAATGGTGGTTTTGGCAGAAGTGTTGTAGGCAGGAAGGCAAATCCATATCCAGAATAAGTGTCTGCTTTCTAGTGAGAACAAAGTGCTGCTCTTCTATGATGGAAGTGGTCCAATATCATCAGCCTAGTAGCTGGCTACCAGGTAGCTGGCTAATCCTTTCTGGGAATGTAATACTGGAGGATATTATTGGTCTCTGTTGTTGGCAGGTCGACCACTAGATCAGCCATGGTGGGTGTATTTACAGTTCTCCAAAGACACACAACCAATAAGTTGTGGTGTGGAGACTGAGAAGACTTTACTGGTCTGCCATCCACAGGTTGGAGATCTGGCAAAGCTAGCGGTGTAACTCAGTCTGAATCTGAAAACCTGAGATCCAGGAACAAAGACAATAGGAGAAGGTTGATGTCCCCGCTGGGCAATCAGGTAGAAGTGGCCAAATTCTTTCTTCCTTCACCTTTTTTGTTCAATTCACGCCCTCAGTGAAACAAACGATGGTCACCCACACTGGGGAGGGCTCTCCGCTTTACTCAGTCACCAGTTAAAATGTTAATTTTATCTGTGAGACACAGTCTCCCAGACCCACCCAGAAATAATATTTAGCCAGATATCTTGGCACCCTGTGATCCAGCCAAGTTGACACAAAATGAACCATCACAGTGCATTGAAGTCCATGGTGCTAAGCACATGCACAGTCTACATAATGCTGCCTTAGTTACTTTGTTTATCAGCCCCCTGGGCAAGGAAAGTGGTGGTTGGTGATTGGTGTCCATAAAAAAGAATCATTTTATCCATGTTATTATTAAGGTCCTCCTCAGATGAGGGCATTCTTTGGCGAGCATTTATAAGGGCCAAAAATATCTTTACACTTTTCCCATTTGGAGGGCATTTTGTCCAAGTACCTTTTCCTAAGATCTCTATGGACAGTTTTCTAATCTTGTCCCTTCAAAGTTCTTGATGGTTCAGCTAGGCCGTTAGTCACTATCCATGAATCAGATACCTCTGGCCGTCTCTCCTTATGCCTTCAGGATTTGCTTAAATTTACGTTTTTAATGACATTTTCATTTGATTATGGAATGCTACTGTGCAGCCCTAACTTTTTGGCTTTGTAGGTCAGACAGCCCCAATAAAAGATGGGCAGCTCGGGTCACATGGTAACTTAATGGCCCATGATTAAGCATTCAGTCACAATCAAGCTTCAGTAGTAAAGGCAAAGTTGTTTCTAAAAAAAAAAAAAGGGTTATTGACAGACAGTGGCACAGCTTTGCTCCAAAATCCTAAAGATCTGCACTGTGATTCACCTAAAAATTCCTACCAAAGGCTCCTTGCAGCATGAGTATCTGCCTGAGACATTTAAAATACTATCGTATCTGCTTAGCACGCAGACTGAAGGACAGAGGAGCTTGTTGACAGTCTGGACATATCACACCACCTTAAAAAAAAAATCTGTGCCCCATTCAGTATGCTGACAAGCAAAAAAAATCTGAGCTTAGGCTGATGGACACAACTGGATTTTAAAAATTCAGCAGGTTACGGATCCCCATGAAGTCTTTAGAAAAATAACAAGTCAGCTTTTTCCTTGCCAATGACATGCTCATAGTGTTTTTTCTGATCACTTTGAGGGTTTTTTAAAAGTTATTTTGTGTTTTTTGAGTTTCCTTATCAACTAAAATCTTTATTTTTAAATGTTCGTTTATTTTCGAGAGAGAGTATGCACAGGAAAGGGGCAGAGAGAGAGAAAGAGAGAGAGAGATAGTATCCAAGAGAGGCTCCAGGCTCTGAGCTGTCAGCACAGAGCTGTCCCCATGAGCCAGGAGATCAGGACTTGAGCCGAAGTCGGATGCTTAACCGACTGAGCCACCCAGGTGCCCCTCAACTAAAATCTTTAGAGTGTTTTTAAGATGAATTTTTATAGAGCAGTTGGGTCTGGACAGTTCTGCTCAACCTTGGGCACGTGGTCAATTCCATCAATTTGTTTATCCCAAATTAATCTTTGGACAAAAAAAGAACCATAATGTATATGGGACAAATGCTCATACTGTATGAAGAGGCAGAAGATATGAATTAAATATATATGATAGTTTATTTAACCACTGATACTTTTGGGTACCCAAAGAAATGATTCCATTTTTCTTTATCATTTTTGAGGTTTTCCTTTAAATTGTGATTTGTATTCCATTATACAGAATGAATGTGAATATAGATATAATTTTATATAATATATTACATTTATATTATATATACCATATTACATTTAGTAATCATGTCTACTTGGACTCTTCTCGGCTGTGACTATTTCTCAGTTTTTAAAGACCTTGAAAGTTTTGAGCTTAGGTACCTGCTTAGGTAATTGGTAGAATGTTCTTCAATTGGAACTTGTCTGATATCTTTCTCATGAGTATATTGGAGTTATTTTGGAGGCAGGGGGAGACCATAGAAGTAAGATGCCCTTCTCATCACATTATCTCAAGGATACATGCTATCAATTTGACTTATCACTGTCAACATTAACCGTGATCATCTGACTGAGGTAGTATTTGCCAAGTTTCTCCATTATAAAGCTATTCCTTGACCCCCTTTCCATACTACAATCTTGGGAAGGAAGTCACTATGCAAAGCCCACATTTAACGCGTGGAGAGTTATACATTCCCCCTCTGAGGGTGGAGTATTTATGTAAATTGGAATTCTTCTGAATGGGAGGCTTATCTCTCCTCCCTCACTTACTATTTGCAGTACTTTATTGAAATCAGTATGTGTTCATGATTATTTATTTTGTACTTTGTGTTATATCCAATTCTATGTTTTGTTATTCATATCGTTTCATTTTTGGCCACTGGGAGCTCTTTCAGCTGGCCTCTTTGGTCCTTTGCCATACCATGATCCTTGTGGGTTTTCTGAGTAGTTCCTCGCTTTCTGCCACTACAAGAGGTTCCAGGTTCATCTTGTGTATTTCCTATTTCAGTCCTAGAACCATACATTTCTCCAAGGAGCCTTGGTTACTTTTATTGGAGAATGGTATTAGAAACCAAGATCTGGGTACCAGGTGTACACAATAGTTCTGTGATGCCATTGTTTCTAGGCCCTTCTCAACTGACAGAGCAAGGAAATACATATGGGTATACTGAACTGTCTACATATGCATATTTGTAAATATTTCTATATATAGCCATAGGCATCTGTATTAAGCTAATAATGAACTCTAATCATTTCCACATGCATCATTTTAGGCATCTTTTGCTTTTCTGTAAAATCCCATGCCAAATGTGAGAAATCTGACTTCTACCTTCTGTAGTATATTTACCTATTCTATTAGGGCATATATGTGTTATGGACTGAATGTTATTGTTTCCCCCCAAATCACATATGGAAACTGTACTTCCCGATGTGACTGTGTATGGAGGTAGGATTTTTAAGGAGACAGTTAAGGTTAAGGGAAACCATAAGTGCGGGGCCCTAGTCTGATAGGATTGGTGTCCTTATAAGAAGAGGAAGAGACACCAGATCTCTCTCTGTCTCTGTCTCTGTCTCTGCACATATGCAGAGAAGAAGCCAGGTGAGGGTACAGTGAGATGGTGGCCAGAGAGATCCCAACAGAAACCAATCCTGATGGCACCTTGACCTTGAACTTCTAGCCTCCATAACTGTGAAGAAGCGACTCTCTGCCATTGAAGCCACCCAGTCTGTGGTATTTTGTCACAGAAGCTGGAATAGACTAATACGTGTATAGTGTGTTCAGAATTGTTAACCCATATTTCCACTGGGCCAACTTCATTAACTGAAGTGCAGGGCTCATATACCTTTCCCTATGCTTTAGACTCACCATTACCTAAGGCAGTACTTTTCTTCCCTACTCCCTTCAAGGAAGAAAGAAATTACTCCACATATTTGCAATACAGTTAGATTCTTTTGTTATAGTCTTTTCCACCTTAGGATTCGTCAGTGTGCTAAGTGATTTTTACGTGTTTACATACATCAAGGTTTACTCTCTGTGCTGTGAAGTTCAATGGATTTTGACAAATGTGTAGTATCATGTATCCACAATTATGGTGTGAGATAGGACAGGTTCATGAAAAAATCTCCTGTGACTCACCTATTCATAAACTTCCGGTAACCACTGATCTGCTAACTCACTCTATAGTTTGCCTTTTCCAGAGCATCATATCAATTGAATTACAGAGCCTCTTCAGACTGTTTTCTTTCACTTAACAATTTGCACTTAAGAGTCATCCATGATTTGCAGGGCTTTAGTGTAATAACCGTGTTTCCTAGTTTCTGTTTTTGATGCGTGGAAGGATTGCCTCTATGGGGATTAGCTAATCCCCACAGATAGCAAATCACCTTTGAGAAGACCAATGAGCAAACTAACAATCCAGAACCTATACCCCCAACCATCTTTTTTTGTTAGGCCCTCACATTTCAGTGAGAACTATCTCCCTAATCACTCAGGGACAGGTATCATATAACGAGGGACAATCTTCATACCCCACAGCCCACTGATATTATTCAAACTAGCTAGTCCTAAACCTGCTTAGTCCTCTTACTCTTCTTTGATCACTTCTTCCTGTGAAAACCATAATAAAAACTTTTGCCCACATTTTCCCTTGTTCCTTCTGCCTCTGATGCTAGTGTTTCCCCATGTGGTCCCCCATAGTATGCCATGACCCTTCCTTTTAAGATCTGAATAACCAGCTATATTTTTATTTTTATATTAAACATTTTTTATTAATTTATTTATTTTGAGAGAGAGAGAACAAGCAGAGAGAGAGGGGGACAGAGGGTCTGAAGAGGGGTCTGTGCCGACAGCAGTGAGCCCAATGTGGGGCTCAAACTCTTGAACTGTGAGATCATGATCTGAGCCAAAGTCGAATGCTTAACCAACTGAGCCACCCAGACATCCCAAGAAGCTATCTTTTTTTTTTTAATGTTTATTTATTTTTGAGAGAGAGAGTGAGACAGAGTGTGAGTGGGGAAGGGCCAGAGAGAGGGAGACACAGAATCGCAAGCAATTTCCAGGTTCTGAGATGTCAGCACAGAGCCCAACGCGGAGCTCGAACCAAGAACCGTGAGAACATGACCTGAGTCGAAGTCGGATGCCCAAGCGACTGAGCCACCCAGGCGCCCCCCAACAAACTATCTTTTTAATGGCAACCATCTCCTAATATGTTCTCCTTACCATAGCTGAATAATAGTGAAATTTGCATTGTAAAACACATAGCTCACTCCATTTTATTACTGAATAGTATTCAATTGTATAGATTCACTACAGTTTATTCATTCATTCACCTACAGAAGAACATGTTAGTTGCTTCTCCTTTGGAGCAATTATGAATAAAGCTGCTATTAACATTCAGGTGAAGGTTTTTGTGTGGGCACAAGGTTTTAAATCAGCTGGGTAAATATCTTTGAGCGCAATTGCTGGATTATATGGTAAGGCCATGTTTTGCTTTGTAAGAAACTACCAAGCTGACTTCCAAATTGGCTGTACCATTTTGCATTCCCACCAGCAATGAATGAGAGTTCCTGTTGTTCCACACTTTGCCAGAATTGATATTTTTATTATTTTTGAAAACTTAGCCATTCTAATAAGCGGCTTCTTTTAATTTGCATTTCCTAATGAAAAATGACAGTCAACACCTCTAATAAACTTTGTCATTTGTGTATATATATTTTTTGGTGAGGTGCCTATTTATATCTTTTGTTCATCTTATAATTGGGTTGTTTATATTCTTATTGTTGATTTTAACAGTTCTTTGTATATTTTGGCTATAAGTACTTTATCAGATTGGTGTTTTGGAAATAGTTTTTCTCCCGTGTTGGTGGTTTATCTTTTCATTCTCTTAACATTGTATTTCACATAGCAGATGATTCTAATTTTGATAAAGTCCAACATATCCATTTTTTCTTTCATGGATCATGTTTTCTTGTTGTGTACCTAAAAACATCACTAAACTCAAGTCACTTAGATTTTCTTCAGACGTTTTATAGCTTTAAATTTTACATTAGGTCTATGATCCACTAGAGTTAATTTTTGGGAAAGGTGTAAGTTTTATATTTCTCTTTTCCTTCCTTTTGCATATGGATGTCCAATTGTTCTAGCAGCCTTTGTTGAAAGACCATCTGTTCTTTTTTTTTTAATGTTTATTTATTTTTGAGAGAGAGACAGAGTATGAGCGGGGGAGGAGCAGAGAAAGAGGGAGACACAGAATCTGAAGCAGGCTCCAGGCTCTAAGCTGTCAGCACAGAGCCCGACACGGGGCTAGTCAGATGCTCAATCGACTGAGCCACGCTGGAGGCCTAAAAGACCATCTTTTCTTCATCTCTTGCCTTTCCATATAAGCTTTCAAATCAGTATATTGATATCTAAAATACGGTTTGCTAAGATTGGGATTCTGTTCAGTCAATAGATCAGGTAGAGAAAAACTGACATGTTGATACTATTAGGCCTTGTCAGTCCATGAACTTGGAATGTTTCTCCATTTATTTCGATCTTGGATATTCTATTCTTTTTTATTATTGTTCATTTCTTTCTCTTTCCATTTCAATTTGAGAAGCGTCTAGTGACCTACCTGTAGAATCGGCCCACTGATTCTTTCATCTACTGTGCTCAGTCTACCAGTAAGCCGATTAAAGTCATTTATTTAAGTAGTATTTTGTGAAAGCTAGCATTTCCTTTGATTCTTTCTTAGAGTTTCCATCTCTCTATTACCTATCCGTTCTTGTATATTGTCCATTTATATCATAGTTATTTTAAATTCCCTGTTAGATCATAAAGCTGAATTGTATCTGAATCTAATTCGGATGCATGCATTCAAACTGTGTTTTTACTTGCCTCTCAGCATGCTTTCTAATTTTTTGTTGACGGCCAGACTCTTTATACAGTAATAGGAACTGAAGTAAATTGGCTTCTGGTCTGATGCGTTAATCTGCATAGGTATTGGGTTGTGTTTACTATTTTCCCTAGCTGTTGGTGCCAGAGGCTTCAAATTCCTATAGTGTCTTTGTTTATGTCTTCCTTATTTTCTTTGGGTTTCTGTAGGAACTGTACTTTAAGTAGAGTTTATCCCTTTGTGCTTTCTGAGTTGCAACCAACTGTTATTTATAATAGATACCTGTTGTGTAAGAAATGGTCTTGTGTGAAGTGTGGGGAGGCATTCCATAATCTTATAATCAAATCTCAGTCTTTTAGTGGGCCTGTCTCCTTGGGCTGTGACCTTCACGAGTGTTTCTTAGCTCCCCTGCTTTGGGTTAGACAGTAATTTTAGAGGGGGGCTTGAGTCAGAGAAATGGCCTTACCTTACACAGGATGGGCTTTGGTAAAGTCTTTTCTTCTGGAGAGTAGGCTTTGCTATGGAGAAAACCCTGGGTGTATTTCATGGTATTTATTCTTTCTTGACCCCTGACAGAGTCATCTTCCTTGGATGTTCACAATGAACAGGAACCTTGTGTGTTTCCTGAAAATAAAGCCCAGGAAAGTGTGGCACCCCTATAAGATCATGACTTCCAAGAGTTTCTCTCTTTCATTCTAGTCTGTATTTAGCTTCCAGGAATTCATCCAAGTTGCCATTGAAGTGTTCCTACGAGTTTATGGCTCCAGAGGCTCCTGCTCAGGGTAAATGGGCATCGATCCCAATTGTCTCGGTCTGTGTCTCTAGATTTGATAGTGGCAGTTTGCTGTGAAACTTGTCTTATGCATCCAAGAGAAGACATTGGTTTTTAATCGTTTTAAGGGTGGGCATGACGTCCAAGCTCTTTACATGCCATAGATGAAGCCAGAAGTTGTGGTCATGTAGGTTTAATTGCTCGTGGTTTTATTTTTGAAATTACAAAGTAATGTTGAATAATGGCTATTATTCCCTAAAGAATGTATTCTCTGAGGAATTAGAGTCATTGTGCAGCATATTTGTTTTGTGGATGTTTTATTTGGTGTTCTGATTTTTAGTGAAAAGGATATTGATTCCTTCCCAAATGGCGTGCTTAGCTATTACCTTTCCTTGAACTGAAGTACTACTTATATCCAAGATGTGAAAAATCTTTATCCCTTAATATGCTCTTCTGGCTTGGATTATAGCTCTGGGAAGTGGCTACAAGTTTTGGTAACTGAGTAAAGTGGCTTTTTCATAAAGTTTATTTTTTTTTTATTCTATAAAAGTTAAATGTGCTGTAGAAGTAAAGGAGAAAGAGGCCAGAAGAACTAAATCTAAAAACTGATCAAAGTTATGACGGGAACACTTGACCACTTTTTCTATGTGGTGAAGCATACATCTGTGTCTTTATTAAATGGAATTACTGTCCAGAAGATCATAAAATTACATGATATAATTTCCCTGTACTACAGAACTTCCTATGACTCACAGATATGAACTGCCTTGTGTTTAACTAGTACTTTTTTTTTTCTAATGCAAACCAAGAGCCAAATTAGTTATTAAGATTCCAGGAAAATGAACAAGATTGTCTTTGCTCTTATTCTGTCTCTTTAAAACCACAAATTTACTTGATGTTATTCTTTTTTCTTTTCCAATAAGAATTCCTTGCCAATTTTGATAAAAATCCAAAGCCATTGGCAGGCATTGATATTTTCTCCCTCCTCTGCATGTCTCAGGAAAATGACCCACCAATATGGCTCTGTGTAATTTACTTCACCATCTCTGGAAACACCATTAGTAACATTAGCACTGTTTGAAGAAATAGCAGTTTTATCTACTTATCAGCTAGCTTAGCAATAGTAGAGCTGAACAATATTCAGTATTCTTCCTGGTTACAAGAATTTTACTTTTATTGTACCCTTGCTCGTGGAATACCAGACTTTTGTGTGTATCTTTAACAGTACAATAGCCATGGTCTTGATTTATGATACAACTCCACTCTTCTAGAAATTTTACTTGTATAATGCTCTCATTTAAATTTCACTATAATTTTGTAAGTCAGAGGACTCACAGGGCTGAGATTCAGCAGGTCCACCCAAGTAAGGCTAGATGGATTATTTTGAGCACCACTATTTCATTTTATGGATGAGAAAACTGGAGATTCACTATCTCTATTAATCGGTATCGCAGAGATAAGTGTAATTTTTTGATACAAAAATGGGAAAAGAGGAATAGATGAGATTCATCTACCAGGGTATCAAAAGAAGTGCGATCAAAATTAGGGCAAGTTTTCATGACTAAGATTAGGACTTTAGATTTCTTGGCTGATAAGATATGTGAGCAACTTTCTTGCCCTCTGAAGTTTCTCTCCCCTCCCTCCCTCCGTTCCTTCCTTCCTTCCTTTCTTCCTTCCTTCCTTCTTTCCTTTTTCTGTCTCATTTTCTCTTTCTTTCTTTCTTTCTTTCCCTCTCTCCCTCCCTTCCTTCCTTCCTTCTTTCCTTTTTCTGTCTCATTTTCTTTTTTTTTCTTCCTTCTTTTCTTTCTTCCTTCTTTTCTACCTTCCTTCCTCCCTGCCTCTTTCTTTCTTTCTTTCTTTCTTTCTTTCTTTCTTTCTTTCCCTCTCTCCCTCCGTTCCTTCCTTCCTTCTTTTCTTTTTTCTTCCTCACTTCCTTTTCCCACTTGACCCTTTGTTTTTTCTTCTAGTGAAAAACTATGAAGAGGCATTGCACTTGGATGAGTGTGCTACCAGTTGTTAATGCAATGCATTTTAAGTACTAGAGCATGGGTCAGCATCTTATGGTCCATTGGCCAAATCCTACCCACCACCCATTTTTGTAAGACCACACGAGTTAAGAATGATTTTTACATTTTTAAATCGTTAAAAAAAGGAGAAGAATCTTTTGTGACACATGAACATCATAGGAAATTTAAATAAATAAAGTATTTGGGAACACAACCATGCTCATTCATTTATCCATTATTTCTGCCCAGTTGCGAGCCAGAGCAGAGTAGTTGCCCTGGAGACCACATAGCCTGCAAGCCTACATTATTTACTGTCTGGCCCCTTATAGAAAAGTTTGCCCATTTCTTTTTAGAGGGAAAATTTTCATCCCCCAAATCTTCACACATGCTTGGAATTCAACCATCAGAACTTCCTAGTTTAGATGGAGGTGTTACTGTTTTTTTTTTTTTAATGTAGTTTTTCTGCAAGGCAAATATCCCTTTCATGCATTTAGAGTTGTAAGACTACTGATTAGATCCTAGCATACATCTAATAATTTAGGACTACTAGTTTAAAGATTTGAAAGAGCATAAAGTTTTCTCTAAATCCTTATAACAAGATAGGGTAGACAGGCTTTAAGTGGGGTGGTGAACATAGGCTGAAAAATATAAAACACATTTACTATGGGTTTAAGACTAAGGAGTCAACACAAGTCTATCAATTCCCCCACAGCCATGATCACACATAAGTTTCTTTTTCACTATTACACAGCTTTACTTAAAACTAGCTCAACTTACGTTATTGTAATATTAGCCTAATTCCTTTATTATCAGATTTGCACTTTTAATAATCCAAAACACTTGAAATTCAAAAACAATTTCATGAGCCGCAACCTGATATACCCATGAGACATCAAAAAAATTTATATTCAGTATTGAAAAAAATCTAGGAAAGTCCTGTGGATTGAAAAGAGGCTGAGTATGTTGTTGGGGGAGTGGGTTGCAAATCAGATGCTGATCTCTCTTACCTTCTTTACTGCTTTCTATTTTTATCCTGAGCCATAGTTTCCTACAACATCTATTATGTATACCTATTCTCCAAAAACCCAGTGGACCAGAATAAGTGCTTCTCTTTATTTGGATATGATGTTCTATTACAATGGCAGTTGTATGATCAAATGTGTGTGTGTGTGTGTGTGGGGGGGGTGTTTGTATCTTTACTCATCTCCTAAATTAAAGCTGGAGCATATTGCAGATTCATTGGACTTAATTCTCACGCAATTTTCTGACCAAATGCCACAGATCTCATATTGACTTCTTATCTAAAATTAGAGGCAATTGAAATGAATTATAAGGTGTTTCATAAGATTCTTTGAAAAATAATTCTTACCTCTGCTTGTAATTCCTCATAACATCCTTTCTCCTTCGTCTCCACTCTGTGTAGATTCTCTCATATTCTAACTTTTTTTTTTTTAGATTTTCATGAATTCTGGGCTACTGCTCCTAGTTTAAATTGTGGTTTTACTTTTTCCTGGTTAAAAAAAATAAAACAACATGTAAGGTAAGTTATCCATACAGATGACTCAATGTTTACAGATCGTTTGGTGGAGAAAAAAAAAATCCCTGCCCATTGGCACAGGGCAGAGGGTTAGGGTCAGTGGGGACCTTAAGAGTGGAAGAGAGAATTTCCAAATCACTTCAGGCTGTGGGCTTCTGGGGAGAATCAGTATTGCTAAACTTACACAAAACCTGTCTCTGAAGCTTTGCTCATCACAACTCAAACGTGGTTCATGAGAACCAGATTTCTCAATCAAGGTAGAGAAATGAGCAGCTTTGAGTACTGGGTTAACCTATAGGTAATTTTAGCTTTCCCTATTAGACTCACGTGACAGTTAGTTGCCATCTCTGTGTTCAGGGTTAGATTGCAAACACAAGTGTTAATGCTTATGATTAAAATTCACAGAGGAGATTTTGTTGGTCATTTTACCTAAAACGTACTATTCAGCTGGAAAACAAATATACTGATTCCTGTTGATTCTTGGTCTCCCTAACGCTATTGTTTATGTATTTTATTTATTTATTTATTTATTTATTTTTAACGTTTATTTATTTTTGAGACAGAGAGAGACAGAGCATCAACAGGGGAGGGGCAGAGAGAGGGAGACACAGAATCTGAAACAGGCTCCAGTCTCTGAGCTGTCAGCACAGAGCCCGACGAGGGGCTCGAACTCACTGACCGCGAGATCATGACCTGAGCTGAAGTCGGACGCTCAACTGACCAAGCCACCCAGGCACCCCTAACGCTATTGTTTAAAACATGATGGCCATTCAGGATGTGCATTTTAGCACTATATATTAAGCAGATAATAATACTAAGTAAAACACTGCCTTAGCAGGGTGTGGAGGTTTACTGAGGACTCAGTATTTTCTTTTTTTCACCCCAAGTATTGCAGGCATGAAATAGTAGATAAAAACAAATGTCAAGAGCTGTCAGCCTTTTTTTTTTTAATTTTTTGAAAAATATTTTTTACTGTTTTATTTATTCTTGAGAGCGAGAGAGAGAGAGCATGAGCGAGGGAGGGGCAGAGTGAGAAAAGGACACAGAATCCGGAGCAGACTCCAGGCTCTGAGCTGTCGGCACAGAGCGCGACGTGGGGCTTGAACTCACGAGCTGTGAGATCATGACCTGAGCCGAAGTTGGACACTCAACCGACTGAGCCACCCAGGCGCCCCAAGAGTAGTCATTCTTAATGAAGAAAAGAGGTCATAGAGAGTGGGATCTGTGAAAGGACAGGGTGGTAAGGCATTCCAGCTCCAATTTTCAAAAATCTAAGTCATGTGTCAACTTCTCCAGAAGCAGAAGTGCACAGTGTATAAGCTGGCTGGACACTGAAGATTAGCGAGGCAACTGTGCCTGTCATGCTGCCCTCTGACTGTCAATCTGAGAAGCAAATCCAGCCATTACACAAGTAGACAAGGAAGCGTACTGGTCCAAGAAATTGAACATGTTCCAGAAGTGTGTTGGGTCCAGAAAATTTTATGATTTTTCCCCACACATTGAGAAACACACATGTCCATACCATTTAATCTGGTTATTTTACTAAATCATTATAATACAGATAATACCTTTCAGCAGAAGGAAGCTGCATGTATGAAGGGAAATGCAGGTGAAATTCACTAATGAATATATAGTCAATGTTTCATACAAGGCACTAGGATTGACTGGTGCACAGATTACTGACGGTAAAGGTGGAAAGCGCCTAGAATCCATCCATTCGCCTCCTCACTGATGCTCGGTGAACAGCAGCAGCTGGAGAAAGGGATTTTTGGGGGGGGGGGTTGGGGAAAGAATCAGTGCAAATTCTAGAGATGGAGAAGGACGTGTGTGAGGCTGGCTTGCTTGTGGATTGGTTAAGGGGCTATGGAAGTGGAGTGACTAAGGGGGGAGAGCAGAAAGATAACAGGGAATTGGAAGTCAGGGGCTCTTATGCCACTCAAGTGCCACGTCAGGACCAGCAACATCCGTCTCCCCTGAGTGCATGTTGGAAATGCAGAATCTCAGGTTTCACCCTGACCTATTGAATTACAATCTACATTTTAACAAGGTCCCCAGGCAATTCTCAGACATGTGAAAGTTTAAAGCACTGTCCAGTGTTAAGACTCAGGGATGATGATTGGCTGCACAGCAGTAGAATGTGGGGGGTTTTAAAACCAATTATGCCCTACTCCCATATCAAGAGATTCTAATTTAACTGCTTGAGGGTAAGACCTGAGCATTGGGGTTTTAATTTCTTTTTATATAATAATATATTTATTCATTCATTTGTTCCTTCAAGATCATTCCACACACATGCACTGAGTACCTGAAGTGGGTTTTTCACATAAACTGAATGCCCTTGAAAGTTCACACCTATGTCCATTTTACTACAAGCAACGTGGTAATCCCTAATCTAAATTTGGGTTTCTGCTTCCACATTTGGGTACATGTATAAGAGCTAATGGCCCAAATTACAACACAATCTTGAATGGTTTGAGGCTTGTGTGGCAATCTTAGCTGGGCCTTTTCTACTGCTGGAAAATTTTCTCCAGGAGTCTGTTGCATCATCTATAGCAATTTCTCTAAACTTGCCCTTTTTTGCGGCGGGGGGTGGTGCCTGGGTGGCTCAGTCGGTTGAGCGTCCGACTGCGGCTCAGGTCATGATCTCACAGTTTGTGAGTTCAAGCCCCACATCGGGCTCTGTGCTGACAGCTCGGAGCCTGGAGCCTGCTTTGGATTCTGTGTCTCCCTCTCTCTCTGCCCCTACCCCACTCACACTCTGTCTCTCTCTCCTTCAAAAATAAATAAACATTAACAAAAAACTTGCCTTTTTTTTTCAAACCCCTCAATTCCACCGCTATGCCTTTTACTTCTTGCCAGTGACCTATAGAGATGTTAAGAAATTCAAGGTTATTTATAGCAAAAGGCCTCAGCTTTTTCCTGTCCTCAACACTGGGTGTCTGTGAACTCTTCTTCCCTTCTTCCTTCTCTCAGAGAAGCAGATACCGCTCTTTGCAACAGCTAATCCATTCCCTTCAGTTCTTGATCTTATTCAAGTTCCGTGCTTTATCAATTTCTGTTGTTCTCTCCTTCTCATCTGGCTCCTTTATTCCTGGCAGAATCAAAGCAGCACCTTCTTCCCATTTCCTGCTGGTCACTAACGCCCATTGTTATTAGTGTGTCGGCTGGAGTTCTGTCTTCCAACTGAGACTCATATCTGTTCTTTTCTTTCCTAAAGTATTGGAAGGTTATAACATAAGCTTGTAATACAGCCTCGTTTCCTGTGCATCCTCCATGGTGGCTCACTGGCCTTTTGAGGAGTAGATAGCAACTTTGGAAGGTAAACTCTTAAAGGACAGAGATGGTTTCTTTACATAAATGTCCAGCACATGCAAATCCCAGAAAAGCACACAGTAAATACATGAACATGAATGCTGCTTTATAAGCTAGGCCCTATTTTTCATGTGGACTACCTTTCTTAAAATATTGTGTTTTTTTTTTTTTTTTGAGATTATTTTACAGCCCACGCATTTTATTTTACTCAGAGTGTACGAAATCTACACGCAACTAAATCTACTTCTGAGTAAGTAGGCTAAATTATTTACTCGTAATGTGCAGTGAAACTCTGAGCTGTTTCAAAAATAATTAAGAGGGGCGCCTGGGTGGCTCAGTCGGTTGAGCAGCCGACTTCAGCTCAGGTCACGATCTCGCGGTCTGTGAGTTCGAGCCCCGCGTCGGGCTCTGGGCTGATGGCTCGGAGCCTGGAGCCTGCTTCCGATTCTGTGTCTCCCTCTCTCTCTGCCCCTCCCCAGTTCATGCTCTGTCTCTCTCTGTCTCAAAAATAAAAAAATAAAAAAAAAATAATAATTAAGATATCTTTTACTTCCAAATGTTAGATCTTTTGGTGGAAAAGACATGATTAGTTTGGGAGAGCATTGGGATTTTTAAATGCTTCTAGTGATTCTGTTGTGTGGTAAGGGTTGATCATGGCACCTCCAAGTAACATAATATGATTTTCCATTACAAAAGATCACTCTTGCTGCTGTGTTAAGAAAAGACTGTATGAGGGGCGTCTGAGTGGCTCCGTCAGTTAAGCATCTGACTTCAGCCCAGGTCATGATCTCATGGTTTGTGAGTTCAAGCCCTGGCTCAGGTCATGATCTCATGGTTTGTGAGTTCGAGCCTCCGTCGGGCTCTGTGCTGGCAGCTCAGAGCCTGGAGCCTGCTTTGGATTCTGTGTCTCCCCCTCTCTCTCTGCCCCTCTCCCACTTGTGCTCTGTCTCTGTCTCTCAAATATAAATAAACATAAAAAAATTGAAAAAAAAAAAGAAAGAAAAGGCTGTATGAGGACAAGATTTTTAAGTTGGTTAGGAATTACATGAAGACCTTAATAATGATTTGGAAAAAATAGAGAAGATTCATATCATCCTCTTGGATAGAAAAGTTCAGATTGTAAAGATATCTATTGTGTTCTTATTGATATATTCATTTAATTCAGTTTTCATCAAGCTTCCATAAGATTTTGTTGAAACTTGATAAAATGTTTCCGATACTCATCTAGAAGCTTAATAAATGTCAAATTAGGAGCTTACATTTTGATAAAAAAAAATGATGTAGAGAAAGCAGTTCTAGAAGGTGTTAAAGCCTTCTATCAACTATCTGTAGTTATTTCAACAGATATCAGTGGAGATACAGTAGAAGGTTGAGGAACCGATATAAGTATCTATAAGAATTTGATATTTTAGAAAAGTGATATGTTTTTAAAGTTTATTTATTTTGAGAGAGAGACAGACAGAGCACATGAGCAGGGGAGGAGCATAGAGAGATGGAGACAGAGAATCCCAAGCAGGCTCTGCACTGTCAGCACAGAGCCTGACATGGGGCTCATGACTAAGCCAAAATCAAGAGTTGTACACTCAATCGACTGAGCCACCCAGGTGCCCCAAGTGATGTTTTTGTTTTATTTATTTATTTATTTATTTATTTATTAATGTTTATTTATTTTTGAGAGATAGAGCACAAGTGGTGGAGGGGCAGAGAGAGAGAAGGAGACACAGAATCGGAAGCAGGTTCCCGGCTCCGAGCTTTCAGCACGGAGCCCAACGCGGAGCTTGAACCCACGAACCATGAGATCATGACCTGAGCCGAAGTCGGCTGCCTAACTGACTTAACCGCTACCCAGGCGCCACCCCCCCCCCCCCCCCCCCCGCCAAGTGGTATTTTAAATCAATGCTTTGATGGCCCCTTTGGCATTATCCTTTGGGAGGTCTATCGCTTATGCATTGGGATAAATTCCAGAGGGAAGAACTAAAGATACATATGTAAAAAAATCCTCCCCCCCCCGCAAAAATTGTGCATATGTATATGTATGTGTAAGTGTATTTTAGATGTGGGTTAGTATTTTTCAAACATGATCTAGACAGAAAACATAAAAGAGAAAATAAGTTTGCTTAGACAAAACTAGCCATAAGTAAATGAAAATGAAAATGAAAATAAGATTCTGTGGGAAATATTTGTTACTTATGTGTTAGAGAAAAGGTTAACATAATTATATGTATATATTGTATACACATATATAATATATATACACATATACTCACATATATATACATATATATATAGTACAAATTAATAATCAAAATGATAAACACTCCAGTAACACAATTTGAAAATGTTAACCCAGAACATTTAAAAGAACTACAAATGGACAGTAAATATACTGACATATGTCAAATATTGTTATATTTTCAAGAAATTATGTTAAAAGTATGATTTATCAGCTTTGCCTGTTGAATTAAAAAACATTATAAAATTATCTCATATTAAAATAATGATGCTTCATCTGGGAAAGGACATAGCAAAATGAGCATTCTCACATACTTCTTTTCAAAATGGGCATCCCATTAATTCAAATGATAACTTTAGAGGAACTTTTATTAAGATAATAATCTCAAATTTGATTAAGATAATCATCACGGCTGTAAAAAAAAATTAGGCCCCTGATATATTTTCACAGCATATTTTTTAAATAATAAAAAATAGGGGCACCTGGGTGGCTCAGTCTATTAAGCGTCCGACTTTGGCTCAGGTCATGATCTTGAGGTTCGTGAGTTCGAGCCCCACATTGGGCTCTGTGCTGACAGCTCAGAGCCTGGAGCCTGCTTCAGATTCTGTGTCTCCCTCTCTCTCTGCCCCTCCCCTACTCATGTTCTGTCTCTCTCTGTCTCTCAATAATAAATAAACGTTAAAAATTTTTAAAAAAATAATAAAAAATAAACAACATCAAAATTCTACAATTGTTTAATGTTCCAACAATTCAAGAGAGATCTGAGCAGTGCAACCCCATATCAACATTTTGTAGGGAATATGGCTGAATGTCAAAAGGATAAATGTTCTATGTTAATATTTGACATGCAAATATACTTACTACACACATTAGGTAAAAAAAAATGTGAATATAATGTATGCTGCATGAATCAAAGATATCTCTTTACAGAAAAATCTAGGAATGCCAACATTTTGGCAAGTCATCTTTCAGTTATACCTTCACATTTATGCTTATCTGTAATTTCTCGAAAAAATACGTCACTTTTAGAAAAAAAAACCTTTCAGGTTGGGATGATTTTAGATTTACAAAAAATTACGAAGATAGTAGAATTCCCATATATGGTTCACGTAGTTCCTCTTGGTGTTAACATGTTATGTAACTATGGTACATCTGTTAAAACAAAATGTTAACATTAGGACATTACCGCTACCTAAACTACAGGCACTTTTTGGATTTCACCAGTTTATCAACTAATGTTCTTATTCTATTCCAGGATCGAAGCCAGGATCCACATGGCACTCAATGTATTACTTGTCTAAAAAGGAAAAGCTTCCAAAGCTCATTGAAAAATAATAACAACAACACAAATTGAGGAACAATGGCATAATTGAGGAAAACTATGGCATTTGAGCATAAAATGCCTTTTTTTTCTAGGCTTTCTATTGGCCAAGAAGAACAGGGAAAGCTGATAGGGAACATAATGATTCACCATCTGGTACTGTGTTCCCCCTGCATCTTTGAGGCACGTAACAGATGGTGGTGGAGGAGTTGAAGGAAGAGATCCACACCACTTTTCCAAGGATTCCAACAGAAAGATGTTATTTCCCTACGTGAAGGGCATCCATAGCAACGGAAAGAGTAAAGACTCAGGTTGAAACTGTACCAACCACGTCTGCTTTAATTTTGCTCAGACACTCTGATTGGCTGTCATATCTGATTCATAAGTGACGAAAATTGGTTTATTAAGTGTAGCTTGGTAGATTTTTGTGTTCTGGTCGGCGGGGGCGGGCGGGGGGGGGGGACAAGAAAAGGGATATTCGGTAGTCAAATGTTTAGGACTACCTGTGGCCTAGAGAAGTGTTTTGGCCAAGTCTTATCTAAAGGCAAATGAATTGTGCTGGCCCATTCCATTTATCTTGCTGGCTGCCGAAGAAAAGAGGTGTATCTTCGTAAGGTAGCCAGCGCGAGACTCTTGAGAGTAAAGTTTAAGGGTGGTTCAGGTTTTACATCTCTAACAACTATGTTATTAATGCATTCAGTACCCAAGGAACTCACTCCTGCAGCCTTTCACTGAATTTATTCAATAACAAAATGAGATGTATCACGTCATCCCTTGTTGCCCGGCTATAAGTGCTCTGTGCTTTGGGATAGTGCTATTAATCCCCTGTATCTCAGAATTTATCTGGCTTCATGAAACAGAGGATTCAACTGGAAAAATCTAGTCAACCTTATTGACTTAGCCATAATTTACACCAGGGTTCTTGAATTAATGAGGACAATCAGAAACTGTCTTTGTAGAGTCAGGCTAAGTGGTTGAATGTCAGATGTATCTATTGGGTTCTCTGTAAAAAATGACCGGTCTCTGGTACAAATCACTATGCTGATTTCTCTGGTGCCTCACCCCTTGTGATTATATCTAAGCTTTTTTTGGTGTGTCTGGGTGGTGTAATTCTGGATAGAGCATAGGTAGCAAACAATAGACTCTGGAACCTATGAGTGAGCGCTGCGGCGGCAAAGGCATGCTTGTAAAACTCATCTTGGTGAGAAGGACCCACTGGGTAATGGACCCAGCGCTGGCTTGGGAATAAGGTAAAGCTGGATTCAATCTGGCTCTGTCACGTGTTTGCTGTGGGATTTCAGGTTCTCATCTTCACTCATCTGCCATTGCCTTGCTTATGAAACGGGGATCCGAATATCCTCTTTGCAAAGTTGTGAAGATGAAATGGAATCATGTAGAAAAACATTTGATACATAACAGCCGTTCAAATCGGATGCTTTATTCTCTTACTGGTCATGCTCATTCCCTGAAAATCCTGCGGCCGTGATCCCAAAGATCCAAGTCTTATGCAATCATTTTGTTTTGAAGTTAAGAAAAGGTTAAAAAAACCCAAACCCTCCATATGAAGCCATGCCCTTTCAAACCATGGGATTTCAGAAAGATAGGGTAAAATTATACTGTGACTTGTGTTCCCATCAAATTAAATTTTCAGAACAAGTCACTCTGTAGATGCTTAGTGTTGATGACTCACTTTCTAGATTCATTTGATTAGTTTTCCCAATAAGCCAGGACTAAATGAATCCCAAATGGCTTTCAGCTATTCTAGGACAAGTGTCATTTTCCTTAAAGCCAGTCATTACATCTCTTCCCCTGATGTGTATTTCATATTTTCCTGCCAAACAATTTCTGTAATAAAGATTACCAGAAAGTGAAAAAGAGGTTTATTTTCAAAATACTTCAAGTTATTTTAATTGAAAGAAGATGAGATGTAAATTCATTTGATCTAAGTACACACTAACATTAATATGAGGTAGTTAAAAGTTCTAAAATGATGTAGAAATAAAGAATTTAATTGCATTTTATTAGAGGTAAGAGATTAACTTTGTGTGTCAAGTGCTTTTTTTAAAACTTTTTTTTAAACTAATGCATTAGATCTTAATGACCTTTATATCTAACCATTAAATGAGTTGCTTAATTTAAAATGTGAATTCTTAGGTTTCACTAACAAAGATTTTGAATCAGATGTGCTGGGGTGTTTCCCCTGCAACATGCCTTCAAGCAAGCATGCAGGTGAATCTCAGGCAGATTTTCTTTGTGCAATATTTTGTGAAACAATTGAAGAATGGAATTCTATTGGTGTGGAGGTATTTGAGAAACTCAGGTCCACTCGCCTATAATTCTAAATTGTTTCAGCCATCGTTATTTTAGTCTTCTGTAATTCTCATATGCCAAGGAATTCAAGATGTCCTGAACTTTAAAATGAAGCCAAGGTAAGTATAAAATTCTAGAAGTAGTAAACATCCTTATTTAGGGAATATGGGAATATTTTAATTATTTAAAAATTACTGTGTATCAGACTATAGAGACTCCTCAGAGCTAGCAGAAGGAGTACATGAGACAAATATTTGACTAAAATTACCTAGAAGTATCACTGATACTAGCGAATGGCATCTTACATATTGAATCTAATGTTTACATTATTTCAATTTTCAACCTAGAGACGGGTGTTCTGAGGACTGATGCCTAGATATTAAGAGTAAGCTTTCAGAAACTTTAATAGCATTCTGAAAGAGTACATTTATGCTTGTTGTATCTAATAAGTAAAATAAATTTGGCTTGCATCTTGTATGTCTTTTCCTCAATTTTCACTTTTCTAATGATTCATTTTGACTGTATTCTACAAAGGTATTGGACCTAGATGAATTGGAAATTTTAAATAAAATTGCACTTTCACGGGTGAATATATAGTAAAGGTAGTGGATTAATAACATAAGACTAGTATGGAGATTAAAGGACAAACCAGTAAAATTAACTATAACCAGAATAACTAGTTGAGGAATACGCAAATAAAAATATGTAATATATGACATTAAACACATACAGTGAAAAGTAGCAAAATGTAGAGTTTTTAAAGTAGCATTCAAATTTAGTTGCTATCAACTTAAAAAAATATGTGGTATTATATGTAAACTTCATGGTAATCACAAAGCAAAATCTATAGTAGATCCACAAAAGATAATTAGAAAGGCATCTAAATATAACTCTAAAGAAAGATGTCAAGCCATGACAGAAAAGAGATACACAAGAATAAAGGGACAGAGTGGAACTGCAAAACAGCCAGAAAACAATGAACCAAATGACAATAAGTGCATACTGGTCAATAATTACTTTAAATGTAAGTGGACTAAACTCTCCAATGAAAAGACAGAGTGGCTGAATGGATTAAAAAAAACAAGCCTCGTCTGTATGTTGCCTACAGGAGACCCGCTTCAGATCTAAGGATGCACACAGACTGTAAGTGATGAGATGGAAATTTGTATTGCCATTTGTATTCCATGCAAATGGAAACAAAAAGAAAGCACGTGTCCCTATACTTACATCAGACAAAATAGACTTTAAAACAAAGACTGTGATAAAAGGCAGAGAAGAACATTACATAATGATAAAGGAATCCAACAAAAAGAAATAACATTTGTAAATATTTGTGCACTTAACACAGGCGTACCTAATATGTAATGCAAATATTAACAAACATAGGTCGAGAAGTTGTCAGCAATACAATGTAGGGATATTTAATATAACACTTACACCAGTGGACAGATCACCCAGGCAGAAAATTAATAAGGAAACATCAGCCTCAAATAACACATTAGACCTGATGGACTTAATAGATAGATACAGAAAATTCCATCCAAAAACATCAGCATACGCATTTTTCTCAAGTGAATATGGAATATTCTCCAGGTTAGATCATATACTAGGCCACAAAATAATTATCAATAAATTTAAAACAATTGAAATAATATCAGGCATCTTCTCCAACCACAATGGTAAAAACACTAGAACTCCATTAAAAGAAGGAAATTGAAAAATCACAAATATGTGGAGATTAAACAATACGCTATTGCCAACCAGTAGGTCAATGAAGAAATCAAGGGGAAATCAAATATTATCTTGAGACAAATTAAAATGAAAATGCAGTAGAACCTTCGATTGCAAGTAAGTCATTCTGTGAGTGTTCCACAAAGCAAGCAGACATTTCTAATAAATTTTAACTTGATGACTGAGCGATGTCTTGCAATATGAGTAGTACATGGTGCCGAATCACACATGATCACAACAGAGTCAAGAGTTCTTGAAATTTGCTTTGATATGCAAGTGCTTCAGATTACAAGTATGTTTCCATGCGAATTTTGCTCGCACACCACAGTTTTACTGTATAGCAGTCTAAAATCTTGGGATGCAGCAAAAACTGTTCTGAGAAGGAGGTTCATAGAGATACAGGTCCACCTTAAGAGACAAGAAAAATCTCAAATAACCAACCTAACTTTACATCTAAAGGAACTAGAAAAGGAAGAACAAATGAAGCCCAAAGTTAATAGAAGGAAAGAAATAATAAAGATCAGAGGAGAAATGAATGAAATGAAGACTAAAAAAAGAAACCAACAATTGAAAAGATCAGTAAAACTAAGAGCTGTTCTTTGAAGAGATATTAAAAAAGTACTTAGACAGACTTACCAAGAAAGAGAGAGGACTCAGATAAAATCAGAAATGATTTGGAAGAACTTACGACTGATAACCACAGAAATGCAGGAGGTTGTAAGAGACTACTATGACCAATTATTTTCCAACAAATTAGACAGCATGGAAGCAATGGATAAATTCCTAGAGACTTATAATCTTCCATGACTGAATCATGAAGAAATAGAAAAAGTGAATAGACTGATTACTAGTAAGGGTATTGAATCAGTAATCAAAAACCTTCCCAACAAACAAAAGTCCAGGGCCAGAGAACTTCGCTGGTAACTTTGACCAAACATTCAAAGATTTAATACCTATCCTTCCTAAACTCCTTCCGAAAAACTGAAGAGGAGGGAATATATCTAAACCCATTTTTTGAGGCTAATATTACCCTGATATCAAAACCAGGCAAGGACACCACACACATGTTCACACACAATTACAGGTCAATATCTCTGATAAACATAGATACAGACATTCTCCACAAAATAGTAGCAAAATCGAATTTAACAGTACGTTAAAAGGATCACATCCCACTAAGTGGGATTTATTTCAGGGATGCAGGGATGGTTCAACATCTGCAAAATCAGTGTGATACACCATCTTAACAAAACATAAAAATTATATGATCATCTCCACAGATGAAGAAAAAGTATTAGACAAAGTTCAGTATCCTTTTATGATAAAAATTCTCAACACAGCGAGTACAGAGGAAATGTACCTCAGCATAATAAAGGCCTTATTATGTCTGGATGCCTGGGTGGCTCAGTCAGGTAAGCGGCTGACTTTGGCCCAGCCCATGATCTCATGGTTCGTGAATTCAAGCCCCACATCAGGCTCTGCACTGCAAAGGCTGCTTGGGATTCTTTCTCTCTCCATCTCTCTGCTCCTCCCCAACTTGTGCTCCCTCTTTCAAAATAAATAAATAAACTTTAAAAAAATACAGGCTTTATATGACAAACTCACTGCTAACATCATACTCAATGGCAAAAAGCTGACAGCTTTTCCTCTGAGATAAGAAACAAGACAAGGATGCCCACACTTGTCACTTTTATTCTACATAGTATTGGAAGTGTTAGCCGTAGCAGGTAGGAAGGGGGAAAAAGGCATCCAAATTAGAGAGGAAAAAATAAAATTGTCGCCACTTGTAGATGAAATGCTACTGTATATGAAAATATCCTAAAGACTCCACAAAAAACTGTTTGAATAAATGAATTTGGTAAAATTTCAAGATACAATATCAATTTACAGAAAAAAATGTTGCAATTCTATACTAGTGGAAAAAAGAACTATTAGAGAGATTAAGAAAATACTCCCACTTGAATCACATCAAAAATGTATGGAAATAAATTTAACCAAGGAAGTGAAAGACCTGTACACAGAAAACTATAAGACATTCATGAAAGAAACTGAAGAAGATACAAATAAGTGGAAAGATATTCTGTGTTCATGATTTGGAAGAAATAAATATCGTCAAAATGTCTATACTATCCAAAGCAATCAATCTACAGATTCAAGGCAATCTCCTTCAAAATTCCTATGGCATTTTTCATAGAACTAGAAAAAATAATTTTAAAATTTATATGGAACTACAAAAGGCCCTGAATAGTCAGAGCAATATTGAGAAAGAAAAAAGCTGGAAGTATCAGGCTCCCTGATTTCAATCTGTACTACAAAGTTATCATGATCAAAACAGTATGCTGTTGACATAAAAGACAGATACATAGATCAATAGAACAGAAGAGAGAGCCCAGAAATAAACCCATACATATATGGTCAATTAATTTATGACAAAAGAATAAGAATATACAATGGGTAAAAGACAGTCTCTTCAGTGAATGGTGTTGGGTACATTAGACAGCCACGTGCAAAAAAAAAAAAAAATGGAATTAGACCACCATCTTAAACCATACACAAAAATTAACTCAAGTGAATTAAAGCTTTGAATGTAAGATCTGACACCATGAAACTCCTAGAAGAAAACATAATTAGTAAGCTTCTTGACATCAGTCTTCGTGTTGGATTTTTGGATCTAACTCCAAAAGCAAAGGCAACAAAAACAAAAACAAAAAAAAAGAAAAAAGAAAAAAGAAAAAGAAAAAAGAGTGGGACTACATTAAATTAAGAAACTTCTGTGCAACAAAGGGAACCATCAATAAAATGAAAAGGCATCCTACTAAATGGGAGAAAATATTTGCAAATGTTATATCTGATAAAGGATTAATACCCAAAATATAAAGAACTCAAGCAACTTGATAGCAAAAAACAAACAATCCAATTAAAAATGGGCAGAAGATCTGAATAGACATTTTTCCAAAGGAAACATACAGATGGCCAAAAAGCACATGGAAAGACGTTCAGCATCACTAATTATCAGGGAAAGAGAAATTAAAACTGCAATGAGCTATCACCTCACACCTATTAGAATGGTTATTATCAAAAAAGACAAGAAATAACAAGTTTGGGGGAGGATGTGGAGGAAAGGAAACCTTTGTACACTGTTGGTGAGAATGAAAATTGGTGCAGCTGGTTATGGAAAACACTATGGAAGTTCCTCAGAAAATCAAAAATAGAACTACCATATCATCCAGCTATTCCACTTCTGGGTATTTGTCCAGAGAAAACAAAAATCGTAATTTGAAAATATTTATGCACCCCTGTGTTTATTGCAGCATTATTACAATAGCCAAAATCTGGAAACAAGTGTCCATCAAGGGATGAATGGATAAAGAAGATATGATTGATATATATACAATTAAATACTACTTGGCCATAGAGAGGAAGGAAATCTTGCAATGTGCAACAACATGAACAGACCTTGAGGGTATTATGCTAAGTAAAGTAAGTCAGAGAAAACCATACTGTATGATTTCACTTATATGTGGCATCTAAAAAACAAAGCAAATCAACAAACAAAAAAAGTCAACACTCATGGATACAGAGAACAGATTTGTCGTCATCAGAGAGAAAGGGGGCTGGAGGATGGGAAGAATGGGTGAATTTTATGGTGATGGGTGGTAACTAGACTTGTGGCAATCACTTTACGGTGTTTACAAATATTTAATTATTATGTTGTATGCCTGAAACTAATAGAATGTCATATACTAATTTACCTTAACAAAAAAATTGTTCTTTAGTCACAGGTAGTTTGAGAAACAGTGGTCAAGATCACCTTGTTTGTAGGTCCTCTTTGTTTACAGTTTTCCTGGAGATGGTGATTTAAGATTACTCAGAAATTGGCAACTTCTCTCATTCCATAGCTCACACCATAGCTGTTGACAAGCTTGTTTATAACCAGACAGGAAAGATAAGGGGAGCTACTGATTGTATTTATTTCTATATACCCACTTTGTTCCAAAAGGGATTTAAGGAGGCTGGCTCCGGGGCGAAGAATGTTGACATGGAGTGAGGCTCTCTAAATTTGGAAGACATTTCCTGTTTTCAAAGAAAGGTTCTAATGGTGTTTGGTTGGGGGGGGGGGCTCCTTCCGTTCCCCCCACCCTCTGATGGATGATTAGCAGGTGCGAGCTGGTCTTTCTTGTCTCATGTTTGAGTCTGTGTGAGTCTCAACGCTTGTGGGTTCTTGTTTTGATTATGTGTAAAGCCACTTGTCAGGTGGAACACAGAAAAAGCTACTCTAAGATTTAAGTGTGAATCTCGTTATGTTTTATTTACTAGTTGACCTAGACCATTTGCAATTTATAACTCCAAGATATTAAATTTTGAGGAGAGAAACTTTATCTATTAATCCTGATGAGAAAGCACACATTCATTACGTCTGAATGTCATTCCTCACCTAGCAGCTGTCCCACGTAGATGGGTGGGAAGTCCAAGGTCAAAAATAGTATTTTCAGCATCCATTCAATGCTTCTCATTGACCTGCAAGGGCTGGGCAGATCTGACTACCAATTCTCCAAGAGATCGTTCCACCTAACACTGCAAATACTCCACTTTTCTCTGGCAGTAAATTTGTTCTTCCTATCGAAACAAATTCGCACAGATTTACTGGCTTAAAACAAATATATTTATTCTCTGGAATCTGAAATGAATCTTTTGAGGCTAAAATATAGGTCCCGGCAAGACTGTTTCCTTCCGAAAGCTCCAGGGGACAATCCTCTCTTTGCTTCTAGTTTCTGGTGGCTGCCATCATTCCTTGCCTTGTGGCGGCAACATTCCAATCTCTTCTTCCTTCACTGCATTGCCTTTTCCTCTTCTGTAATATTATCTCCCTTTACTTTGTGTGTGTGCACTCTTGTGTGTATGTGTGCGATTTTATTGGCTACAAATTTAATATCGAAGCAAAAAAGTGGTGAAGACTATAAACTCTAGGCTTAGACCATATGGTTTAAAATCCTAAACACTCACAGCTATTTAACATTGGAATGAATCTCTTTGCATTTTACTCATCTCATTTGTAAAACGGATAATGACTGTACCTACTTCATACGCTTATTTTGGGGATTAAGTGAATTTATATGAATAACTTAAAATAGTATCTAGAAACTACTTACTGTGTTTCTATTCTTACTGTGTTACTATTCAATAAATATTAGCTATATCTTGCTATTATTAGGTTAATATCTACTGACTCACCTTGGGTCAGACACTGAGATCCTAGGGATTTTTTTTTTTTTTCGTATTTTCACATGAGTGTTTCATACTCATAGAAGTTGTGGTGAATATCGAGGGTTGGCTTTCTCAACCTCTCTTCTACGTACTACTGTTAACATGTCTGTTTAAGTCAGGTTCCTTAGGGAAGTCATATTCTTAGGTGAACACTTGGCTGTGGGAAGCTTATATTGGATAGTGACCATTAAATGGATAGCTGTGGGGAATGAGGGTATAGGATTGGGCTGAGGAAGGAGTTGAACTGTAACGCAGTCACAATGAAGGACTCCGTCAATTCCATGAGGATCTGTGGCACCGAAATCAGCCACCAATAATCTCAGCTCTGTACAACTCAGCGGCTGGAGTCACGTGGTGCCAGTCCTGAAGGGGTATCTGGTCGACCCGCCCAGACAGCATTGTCAACAGTGCCCCTCTAAGGTGGACATGCCAGAAGTCCAAACCTCAGGGTCTTCCGCTCCCTTGCTGCTAGAGACCTGCATGTGATTTGGGTTCTAGCAATAGAGGTACCCCTGGGGGAATTTTGATTCAGAACGGAGTTAAGCAGGGGAAAAAGCGGGCAATATACATTGATTTTGCCGAGTAGGGGTGTGGCACAGACATGGTACTTTTTCAGTTGGTGGCTTCCCGATGTGGCACCTTCTTGCTTGGGTAGTGACTGCTGTCCCGCTATTATGGCAGAGACGACATGATGCTGGGGCCTGGGAGGTGTGCCAGGAAGTCAGCCTAGAGCTGAGTCTTCCGGCTTTCCTGTGGTTTTGTAAGCCACTTAACTCCTGATGATAAGTTATTACTTCTTCATTTAGCCAGAGGCTAAATATTTTGCAACGGTACCGCGACAAATTATAAATACTCTTTCTTGTCTTTTGTTTTGTAGATAAGAAAACTGAGTGTCATAGAGGTGGAGTGATGTGCATAGGATTACACAGCTTTTAAGTGGCAGAGCCTGGATTCAAATTTAGATACCCTGGCTCCAAATGCTGTGTTCTTCACCCACAACAAAGTTAGAAACTACACATTATGTGTTACACCCCTCAACTCTCCTCCCATGTCCAGAAATGGGCTCACAATCCTTAGCACAAAGCTCCAGAAAGCCACTATGAATGGGTAGGAATTAGATCTAGATAAAATCTATTTTGAACTGGGTTCTTTATCACACAAAATATAGCTATACAGAAGGAAGTTTTGTTTCTTGGTTCTCTTTCTACCTTTCTTTCTTCTTCTCTTTTAATATATTTTGTGATTTCTCCCCAATTTTATGCTTTCAGATGTCGATAGCTCTTCTCCATTGAAAAGATGTTGCCAATCTAATGTTTTATCAATCACACCATTGATTTTGACACGTAAAGGAGGACCTTCAGCAGGAAGAAGGCAATGCTTAACCCTAAAGAAGGAACTATTAATAAAGGCAGTTTAAACCACTTGGTGATGTTTCAGTAATTTCTGGGGACTGGCACTTCCCCTAATACAGCACTTTGCATCATTTTGCTGCAATAAATATTTTTTGATTGCATGCTTTTCTAATTCATCTGCTAATGGTTGTGTGGGCAACGGCAGAAGACTTGGATTCAAAACAAAGAGCACCATTAGGGTTAAAATGATTTCTTCCAGGGACAGCTCCCAGAGTAATATTCTAGAGCATAAATTTAGCTTGGCTGATCTTTTGTGAAGGAAGTAGAAGAGTCTTTATTTATTTTGAAATGCAATAGCCAAGGATTCAGCCTTTGATTTCTCTCCAGATATGGCTGGAAGTCCTGAAAAGGTCTTCTGGGTGCCTTGATCTTGCTGCCCCAATGCGAATCTTCTCGGTGTCTCTCCTGGGGAGCTATAATCTGCCTTTGATCTCTCTCCCTATTTCTGAGTGTGTGTGTGTGTGTGTGTGTGTGTGTGTGTTGCATTTGTAGTTGTAGATTTGTTTGCTTCCTTCTGTTGGCCCCCCAGTTGATCCATTTTTCAGCTGAGGGATCAATAACCCAAAGCTACCATATGTGGTGTGAATGCCACCCACCCCATTCTGTAAGTGAGCACATGTGTGTATTAAGTAAACAGAACAGCATTGCCATCACTGGGGAGTTTTTGCCAAAGCTATATATTTATTCAGATGTATTAAATGAAATGTTCCTTAACTACATTGGTGGTTTAACAAGGATTTAACCTCACAGCAACCCTACTGAGGCCTCATCTAGCAAGGAATGAGTAAAAATGCTAACATTTATTGAACCTTAATTATGCTAGACCTTGTGATAGGCATTTGAAATAGACACAATGTCACTTAATCCTCACACTGTTTTGTGAGATAGTTGTTCTGAGGAGTGGGGCAACCCAAGGGAGGGCACAGAGATTTGGATCCCTTGTGACTGATTTCTCAGAACATCATTTTGCCTCTAGGTGGTTCCAGATAGAAGTTCACCAGCTGGAGGAGAACCATGGAGGTCCGTGGACCAAGGATGGTCCTAGATTTTACCTTCACTTGTATCTTCTATTTATGCCCATGTAAGTGCAAGAAAAAGTGAACCGGGAGTGAGAAACTATGAATTTTCGTCCTAACATGGTCATTACCTTGCATTACAAAATACTTCACTTGTTTGGGTCTCTTTACTCATCTCTAAAGGAACGATTTGAGCTAAATATTGACCCATTCTTCCACATAGCTCCCCTAGGCTGCCTGGACTTGGACGGAGAATGTTTTAGGGATGTTTCGCTTGGTCTGAGCCTTTATGTAAGTATAGGAGTTTACCAACAAAGAGGAGAATAATGGATTTAGTGAGAGAGAAAACAGAATACTTGCCTCTGTGTGCACGCTGTGATAGATATGTGCTTGGAGAAGGGTGAGAAAATGAGTATGTGTGTCGAGTGCACACTGAGCTGTGGAGACAAATGAAACTCCTGAAGTAGTTTGGGCGCTGGCCAGAAAGTGCTTCGGATGCCAACTTAAGGAGTTTGGATTTAATCCTGCATGTAGGACATCCATAAGCATCTTAATTTGTGGAAGCCATCACCAGAACTGTGTTTTGGAAAGATCACCCTGACAGCAATACTGAAGGTGGGTTGGAGGGAGGAGAAGTGAGATGGAGACAATAGATTTAGCACAGTCATAGCCCAGGCCAAAGATGATGAGGGCTTAAATTAAGATTTCCACGGAAGGAACAAAAAAGGGGACATGAATTCCTAAAGAGATAGCTGAGGGACAATATTTTCCCTATCATACTGGTATCAACGGTCTCAGATACTTCCTAGATTCTAACTGCATGCTTAGAACGTTTAAAAACAGTTGGGATTTATCTTACTCTTGGTTTATTCTGATTTAATTGGCCCCGTATTTCCTTACTTTCTAAATATATGAAAGTAATGGTGACTGAAATAATCTATGGTGTCTTACATATAATGAAATAAATAATGTTCCAATTATTTCATGTACACTTTCTACAGGCTCCAGTCCAGTCTAGCTTAAAAACACAAAACAAAACAAACAACCACCACAGAAAAGGCATTTCCTTTTCTTTGTTAAGGGGAACAAAGTAAAAAAAAAAAAAAATCAATTTGGCTCTCTTTAACACACGATCAGTTGTTTTGTTTGTTTAGTATATAAACCCATCGTCTACCGTAGCTATTTGTTTTTAGGTGAAGTCTATTCTCCTCATTAAATGAAGCAGCCAAATGACCGGATTCCTATCGAGAAGATCTGTGGGGAAAAAATGTCAAAACTCTAATTTTGAGTCCTGCATTTGGGGCACCTTAGGCAAGTCATTAAAACTTCTCAAGCGGGTTAGTTGCCTCACCAGTGAAACGGAGGCACAAGACCAGTCTCATAACATTATCGGGGAACTCAGATCAGAAAACATGTTCGCGAAGATGATACAGTGGAGCTTTCTTTGTTGATCCATTATCTTATGTGAGTATTTGGTAGACTTCAACTTACTGTGCAGAACTTGGGTGTTATTTGCCGGCCATATTCGAAGGCCCTCATGGATGCTCACAGCTTATCTACACCTAGTATCTCAGACCTCCAGAAAGTCGTCCTGTCTAACCTGTTTTGTGATTTGGCTCAGAAAGCACATTTTGGTGGCGGATGTGGTATTACGAATGTTCTAGAAGGGAGAAAGTCGTTTGCCAGGAAGCGCTGCCAATTGAAAGCAAAGTGAAAATTCAGAATTACGGAGGTTTAATTTCCTGCTGAATAATTCTCCACAAGCTGTGTAAACTTCTTTTCACTGAACAAATACTCATAATAAAATACCTTAGATGCTCTTTTCCTTTTTAATAAGAAAATGTTCATATTATTTGAGAATGGGGCCAAGGGAAGAAGAGGGTCTGGTGCTCCTGAGCTGAGTTCATAGAAGCCATCAAGAAGCCTCCTGTGCCTTTGACCTGTGGAGTTTCAAAGTTTGGGTAAGGGCTTTTCCTGCGAGAACCCTACAGATTGTTCATTGGCTAGTTTCTTGCCCTCTATTTAATCATTGTTGAATGGATTAACCATTCATAGAAGATACTTTAAAATAGTGCTTGTGCACCTATGATGTGCCAGCCCTGGGGTAAAGTGAATAGCAAAATAGATATGGTCCTTGACTTGCCAGAACATAGAAGAGGATCAATCAATAAGTATTCACATAAATAAGCACAAAGGTAAAAACTGTGATAGAGGTACCTGGGTGGCTCAGTCGGTTAAGCCTCCGACTTTGGCCCAGGTCATGATCTCACAGTTTGTGAGTTCGAGCCCTGTGCTGACAGCTCAGAGCTGGGATCCTGCTTCGGATTCTGTGTCTCCCTCTCTCTCTCTCTCTCTCTGCCCCTCCCCCACTCACACTCTGTCTCTGTCTCCCTCTCTCAAGAATAAACATTAAAAAAAACTGTGAGAAATGTTAATTTATATTAGTGCATCAGGGAAAAACTCTTTTAGGAAGGACATTTGAACCAGAACCCAAAGTGAAAGTGAACGTTGTCTAGCGGCAAAGTGGTACCAGTCAATGGTAGTCTCATTTGCAAAATCCTTCAAGCGGGGAAAGACTTTGGTGCAAGACAAGTAGAAAGGAGGCCAGTCTGGCAGGATGTAGTGAATAGGAAGGAGAAAGATACGAGATGAACAATAGTCAGTTCTCAGATATTACAGCCCTTGTGGACCTAAGTACATTAGGAACCCACAGAGGGGTTTAATTAAGGGAAAAACCTGATCAGATTCTGTTTAGGAAAGTCACT